>NW_021703777.1:84905581-84993740 GCF_005190385.1 Monodon monoceros | reverse complement strand
CCCGTGCTATGCGGCTGCTTCCCACTAGCTATCTATTTTACATTTGGTAGTGTATATATGTCCATGACACTCTCTCACTTCGTCCCAGCTTACCCTTCCCCCTCCCAGTGTCCTCAAGTCCATTCTCTACATCTGCGTCTTTATTCCTGTCCTGTCCCTAGGTTCTTCAGCACCATTTTTTTTTTAGATTCCATATATATGTGTTAGCATAGGGTATTTGTTTTTCTCTTTCTGACTTCACTCTGTATGACAGGCTCTAGGTCCATTCACCTCACTACAAATAACTCAGTTTCGTTTCTTTTTATGGCTGAGTAATATTCCATTGTATATATGTGCCACATCTTCTTTATCCATTCATCCGTCAATGGACGTTTAGGTTACTCCTGCCCCAGCCTGGTCTGGGTGTGCTCCACCAGCCAGCACAGTTAAGGAAGAATCACCCCATGCCTGGAAATTCAACTCATTAGGTGAGTTGAATGCAATCAGAGGGCTGAGGAGCCAGCTCAAGATGTCATTTGGCTCAAGAGATGATTGTCAGTGGTCCTAGCAACACACTCCACCGCCAATAGCTGTCATTTGATCTCCGCGTTGATGCTCAAGCCACAGATTTCCTGGGCCTGCAGCCTCCGAGGAAATGGAAGCCAAACAGCAGATGACTCATATTTCCTCTGACGTAGCAAGAGAGAAACTACCTGGTGCAGAAATTGCTACCAACCTTTCAAAGCCCTGGCCTGAGCTGCTCCTTCCACTTCCTAGGCTGATGGGTCCAGAGGCTGCCTGGCTTTAACTGGCTTCTCTCCAAAGAGAGAGAGAGAGAGAAAGACGAGAGGAGAAGAGAGAGGAGTTAACATTTATTAAGTGCCCATCATGAGCCAGGTCTGGCCCCATCAGCCACCTTACATATACAGTCTCATGTAATTGCACTCATACTGTGAGGCAGACATTAGATGCTCCCTGCTATACTGTACATTTACTTATTCATTGTCTGTTTCCCTCACTAAATAATAAGCTCCAGGAAGGCAAAGACTTTATTTGGTTCATGGCTATATGTCCAGTTTCAAGAACTAGGACATAAAAACATATAATAATTATAGGTAACACTTATACCAGATACTGTTCTAAGTGCTTTCACACAACTGAAGCAAATAGTAATAATAATAGTAATAACTACCACTTATCTTGTGCCAGACGCTTCTATTTTCCTACAATAACTCAATTATTTCTCATAACAACCCTGTGATGGAAAAACTACCCTCTCCACTTTCCAGATGAGGAAACTGACACAGAGGGGAAAAAAAAAATTGTCTTGCCTGTTTCCCTACAGCTAAAGAGCTATGGAACTGGAAATACATAAATAAATAAATAAATAAATAAAATTTTAAGTTAAAAACAAAAAGAGCTACGGAACCAGGATTCAAATCTAGGCCACCAGCCTTTGATTTCAACCATGATGCTATTCTGCCTCTCTCCTGATGGATATTCAATAAATATTTGTTGAATGAATGATCATACCCATTTTACAGATGCATAAACTCAGCCTCTTACTAAAGTTCCACAGCTTGTAGGACAAGTTAGGTTTCAAACCAAGAACCGTCTGATCACAAACTACTACAACCATAGCCTGTAAAATTCTTTTTTAAAAAAAATTATGGTAAAATATACATAACATAAAATTGCATTGTATTGTAAGCATTTTTAAGTTATGGTTCTGTGGCATTAAGTGTATTCACTTCGTAGTGTGACCATCATCACCATCCATCTCCAGAACTTTTGCATCTTCCCCAACTGAAACTCTGTACCCATTAAACACGAACTCCCCTTTCCTATAAAATTCTTCACAAGGGAAGAATTCGGCCAGGGTTAGACGCTGGACTGGGAAATCAGATGTGTGGAATGATAACAGAGGAACAGAAAAGGATTCCTACCCTTGAAATTTGCTTTCCTGTTAGCAATTATAAATTTGAACATTCTACCACTAAGGAGTCATTCGTTCTTGCAGTTTTTAAAGATTTTGAGGCCTTTGAGAGCACAAAGAGGGGGTTAGGCCATTGAGCTACTTTCAACAGAAGTATGTGGAGGGATCCAGGGAAGGCTCAAAGGGAAGATTGGAAGACTGGCACCAAGAAACTATCTTCCCCGCTAGCTTCTCCGGGCCTGGGAGCTGCCTTCTTTCATTCACTTATCAAGTATGGAGGAGTGCCCGCCAGGTTCCAAGCACTGCTGAAGCCCCGGGGATACGCCGGTGAGCATTATCGTGGGGGCCACTGAAGAGTAAGCAGTGTGACCCTCCATGCTCTGGAAGAAGAGGTGCTCGAACTCTGGGAACACACAGGAGGCGTTCAAGGCTTTCTAGGAGAAGCAACATCCAAGCAGAGACCTCAAGTCTGAGTAAGGCTTAGCTGGATGAAGGAGGCTGGGGAAAAGTGGAGAGAGGGCAGGGAGAGTATTCCAGGGAAAAGGGAACAGTATGTGTAAGACCAGAATGCCAGATACCTACATGAGGAAGTGCCCAGTGATGAAGGAGGTGGGGTGAGGTATGACGTGGGAAGAGCATAGAGAGAAAGAAGGCTCAGGTGGTGGGCAGGGCCTTGTAATCCCAATGAAGGAATATGGACTTTGTCCTGACAGCAACTTGGAGCTGCAGAAGGATTTTAAGCTGGAAGGTGGCATAATCAGGTTTGCATATCAGAAAATGTGGAAGATGGAAAGGAAGGAGGGACAGAACTGAGAACAGGGAGACCCAGGTAGGAGGTGATTGTGTAAATCAGGCCAGAGATGAGTGTTCTCTGAACCAGGAGAGTGACCATGGCAGAGATGCAGATGGTGGACAGGTTCAAGAGTAACTGTGGGGGCTTCCCTGGTGGCGCAGTGGTTGAGAGTCCACCTGCCAAAGCAGGGGCCACGGGTTCGTGCCCCGGTCCAGGAAGATCCCACATGCCGCGGAGCAGCTGGGCCCGTGAGCCATGGCCGCTGAGCCTGCGCGTCCGGAGCCTGTGCTCCGCAACAGGAGAGGCCACAACAGTGAGAGACCCGCGTATCGCAAAAAAAAAAAAAAAAAAAGAAATTATAAACAGCAGCAGATTGGAACTATAGAGCTCATTCCAGGGATTTTCTGCATCCTGCCTCCTAATCCCCTGAAGACTCACTCTAGACCTTAAAATTGACCTAGATGAATTGTCTCACAGCAACACTGTCTGGTGTTCCATTCTGACTGTGTGTAACCCCACAAATCCTGGCCAGTATCATTCAGTCACAGCGACCGTGCTCTTTTCTTTTGTAAGTGTCTCTGGTTGGAGCAGTGCCCTGTGATTTATTCTTTCAGTGACTGAGGGCGGTGCCAGCCACCCTCCAGTACCCTTTCCACCTCAAGTCCTGATGGTTCTCATTTCCTCTCCTCCACCTCAAGGACAGAGCCTGGAGACCTGGCAGTAGGTGCATTTGCTATTGAGGGATTTAAAACATTGTAAGAAAAGTAGGGTGTTGAATGAAGTTAGTAAAGCCCTTAGAAATATATTTTTATGTTCAAAGCTATGATACAAGATTTCAAATGAAGATATTACTGACATTTTACTCAACTTATCTCCGTAGCTATTTTTAGGTGCTGTACTTAATGCTTTACAGACGTACTTGAATCGTCATAGCAACTCCTTGAAATAGGTAGTATGGGGACTTCCCTGGCGGTCCAGTGGTTAGAACTCCGCGCTTCCACTGCAGAGGACACAGGTTCAATCCCTGGTTGGGGAACTGAGATCCTGCATGCTGCGCAGCATGGCCAAAAAAAGTAAAATAAAATAAAATAATTTTTTTTTTTTTTTTTTTTTTTGCGGTACGCGGGCCTCTCACTGTTGTGGCCTCTCCCGTTGCGGAGCACAGGCTCTGGACGCGCAGGCTCAGCGGCCATGGCTCACAGGCCCAGCCGCTCCGTGGCATGTGGGATCTTCCCGGACCGGGACACGAACCCATTTCTCCTGCATCGGCAGGCGGACTCAACCTCTGCGCCACCAGGGAAGCCCTAAAATAAAATTTTTTAAAATAAAGTTAAATTAAAAGAAGAAGGTAGTATATCATACCATGAGGAAACTGAGGCATAGACAAATGACTAGCTTCACCAAGCTCCACAGCTAACGGCAGAGCCCAGAGTTGAACCCAGGCAATGGATTCCAGTGCCCATTGTACTGTTTCCTCTCATATGATAGGCGCCCAGAAATCACTTCCTTCTGCTCATCTTCGGGTCTCCGCTTAGACCTTGTTTCATCTCAGAAGTCCCCTTAACCCCTCCTCTATGGCTCTCTAGTGCCTGTATTTCTCCACTTGCATTATTGATCACCCTAGGCCATAACTGCCCATTTCAGCTGTACCAGTTGTAAGTGGTGCGAGGGCAGGAATCACATCCACCTTGTTCTCTGATCTATCCCCAGGGCATATGGATGGTTTTCCAAAGTGAAACTGAATGACTGAATGAATTCTATTTACCATCTTTTACTCTTAAGAGACTTTTCAGGATCTCCCTACTCTGTAATTTCCAAAAACTTTGGAAATTCATTTTTATCTGTTATGGATAATGCACATAATGTAAAGCTCCTCTCCCCCGATGGGTTCTCTTTCCAAATGTTCGAAGCTTTTTATATTTTGTAACTCAGACTTGTTGACTATTTTTTGCCTCTGGGGTCTGTCCTCCTGGTTTTAATTGTGATCCCAAACTTGTGATGTAATTGGGATGTTGGAGGTGGAAAAAGGATGGTGTAACTTTTACTTAGCTGGGTAACACAGCTGAGTAGGTATTTCTTAATTCCCTCTCTGGTACTCAAGGTTCAAGAGCTTTAGCTCTGTTATGAGAGCTTTGTGCCAAAAAACATGTCAGGAACCTCCCATTACAGGTGCCTCCATCCCCCTCCCCAAGAGGGCATCAGTGTGACTCCAAGGACCACACGGGCTTTTCCCTCATTTTCCATGTATTACACCCACAGCTTCATTGCAAAAACCTCCACCCTTCCCTGCCTTTACCTCTGCCTCGCATTTCCACCCCCAACAGGCATGACTCACAATTCATGGTCTCTGGGAACAAAACCGACATTGAAGTAAATCTCAAAGCAACAGGTGTAGATGGTTCTGTGACACCCTGGAGTACAAAAAAAGGCCACATTTCTTTAACGTTCTCAACCAAATTAAACCTTTATCATGCCCTGCACGCAAAAGGATCAAGACTTGCCAAATCCCAGAAATTTTCCATGATTTATCCTTGCCCCCTACACCACACAAGAAACCCGGGGCTTACTCAGAACAGAAATTGAGGGAAGGTCCCTGGTCCTCCATCCACCTTTTCAATGATACCCAGGAGCTGCTAGTACAAAATGTCATGGTAATTTTTTCAGTCTTCATCTTACAGCACTTGACATGGTTTATTTCTGCCTCTTCCCAAACAACTTTCTCTCTTTCCCCTTCTCTGGCAGTGACTTGGTTGGTTCCTCCTCCTCTCCTCTAACTCTAAAATTGGGGTACCATCTTTAGACTCCTTCTGTCTCTTCTCTCCTTGCCTAAGTGAGCTCCTCTAGCCCCGTGGTTCTAAATATCATCATTCTGCACTGATCATTTCCAAAGTGACTTCAACTCCAACTGGTCCCATCAACTCTAGACCCCTGTAGCTGACTGCCCACTTGACATCTCCACTTAGTTGCCAATGGCCAAATTTAACATGGCCAAAACCTGATCACCCCCTCTCCGCCAGTTCAGCTCCATCCTCATTCTTTCCTACCTCCGTAAAGACAACTTCATCGTACTGTTTGCTCAGGCTAAAAACCTTGCAGTCATTCTTGACTCCCTCACCTCTAGATAGATAGATAGATAGACAGATGACAGATAGACTGATTCAATCCCATCAGCAAATGCAATTGTCGTATAGTTTCTCACCTCCTCCACTTTTACCATCCTAGTCTAAGTCACTAGCATACTTTTGCCTGGATTATTGCCATAAAGTGTCTACCTGCTTCACACCCATCCTTATCCCCTAAATCTGTTCTTCACAGAGCAGCCAAAGTAATCTTTTAAAACAGCAGTCCCCAACCTTTTTGGCACCAGGGACCAGTTTCGTGGAAGACAATTTTTCCACAGACTGGGGGCGGGGGGGTGGATGGTTTCGGGATGATTCAAGCTCATTACATTTATTGTGCACTTTACTTCTATTATTATTACATTGTAATATATAATGAAATAATTATACAACTCACCATAATGCAGAATCAGTGGGAGCCCTGAGCTTGTTTTCACTTGCCACTCACTGATAGGGTTTTGATATGAGTCTACAAGCAATTGATTTATTATGGTCTCTGTGCTGTCAAACCTCTCTGCTAGTGATAATCTGTATTTGAGGCCGCTCCCCAGTGCTAGCATCACTGCCTCAGCTCCACCTCAGATCATCAGGCATTAGATTCTCATAAGGAATGCACAATCTAGATCCCTCCCATGCGCAGTTCACGGTAGGATTCGCGGTCCTATAAGAATCTAATGCCACAACTGATCTGACAGGAGGCGGAGTTTGGGGGGTAATGTGAGTCATGGGGAGCAATGGGGAGCGGCAGATGAAGCTTTGCTCTCCCGCCCGCCACTCACCTCCTGCTCTGCTACCCAGTTCCTAACAGGCCACATACCGGTACCAGTCCATGGCCCAGGGGTTGGGGACCCCTGCTTTAAAGTTAAAAGTCAGATTATATCACTTCTATCCTCAAAACTTTCCAATAGTTTCTCATCACTATCAGAGGAAAATCCAAAGACTTTACAATGACCTGCAAGTTCTTACATGATGTGGTTCTCTCTGCTGGGAATACCTTTTCCCAAATACTCACCCAGCTCATTCCCTCACCTCCTTTATGTCTGTATTCAAATGCAACCTTCTAAATGAAGCCTTCCCTGACCAGCCTGTATATGCATCCCCTACCCCTGTCTCTCTTTGTCCCCTTACCAGCTTTATTCTTCTTCATAGCCCTTAACATGATTTGTCATATATTTTCTTCCTCCATCCTCTAGAATGTAAGCTCATTGAGAGAAGGGACTTTTGTCTGTTTTCTTCACCCCTCTGTGCTCCACTCTTGCACAGGATCTGGCTCAGACTAAAGGCTCAGTGTGTTGAGTTGAGTAAATGATTGGCCACTGCTGCAGCCACCTGTGGAACCCTTGTGAAGGGGATGGCTGCCAGTAGCTTCTCCCTCTCTGATCTTTGCCAAGGTTCCCACACTCACTGCCCTTCGTGCTCAGCCCTCAGAGCTTTCCAGACAGCCATCTTCAGGTAACCTTGTGCCTTAGGGGTTCAGCATTGGCACGGGGCATAGTTCTCTGCCCCCCCACACCTCCTCCCTGTCTTGCAGACTATAACTTCACCACCACCTTTCAAATACACACACAAACTGCTTACTTTCCTCCTGGAGAAAAGGAGAACCCTGAGAGGCAGTACATATCACATAATACTTAATAGACTTTG
Source organism: Monodon monoceros (assembly GCF_005190385.1). Classification (NCBI taxonomy): domain Eukaryota; kingdom Metazoa; phylum Chordata; class Mammalia; order Artiodactyla; family Monodontidae; genus Monodon; species Monodon monoceros. The sequence continues at coordinate 84,986,269 of NW_021703777.1, read as the reverse complement.
GAGACCAAATTCTTTTATCCAAATCTTGGTCACTTAACAGTTGTGTGGCTTGGGGCAAGTTTCTTAACCTCTCTGTGACTTACTTTCCTTATCTCGACTTACTTTCCTTATCTGCAAAATCGAGATAATAATGAGTCTCTCCCTTGTAAGTTTGTTGTACGGATTAAATTAGTTAACTCATGTTAAGTGCTTGGAGTCATGATACGTGTTCACTACTATTTTTGTAGAATATTGGTCCCTTTCATAAGAGAGGTGAGCTATGGAGGAAGAGATGGGATTTTTCTTCCTTAGGGATTTTTTTGGCAGAAGAGGGGGGTAGAGGGAGGGAGGGGGAGAGAGCCCCTTGTTATGCAGGTGGAGTAAAATTTCACATCAAAGGAATTCATGATTGGAGAGAGGTGGGCTGTACAAATCTTAGAGCTTCCGTCAGTTGCAGATGAGATAACGGTAGGATTGCTGTGGGGAATAAATTCATTCCTTCATCAAATATTCACTAATGCTTGCCATGTGCCAGGACAGTAAACACGAAATAATACAAAGTTCACATGACCAAGCACAATTTCAAGCTAGAAGTCCATGCTTAATGAGTGTTATCTATTACTCTTGATGTAAAGTCGTTTTAGCCTGGGAAGGGTAGGCGGGGGACTAAAATCAATAGTATTCACTGAATTATTTCCTAAATACACGCCCATTCTAACCTGTCAAGATTTTTGCACACAATCCTACTTCTTCCAGCGACCTGCCCTACCAGAAGTCGGCTCGGTCCAGGTCTGAGGACGCTGGAGAAGGTGGCCCGGGCAGGCAAAGGGCTGCCTGATCCCTGTGGCCGAGGTGACTTTGAGAGCGCGCAACCATCACTGGGGCTCCGCCGCACAACTCCCTGGGGACTCCTGCTTCCCTTCGCCGCCGGCGCACCGCCCTGCGGGCCGCTGTGGCCTCCTGGAGGGCGCACAAAGCATCCGGGGCTCCATCGAGATATGCAGGGCGCGGGGCCAGACAGGCAAGGAGCCCTGCGGGGAGCGCTCCCGGGCTGCGGCGAAAGGTTTCCGCCCCGGTTTGTTTGCGGACCGGCGAGCCTGGCGAGGCCACACGAGGGGGGCTCGGAGAGGGGCTGCGGGAGACCTGCGCCCAGATCAGGCCCGCGGCTGTGTGTCCGCGGGGTCCTGTGGGAAGACGCTTCACCCGACGGGGAAGACGCTTTGATGTATTTTTCCTGTAAGGCACAGCCCGGGGTTCTCTCTCCATCACAGGCATCGCTGACCGCGCGCCTGAGGAGTAGGTTGGAGTGAGGGGGGTGACATGCACCAGGGATGACCACTGAGGTTGACCTGTCGGTGATTGCTTCACGGGCCCTCTTCTCTTCCCCGCTGTAGCTGAATAGGTCAATTCAGGTCAACCAGAGGAGGACTTCTCGCGCGTTACAGTCAGGAGCCAGAGGTTCTTCAGGTCCTGAGGCTGCCTCTCCTGCTGCGGGACCTCAGCCATGTTGTCGAACCTCACTGGGCCTCCATCCATCTCCTCAAAATGACAGAACTGGGCAGGTGATCTCTAAGGATCCTTTCTAATCCTGAGAGTCAGTGATTTTTTTTTTTTTTTTAATTTGGAAGAAATAGAAGACACAGTTCTTGCACTCAGGGAATACTGAACCTAGCTGAGCAAATTGTTCTCATGCCAGTGAAAGAAGTGATAATCTTTGAAGACAGGACATAAGGAAGGATTCCCTGAGTGCTCTGTTCAGTAAGGCTGTGAGAGTTCTGGAAATGATTCACAGGCTGGCCGGGTCCTTGGGGCAAGTAGGTGCAGCTCCGCCATCGCCATCACCAGTCACCCAATGTATTTATGAGTGAGGGCAACTGGTGGAGACCCTCATAGATGTGGCTTTGCAAAGAGGTAGCACAGTGGGGCAAAATGACCTGTGTGTCAGTCCAAGTTAGAAGTGCCATGGCTCCTCAAGGAGACAGCCCCAGAGGAAATCCCAGCACTGTTGCTAGCCGTGAGATGCCCAGCCTCAACCTTCTCATCTGGAAAATAGTGCTACTCTCATAAAATGGTTGTTACCACTCAATAAAATAAAGTGTGCAAAGTGCTTAGCACAATGCGTGGTAGACAGTAAGGGCTCAATAAACGTTCACAGTAGCCTTGTTTTATTATTGTTCGTCTATGGCCAGCACAACCTCCCTGAGTTGGGCTGAAAATAATCCCACCCCCCCGCACTCATTTCAGCCGAGACACGGGTCAGAAAACTGTGAGAATCTGGCAAGTGCAGAGTTGGCCACCTTTCCAAGGGACATGCCAAGGTCCCGGCCTTGGTGCCAGGGGCCACGTGGCTGAAAGGAGATGTCTCTGGTAGCAGTTATATGGGGGGTGGGGCTTAGGAGGACCAAGGGTGCCCATTGGCCACTAGGAGCACAGGGCGGGCTCAGCCAGCAGGTCCTCAAGAGGGGGCACTCAGCTGCTCTTGGCTCAGTGTTTCCCAGGCAGTGGCAGGCTAGCACTCATCTTTCACTAGGAGCAGGGACACGGTGGCAGCTCCAGCCTTGTGCCATTTTTCATTGCCAGCTTTTAGTGTAAAGGACACTGCCCCACGCTCTTCACAGCGCAGGAGAACCAGGGCAGACCACGCAGGGCAAAAGAGGCTGGCAGACTCAGGAGTGATATGCAGGATTCCTTTTTAACTTTTCTTATTGCTCCCCCTTTCACAGTCAGGCATCGCTCTACTTATTATACTTAAAGTGAAAATCCAGACCAAAGTTACAGAGAATAAGGATAAATAACCCAAACCAATCTACTGAGTTGAGTAAAATCAATATATGTGTAATTTCTTTATAAATATGTGCATAAGTAAACATGTGGCATAAAGTCTTATGTCCAAAATAAATTGATAATACAATAGTCTAAAATAAAACACTAAAACCTTTACTGCTTCCCTCCTTAAACATCCCAGCCACCACCACTCTCCCCCTCAACCCAAAATGGAAAGATTTAAGACATTCTAAAGTAGACAGCTCCATCGTGTCTGCAATACGATTATTTTCTTTCAAAGCAATGGTTTTCACTTACCAACACTGATTTATTTTTGTTTAGTTTGGGGTTTTTCCCTTCTCAGTGTGATGAGTCTAAGTGAAAAATTTAGCAGTGAGAGAGAATGCAGCCATCCTCCGGGAATTCAAAGTTGCCCTAGGTTATCCTCTTTCTCCAAAAGTTGAGATTTCTTCCTCTGTCCCTCCCAGAAGCTCACCGTGGTGGCTGCTTTCTGAGAGTTTATGTGTGACTTCCTTCACTACTGAGGCCAGGCTCTAGGTTAACTTCTGGAAGTATCTTTGGAAACTAATGCTCAGGCAAACTCCAAGAAAAAGAGGCACATGGTGAGGAACTGACATAATTTTTTAACACCACAACCAGCATATTTCTGGAGGCAACTGCAGCCAAAAGGGGTTGCCAAGACCAATATTGATCTAGTCCTTCATCCAATCAACAAATGCCATTGTTTATAAGATATAATTTTTCTTGGTTAAAGTTCAAAGTTAAACTCCAAGGATTTTCAAATCTATAAAAATGAGAGGCTTTCATACCCTCAAAAAAAAAAAAAATTCCTGGCCAGTTTTCCTCCTTCATGGGTTTTCACAGTCACTAAAAGAAAGATAGCCAAGAAAACATTTTTAGGTCTTTTTTTCTCTGAACTCTGGTAGCTTTTTAAAGGACAATAGTGCTAAATATCTACATAAAATCCCTTAAACCTTTGTGCCTCTTCTGAAAATCATGGCATGTCAGCTGCACAGGTGACTAAGGTTTGCTTTTCTGCTCCAGGGCTACTCACCTGCAGAATTCCATAAATCAATTCAGCTTTTTCCAGTTTAGATTCAAGCAGCCCTCTCCCTTCCCACCCATCTTTTTTAATGTGGAAATGACAGAGTCTTTTCTAAGCCCCTTGGAGAAGGCAAAGGGTTCTGTGGCTCACGTCTGATTCTGAAATGGAAAACCTTAGCGAGTAAATGGTAAGCAGATGGTGCTTTAGAAACCAGTTCCTCATGGTTATTCTAGATCCAGACGAGTGTCCATTTCTGGGAGCTGGTGTCAGCGACAAGCAGGTCAGCTTTAGGATGTGGAACTAGGGTGGGGTAATAGATAGATCTGTGAGATCTCAAGTTGGGCATCTTCTTCATCTGAAAAAAGAGTTTTAACAGAGGCTGTACCTTCCCCTCCATGCCTGCCTTCCCCCAAAGGATGCAGCAGAGAGGCTTGTACACACATACAGGTGAAAATTAGCTGACTGATGGACTGAGTGATTCCTTTGTGGATGCCTACAGGATACTGATTCCTTTCTATGGAGACGCCTCTCAGTTCACTTTTCTGGTTTAGAGAAATGTGAGCTGAGAACAGTGAACATCCATTCCTGCCACAAACGTGTTTTGAGTGCCTGTCACGTACCAGACTCTTGTCCATACTGTTGGGGTCCAGCCAGGAATAAAACAGACAAGCAAGCCCTGCCCTCAGGGAGCTGATGCTCTAATGGGAGGGGAATATGCAGATTATGAACAATGAACTAATCTTTTAGGGAAGACACTTTTAGTACATTTACATGATACTTTGACAAAACACAGGAAGAGGAAACAATTGAAAGCCAGCAAGCCATGACTCTGTGCTCTGGGACACAGCGATGGGATTCTGGAAACCATGACAGCACACCAAACACACCATGCCATCACGAGGCCGAGAACCCAGGGGCTAATTTTGAGCACAGATATCTCCCACCAGCCCCAACAGTTCATACTTGTCCAGAACGTTCCAGTCTGCCAAGAGCTTTCACATATACTACTTACTATAGTCTTCACAATACCCCTGCAGGGTGGACAGAAATGATCACTCCCGTCCTATAGATGAGGAAACCCCAGTTTCAAGACCAAGAGTGACTTGCACGAGGCACAAAACCCACATAGCAGGGCTGGGCTTCAAGCTCAGAAGAATAGTATCGATAATAATAAATATAATGCTTACTACATGCTCAGCACTGTTCTAAGTTCTTTATATGAGTTAACCCACTTTAATTCTTAAAACACCTCGATGAGATAAACGTGTGTATTTTCCCCATCTTACAGATGAGATCATTGAGGCACAGAGAGGTTGAATCATTTGCCTAAGGTCACACAGCTAAAAAGTGACAGAGGGTGGATTCAAACTCTGGTCATTCAAACTTAAGCAGCCTCCTCAAATGGTAGCTGCAACTCTGGGCCCAAGGGCAGTATACTCTCTCAAGTGCAGAAAAGAAGGTCGGCCCATTGACCAAGTGACCCAGGAAAACATGAATAGCCACACGCCAGAGATGTCACCATCTATTACAAAGCACAATAGTCTCTGTGTTAATAATATATTTCAAGAATGATTGTTATATTAAGTAAGAGGGAGAGAAACTCAAAGGATTTTTTTTAATTGTCTGAAGATCCCTTTGCTGCAAGCCAAACATCCCATTAAGATGAAGCTGGTTTATCTGTTACTGCTTTGAATTAACAGAAGACCATGATTTGCATGGTTTTTTTGCTTATTTTAACCACCCTGTGATCTTCCTCTTCTCTGAATTCTTGCAGCACCCAATTTTTACAAGACAATATTACATGTAATTATACTTTGTACTCTTACATAATTATTCCATGTATGCCCATCCTGTCTCCCCAAACAATTTCTAAGATACTCAGAGACTGAGATCTATACTGGATGCTTTCATTGTCCCTTCAGGATTAACCTAGGTACTCAATGTTTGCTGACTGCTTGAATGACTATCTTTAAGATGAATTCTAAGTTGCCTCTTCAGAAGTGTTTGTGCTTGTTCCAAATGGTTGGCTAGAGGTATTTGTTTTTCTTTGTTTTCTTGCAGTTAAAATGGTAACTATTCAAGTATAAAGACAGTGTGCTGGTAAATGTTTAGCAGCCAGCTCTCCAAGAAAAAAAAGGCCTTGGTCTCTAACATTTCCCGTGATATAAATACTCTCACCGTGGCCCATTTCACGTTACCAGCATGATGTCAACTAGCTTGCAAAATTCCTGAATATTTAACAAGGGATTCTATTAAGCTGGTACAAGTGGCTCTCCCCGAAAATATGATCTTTGCTGGATATGGTGACTTTGGTTTTCCATCTCAACAAAGGCTTTTCGTTCGAATATATGCTAATTTGAAATACCAGCCTTAGCAATGTAGCGATCACTCACCTAGTCATTCCAGAGTCAGGTTGTGGAAAACGTTCTGTATTGATGGACCTAAAAAATGAAAATCTGTTATCTTAAGCCAACCAAACAACCAAGCTCCATTCTGTCTCCTGCCTTCTTCCCTCCCTCCGTTCCTTCTTCCATCACTTCACCTCCCTAACTTCTCATGCCATTTTCATTTTGAGTGGTAGGTTTTGCTGTTGATTTAACGATGACGTTGGTGGGATAGGAAAACACTTTTGAGGCCAGTGATCTTGCCAACCTAAACCCATGTGATAACCGCTGTAGAACTTAAAACAACTGTTGGATTGGTTTTCCTTCTAGCCAATTTTCCAGAAACTCTTTCTTCTAATTCAGCTTTTTATTTGGGGTTCCTAACGTGTTCTTAATGAGATATGTACCGGCCACAGTCATTTCAGAGGCAAAGAGATAACCCTCAAGACAGTTGGGAGAGTTTTACAACGTTTCACAGTTGGGAACGTTGTCTTCTCTGAATTTATAAAGGTTCTAACTGCCAGTTTTCTCCCCTCCTCCACTAGCCCACCCCCTCCTCTTTATTAAACGTCTTGTTGTGAGAATATCTATTTGGCATGTGAGTGGAGGGAGCGAGAGTTAGGCGTATCCACGTGGAGAAAGTGGCTCCGCGACGGCTTGGCTGATGGGCCTGTCCCAGTGCAGAGAGCAGCAGAATGCGATTACGTCGCTTCACAATCATTCTCGTTGCATCAAAAAACATTGTTAATATCTTTTTTTTAAACAGATGCTATGTGACATTAACAGGTTTTTAAAGGAAAGTAAGAAAAATCCCTTTTATTTCAATTATCAGTAAGACTTCTGTTAAACTTATTGTGTCAACCCCATTTTTATTGGTGACACTGGTTCTCAAACCCTGAAGCAAGCTTGCATTCTCTTTCTTTTTTCTACATATGCCTGGTTCTTTTGTCAGTGTGTCAAAGGAAAGCCTAGTCGTGGGTGCTTTCAACCCAAGAAACTGCATGAAACCTTTCTCCACACGGTTTTGGATTATATGTTTTTTTTTTCTTTTCAAGTTGACCATAAACTCCCTGTAAACAGTGGCAAAGTATTTCACTTTCTACCTAGAGCACCTGTGCATTGCAGAGCACAGGTGTGTGCAATCCCATAATTTTCAGAGCTAAAAGGGTCTTTGGTGAGATCCTCTAACCTAAGCATTGTGACTTCAGTCCACAGAAGCAGTCTTACTTAAGGTGTCCATGAATTCTCCGAAGTTATATAAAAAGTATTGTACACAGCAGCTGTCTGCAGATATACAGATATATGCATGTGCCTGTTGGCATTTTACTGGGGAGAAATGTTCATCAGATTCTCAAAAAGGTTAATGTCCTTAAACCTCCAAGGAATTAGGACATATGACGGAGAGAGAAAGTGAGTCCCAGAAAGAACAGATATTTATACAATGCATAATCACTTCACCTATACATTCATGAGGAAATTTTTTGAGATATATTTCACATACCGTAGATTCACCCCTTTAAAGTGTACAGTGCAGTGGTTTTTAGTATAAACAGAGTTGTGTGACTGTTGCCACTATATACTAAGGATTACTTATTGAGAACCTTTAGGCTAAGCACTGTTCTTAGTACAATGGATACAGCAGTGGGGACACGATGAAGGACATCTCTGCCCTCAAGAAACTTCTATTGGAGCAGACAATAAATAAGTAATCAAGCAAGTGAACAATTCTGTTATGGGTTGAGTTGTGTCCCCCACCCACCCCCCCCAAAATAATTCATATGTTGAAGTCCTAACCCTCAGCATTACAGAATGGGACTTTATTTGAATATAGGGTTACTGCAGATGTAATTAGTTAAAATGAGGTCATACTGGAATAGGGTGGGCCCCTTATCCCCTTTATAAAAAAGGGGAAATTTGGAAACAGATACATCCACAGACAGAACACCATGTGAAGCTGAATGCAGAGATCAGGGTGATGGCAGCAGAAGCCAAGGAACACCAACGATTGCCAGCAGACTACCAGAAGCTGGGGGAGGGGCAAGGAACAGATTCTCTTCCACTGTCCTCGGAAGGAACCAACCCTGCCAACATCTTGATCTCATCTAGGCACCCAGTATGTGGTACTCTGTTACATCAGCCCTAGCAAACGAATTCCATCGTTTAGCTTGTAGCCTGCCTATGGAGGGAATTGTAAGGGTGCCATGGGATGGTTGCAGAAGGGGGCTACTTTTTACATTGTACAGTGGGTCGTACTGGAAGCCCTCTTTGAGAAGAAGCCTGGCGTGGGAAAATGAGGAGCTACTTTTATGAAAATCGTAAAAGAGCGTTCCCAACAGAGGATACAGAAAATGCAAATGCCCTGAGGTAGGAAAGAGATTAGACTGTTGGAAGAACAGAAGGTTGATGGGTGAGGCTGTGGCATGGTGGTCCGAGGTGAGAGCTGTACCAGATGAGAATGGAAAGGTAGGTGGGGGCTAGATCCACAGTGGCTCAGGAGGCCATGGTAGTAAGTTTGGAGTTTTTCTAAATGCAATGAAAAGCAATTGAAAGATTTCAATCAGGGGATTGTGGAGATCAGATTTATCAGTCACCTTTGGAAAGGTGACTCTGGCTACTGGGTAGAGACTACATGGTAAGAAAGCAAGCGAGCCTGCTGTGAATCCGTGGGGAGGCCGTTGTGGAAGTCCAGGAGTGAGAGGATGGTGCCTTGAACTAGAGGGGAGGTTTGGAGGAGGTGAGAGGCAGAGTACCAGGAGATGTGTTCTGAACATGGAGCTAACAGCTCTGGCTGGTGGAGGTGAGGGCAAGAGGGAAAATAAGGTGTCCCTCAAGTCTGGGGCGTGCACAGCTAAGTGGAGGGTGGTGCCATTTACCAAGACAAGAGACCTGAAAAGGTACAGATTTCAGGGGAAAAATCAAGAGTCTACTCAACTCATGTAAAGTTTGAAGAGACTCATAGCTACTCAGATATACTTGCTAATTAATTGAAATATGTTTTAAATAAACAACTACCTATTAAAAGTGAATGAAACTCATTTTGCCAAGAGAACATTTCTGAGATTTTGCAGCACCTCCTGAGGTAACAGGAGGCCCATTGGAGTGCTGCGTAAATAAGACTGCAAACCACACACTCCAGGGCCCCTCATCTAAGAGCAGAGCGACCCCCTGTACGGGAGGTGTACCCGGAAATTGCTACCTGTTAGCACCTCTCAGCACATCTCCCCACCCTGACTCTCCCCAGACCCTCTCATCTCCCTGCCAGTCTCCTGGACTTAGTTCATTCAAGAAATTGTTTGGGGCCCTCAGTGCTGGGCAGTGTGTTGAGTGTGAGTGGTACAGCCGGGTATGTGTTTCCTCGGACTGTCACAACAAATTACCACCAACTGGGTGGCTTAAAACAACAGAAATTCATTCTCTGATACTGGAGGCCAGGAGTCTGAAACCAACCAGCAAGGCTGCATCCCCTCCTAAGGCCCTAGGGGAGAATCCTTCCTTGCTGCTTCCAGTTTCTGGGAGCTCCAAGTGCTTCTTGCTTTGGGGCTGCATCACTCAGTCCCTGCCTCCATCTACACATAGCCTTCACTTCGTGGGTCTCCAATCTCCCTCTGCCTTTCTTTGATAAGGTCACTTATCATTGGATTTAAGTCCTACTCACATGATCCGAGACGATCTCACCTTCAGATCCTTAATTACATCTCCAAGGACCCTTTTTCCAAACAAGGTTACAGTCACAGTCACTAGATGGACATATCTTGGGAGGGGGGCATGGTGGGGAGGGCATATCATTCAACCAACTATAAGCAATGAATGGGAGACTTGCTCCAGCCTCCCACAGGGTATTAACTGAGACCTGAATGTGAACATGAGCTAACTGAGTGAAGGAGAGAGAGAAAGCATCCAGGCAGGGGACCTGGCAGGTTTGAAGACCTTGAAGAGAGAGTGTGGAGCATCTTGAGGACATGAACCAAGTTAGAAATGGTGCGGGATGAGGTCAGAGAAGTTAGGCAGGGCCAGATCATTAAGGGCCTGCTAAGCTCTGGGAAAATGTTTGGACTTGGAGGCAAAGGGGAACGGCTGAGATTTTAAGCAAGGGAGGGTCACGGCCAGGTGTGCATTTGAGGAAAATAAGTCTTGTGGCTCGTGGAGAATGGATGTGGGCTAGGAGAGAAGCAGAAGAATTTTAGGGTAGGTCAGAACCACCAGATTTTACTGGACCCTGTCTCTCCCCACCAGAGCTTTGATTAGTCACATTGAGGAAGGCAATATGTAAAGACTGTGCCTTACTGTGGCCTGGCAAAACTGTTTAAAAAGGGAATCAACCTTTATAAATTAATTTTAAAGGCTTGAGGAAGACATTCTTAGGAGGACAAATGAAAGCTTATAATGGTGCTGAACTCACCATTTTCACCCTGAAAATATCCCTTCTTTTTCCATTCAGCTGTGCACTCTTGTGCCCTCGAAGAGCAATACTGGTGTCGTTGGGAGCTTTTATAGCCTCTGCCTAGAACACGTGGATGTGTGGTTTGCTACAGGTACTTTCATGCTGGTATTTTTATGGTCTGAGATATTTTAGCCAGCATCCCAGTGCCAAGAGGACCCAAGCAGACCCCAGAAGCCCAATTATTGTCTCCAGGAATCTGAGTGCCCTGTAACTCGAAAGGCTGTGAGAAGCAGCTGCCCCGGGACTCAGGGCTGTGCACCCTCCCTCCACTCAGAACCGTGCAGTGGGCCTCCTGACTTGAAAGGAGAACATCCTTCTGCTCTTGGCAGCATCGCTTGCAATCAATGTAAAACCAGAAGTAGATGGAAAATTTGCCCAGTTGGAAAAAAACCAACAAAAATGCGAACCGGTATCTGGTATTTTCACCCAATTCCTTCCACTCTGACACAAAACTTCTAAATTCCCCCCTAAGACCCAGCCTACTCTGTAGCTGGGGCTGTTCTCAAGGTCGACTTGGGTTTGCACGGTCCTTGTCTCGTGATTGGCCCTGTCTGTCTCTACAGTCCTCCATGGGGACAAAGCCCAAGTCTTTGGATTTTTGTGGCTCCTACAGGTCTCACAAGTGCTGGGCACATAGACGTGCTCAGGAGATCCTCACGGAGGGGTAGACCTGTGCTCTTGGAAAGGGGGAAGAATAAAACCGAAGAGGACAGGGCATTTCCACCTTATTAAAGCACAGTAAGATCATCTTGGTGGAAGCAGTGTTGATTTACCACCAGGTCTGCGCGGCAATGAGAAGACTCAGGTCCACTCAGGGTCTTTCTAGTTGTATGACCTTGAGCAAGCCCAGAGCCCTGTGCGGGACTCAGTTTCACCTTGGCTCCAGTGAGGAGTTCGGTTAGGAGACCCCAGGCAATGGTAATCCCGCCCCATGGCCTCCCCCCAGCTGTGGCCTGTGGCCACGGGCATCCACGGCCTCTCTGCTGCTGAGAGGGAAGGGAGGGCAGACAGCTTTTCAGTGATGTAACCGAGGCAACCAAGCAGATGGCTCTAATGACAGACGTGAAAGTCCATCCCAGAACTGTGGCTGCCTGAGAAAATTCCCCTTGAAGCACCCAGACGGACCTGAGGGCAGAAATGTTTGGTTCTGCTCCCACCCAGTCCTCTCTCCCCACAGAAGGATGCTCCTTTCGAAAAGCACTGAAGTATAGGCACCCCTACCAGCGCGAGCTCATGGGTTCAAACAGGGCCACCACTCTGGGACCCGACAGCTTACTGGTTCACAGATGGCCCTCTGACCACGCTGCTGCTGTCTGTGCCAGAAATGCAAACCCCTGAGAGCGGGCCCTCGCCTTTGGTTTCTGCCACGGGCCCTCCCCTTCTCCACCGGGGTCTCCAGCCCCATCTCTGCACACAGCAGGCACTCAATACCACTTGTTGATTAACCCTAAAAATAAGCCCTGTCAGGATGCTAAGAGCCTGAAAGAGTATGACTGGTGTGGGGCGATGTGGGGAGGGCAGGAAGCTGCATGGAGCTGCGTGGAGTCAGAGCTCTAACGAGAAACAGGCCTTAGCACCGAGGAGAAATGGATTAGCCTGCCTCTCCCCTCCAGCCTCTCTCCAGAGCCAGCCACCAGAGAGCTTCAGACCCGACACTGAAGCCAAGGCCGGGCCGAGGCCCCTTTCAGGGCCAACCCTCAAGCCCTAGATGCCAAGGATTTTTTAAAAATGGAAATGATACCATTAATGAAGTAAAATTAAAAGAAAACCAAGTCAAGGACAAATAAGAATAGGATTATCTAATGAAGAAATTCAGGTTTGGGGGTCAGGCTGAGAGAGGGCTGGTTTTTAAGAAGACCCTCCGGGACTTCCCTGGAGGTCCAGTGGTTAAGACTTCGCCTTCCAGTGCAGGGGGTGTGGGTTTGATCCCTGGTCTGGGAGCTAAGATCCCACACACCTCGTGGCCAAAAAACCAAAATGTAAAACAAATTCAGTAAAGACTTTAAATATGGTCCACATCAAAAAAAAAAAAAAAAGAAGACCCTCCAGATACCCTGATATGTCACCAGATGAGAGTCTGCGCATTCAGCCTGCAAGATTATTGAGGAAAGCAAGATTACCCGGAGCACGTGATGTATGTGTTTTCTTGACCACAGGCAGGGTGATTGTGACCAGAATCAGAGCAGAGCACTTGGAAAATATGGATCAGGACAAAAACACTTTGTGAGTCAAGGAGTCTATGGTGGTACCACCTGTGGTTGCTGGGGAGAGAGATGGGCAAGCCCGTGGGTGCTGGGGTAGACCCACCAGAGTTCATGTGCTGCTTCTGTAGCTGACTGGCGGCTCCTGGCCTTCATTTTTAACTTTCCGAGACTTTGGCTATAAAAGGGCTGTGGTGAGCCTCCAAAATCCCCAGGAATAAAAAGTGAGCATGTACTTTCGCAGAGCAGGTGCTACTCCACACATTTACACATCTGGATCCCTTTAACGCTCTGGAAAAACCCTATAAGGGAGGTAGGTGCTGTTATCATCCATATTCTGCAGACAAGGATGCAGAAGGCTAAGTAACTTGATGAAGGGCACACTGGCTGGTATCTGGCAGAGCCAGGGTTTAAATCCAGGCACTCTGCTTCAGAGTTTGTGCTCTCAGCCACTACTTTACACTCTTTACGTGCTCCATAAATGATACATGCAGGTCTAGAAAATATGCAGATGAGTTGCAATAATATCTAATTGAATAGCCAGAGGGTAGGCGTTTATATTCCACCTGCAAAGGTGTGCATTTTAGACTTGGAAAGATTCCACCTCATTGCCCCTCAAAAGGCTGTACCAATAGTCACTCTGTAACAGTGTTTGAGACCTAGGTTTCAAAGGCACTGAAATACATCTTCACATTGCTATAGGAACTTTTTAAAAAAATCAACCAATGTTTAGTAAGCTCTTACAATATTTAGTGAGTGTCCAGCCACTGTTGCAGACACTTAGGATAGATCAGTGAGCAAAAGAGACAAAATTTCTGCCCTGACAGAGCTTATATGCTGGTGGGTTTCCATTATTTTGTTGTGACACAGACCTCGAACTCTGGTCCCAGTATTTTCTACCTCTCACTGGGTCCCACACGTAAAGAATTCAGAACCAAAGGGTTCAGACTGAACAACCATTTCCTGAGCTCCAAAGGACCAGTCATCTGTTATGTCCTAGAGCCCCTGAGTGCCTCAGAGAGGAGGATTGCTGGTATAAACAGCCCCATCTTAGAGATGACAAACTAGAGGATCAAAAGGAGTTAAGGTGCTTATTCCAGATGCCCCACCTCCCACCCATGCTAAGCGCCAGAGCCAGGAGCTGAAGTCTCCTGGCCCCAGGTCCAGGGATGATTTCACTGCACTACAGTAGTTACATCACTCTGAGGAAATTCATCTGGGGCCCAAACACATATTTTGGCCCTTAATCCTATAGCATCTACTGATTGTATCATTCATTTGGAACTTAGAATATTTTTGCATGGATCCTTACTTTTTAATTTGTATATATACACATTAACCCATAACAAGGACCAATATTACTAATGTATTGCTTTTCTTTTTGTTCAAGGTTGATGTTAAATATATTTGTTTATTTGTTTTTTATTGAAGTATAGTTGATTTACAATATTATATTAGTTACAGGTGTACAACATAGTGATTCAACATTTTTATAGATTATACTCCATTTAAAGTTATTGCAAAATAATGGATATAATTCCCTGTGCTGTACTTTATACCCTTGTTGCTTATTTATTTTAGACATAGTAGCTTGTATCTCTTAATCCCCTACCCCTATCTTGCCCCTCCCTGCTTCCCTCTCCCCACTGGTAACCATCAGTTTGTTCTATACATCTGTTTTGTTATATACTTTCATTTGTTTTGTGTTTTATAACCCACATATAAGTGATAACAGAGTATTTGTCTTTCTCTGCCTGATTTATTTCACTAAGCATAATACCGTCTAGGGCCATTCATGTTATTGCAAATGGCAGGACTTCATTCTTTTTAATGGCTGAGTAATATTCCATTATATACATATATATATATATATATACTACATCTTCTTTATACATTCACCTGTTGATGGATACTTAGGTTTATACATTCATCTGTTGATAAGATACTTAGGTTGCTTCCATATCTTGGCTATTGTAAATAATGCTGCTATGAACCTTGGGGTCCATGTATCTTTTTGAATTAGTCTTTTCATTTGCTTTGGATATATACTCATGAGTGGAACTGCTGGATCATATGGTAGTTCTATTTTTTACTTTTTTGAGGAATCTCCATACTGTTTTCCACAGTGGCTGTACCAATTTACATTCCCACCATTAATTTTCAAAATCTTTCCCCTTCCTTTTAGATAGATTCTAAGGAGCAAGGATTCTAGTTTTCTGGGTCAGTTTCTAGGCTATGATTTATCAAGGGGAATCTTTTTAATGGACCAACAGAGAAAATAAAGAGGCCAGAAAGGTTTAGCTGATCTTCAGAATAAAGACAAAAGGGAGTATGAGAGGAAAGGGATAGCAAAGCCCTTGGATTAGATGTCTAGAGAGAATTTTGAGATTTGAAAAGTGAGAATAGAGGAGAGAGAAACAGTGCCAAGAAGAGTACCTGGCACCTAGTAGGTTCTCAATAAATGTTTCCTGATTGAATAGATGAACAAACAAGTGAATGAATGAGGAGCTGCCATGTCTATGGAGGCAACTGAAAGTGGCAGAGACAAGGAGGTGAGTTTTCTAAAGGCTTTACTGTGCATGAAATGTACTATTCCAGCAACTAAGCCCTTGCGCCACAACTACTGAGCCTGCGCTCTAGAGCCCGTGAGCCACAACTATTGAGCCCGCGTGCCACAAGTACTGAAGCCTGTGCACCTAGAGCTCATGCTCCGCAACAAGAGAAACCACCTCTGTGAGAAGCCTGTGCACCACAACAAAGAGTGGCCCCCACTCACCGCAGCTAGAGAAAGCCTGCATGCAGCAACGAAGACCCAACGCAGCCAAAAATTAATTAATTAGAAAAAGAAATCAGTTGGCAAACTCGGTACCTAGGATCCAATCAAGGTCTTTAACCACGCAATCACAAGGCAGTTTAGTAAAGTAATTCAATTACTATTTCTGAACAAAATCTAAATGGCATAATGAATACCAGTGGCACATGTAATCATGGACTCTATATGAAATTAGAATGTGAGATAAAAACTCTATTTTCAAGTGGTAGAAGGAACTTCAACTGAGAAAATAAAGGAAGTACTACTACTAAAATGAATACAACCAGCAATAAAAACAAAAATTCTTCTTATATGGAAAAAAAAATACAATCCTTGGAAGTTTCCTCGAGCAACTAAGAATTATAATACTTTCATTAATTGTTGATGGTGAATATGCTTCTTTGAAGGGCACTCCATGAGATGGGGACCACAGCACTTGCTTGCTCTTATATGAGTTACACGTTGAGAGACAACCATGTGATATGTTCCATGAAAGGCTGAGCACACAAAGATGAATAAGACACATTCTCTGACACTGAGGAGGTCACAGACAAGTAAACAGATAGCAATGTACATCCCACTTTGCCATGGACTATAACAGAGATATGAGTAGATGTACGGATGCTTGGAGAATGGAATTACTAACTTTGCCTAGGAATCTGGGGAAAATCTTCACAAAGGAGGTTATGGCTGCGAGTGGTCTTGAAATATAAGTAGTAGGAGCTTTCCAGGTAATAAAGGAGAGGAAAGGCATTCCAGAAAGATAAGGAGCAGAGACAGAGTCCTAATATGGCAAGACAGAGGCAGAGAAGAGTGAAGACTCAGGGAGGCTGAAGTGAGGGCAAAAGAGGAGCCAGAACTAAAGGATGGTAAAGGGCCTTGGACCAGGTGGTAAAGGGCTTTGTGCTCCCAGAAGCAAAGCCATCAGAAAAGAAGAGACAGGAGCAGAATTTTTCTTAGGAATATAGCAAGAGTGGCATCAGAGGACAGATTGGGGCCAGGAGAGACTCAGCACTGAGAAACTCTCTTTAATCCCCCACTTTAGCCCAGTACTGGGGGCAATTGCCGAAGTTGAAATCCATGCTCTACAACTTACTAATTCTCTGGCCTTTGGGCAGTTACTTGATTTCTCTGTGCTTTAGTTTCCTAAATGGGAATAATATTACCCACCTCATAGAGTTGTTATAAGAATTTAATGAGTCTAGGAGAATCTCTGCCGTTCTCAATAGATATTAACCATTAATATTTTTTGTATTAATATTGGTTAATTATCTTGACTTGCTCTCCATTATTTCCTGACTCAGAGAGTATGTCTCGGACACCAAGTACCACCATCCTGTCCCTTCCCCCTGATGTTTCATCCACAGCAGTGAGGATAGAACATTCTTGACAACAGAATCCAAGTGACATATGCTTCTCCTGAAGCCCAGTGCTAGCATGTAACAGTTGCTTAATACATGCTTGCTAAATTTATGCCAAGCAGGGCAGACCAATTTCCCAGAGGCAGTCCAGGAAGGCTGGAGTTAGAAGTCTAGCTACATCTCCAATGGAACTCCAACAGTCAAATGAGTTCCTGCCCCGCCTGATTTACCTCTGCTTACCCAGCCCCAAAGAGAGCCCTAGAAACCAAGAGAGCCAAGACCAAGAATCCAATAAGGCAAGAAGTAAAAAAACAGGGACACATAGAGTTAAGTCTAAACAATTGATGACAATGGAGTAGTGAGGCTTCGTACGTTAAGGAAAGATTTGTCCAATATAAGAGGTATAATATAAAAAAAATTTAATACCTGTCTGGAACCAAAATTTCAACAAAACCTGTGTTGGAGGTAGCTGATACGAAGGAAAACAGAAGTAAAATTTTGCATTGCTTTGTGGTAGGAAATCCCAGTAGATACTGATTCTTTATTTTGGCAGAAAAATATAGGTTTACATGTTTGTTAAAAAAAGAAAAATTAAAGGCAATGAAAAGACATGGAGAAAACTTAATTGCATACAGCTAAGTGAAAGAGGCCAGTATGAAAAGGCTGTAACTTCCCGGTACATGACATGGAAAAGCCAAAACTATAGTGACAATAAAAAGATCAGCGTTTGCCAGGGGTTTAGAGGGGAGCACAGGGGATTTTTATAACGATGAAACTATTCTGTATGATGGTGGAATATGGATACTTGTCATTATACCTTGGTCAAAACCTATAGAACATACAGCAGCAAGGGGGAAGCCAAATGCAAACTATGGACTTTAGTTAATAATAATGCATTGATGTAGGTTTATCGATTATAACAAATGTACAACACCAACGCAAAATGTTAATAACAGGAGAAACTGGGGATTGGGGAGAGGATATATGGGAACTCTGTAGTTTCTGATCAACTTTTCTGTAAACCTAAAACAGCTGTAAAAAATGAGCCTATTCATTTTTTTTTTAATCAAGGGCAAACAGTAGCAAAATAGAAGTAGGATATATGCAACTGCCACGCCACTAAAGGAGGGGAAAAAAATAAAAATTGCGGTCAATCCAATGAAAATAGGGGATGGGGGAACAATTAAAGGAGCTGACCACCAAAATTCTACAATTCTGAAATGGGGAAACTGAGGCTCTGATTAACTTCGTCTACCCGAGTGGGGTTAGACAGGACCCAATCTGACATTTCTAGGACCCTATGGGCATAGAATTACTGAAATTGCCTTGAAAAGACTGCCAACATGCTGTCTGTGGTTAATTCCATTTTTCTGGAATGTCAGAGGCACAGAGTGGCCTGGTTAGTTTCATATTCTGTTTAAGTGAAGGTTGCCATGGATACCATACATAGCCATCCAATTTTCTCAGAATTAGAATGCGTGCAATAAAACTGGTTTAAGGAGAAAACTAGGCCAAACAAAATTTAAATTTATTCAATGATGAGTCCTTACTGATAAGGAAGGCACTCCAGAATCCAGCAGGGCTTCACGGTGTCATTCCAAGTGTCACTTCTTTTTTCAGAACTGCAGAGACATAGGGGCTGGGAGAGGTGGGTGAATCCTCACTGACCATGAGGAAGAGCCCTGGAGGTAGCTCTTTTACATAACTCCCAGATATTCCCCTGTGTCTCTGTCTCAGGAAAGCAGAGTAGAGAATGTTTATGCAGCAACATTAGAAGAATAAAATAATCTCTCATTTGAGTCAGCTGGTGGCTGGAGCCTGCACGACTGGCAGCCATGTAATTAGATTTGAATCCTTTCCTGTAACCTTTCCCATTGTAAAGACCTGGGTAATTTCTCAACTGAGCTCAGGACCTCAGTCCTACAAGCAGGGTGGTTAGCTGACTCTGGAGTGAGCAGGACCTGCTGTTTAGACCTCAGTTCTGCCTCGTCCTGGCTATGGCGACTTGGCTAGTTACCCAACAACTACGTAAAATGCAGATGGATGTTAACGATGGCAACCTCGTAGGGTAGCTGTGAAAAGTCAATAAGAAAATCCAAATAATGAGCTTGGCACAGTAAGCAATAATAAATATTAGCAATGATCATCATTAATATTCATCTAGTGCATGGAAAGGGCCCATGATGAGACTCTATATTGGGATCTAAGTGAATTAATACCATCCCTTCCACCCCCCGAGTGGAGTGGAGTTTTGCACCATCTTGTATTCATTTATTCTTTTTCACTTGGAGTTGCTGCCGTTTCAGAACATCCGAGGCAGCAGGCCCAGGGTGCATGACCATATGTCCACCTCATTCCAAGAACGCTCTCCCAGAATCTGCCGCTTGTGATGTGGAAATCCAGAAACACACAGCAGCCTTCACTTTAGTCACGGATCGTCTGGGTGCTGTTGATAGATGTCAGATGTCAGCACATTTGCTCCACGTCTTTCTGCCGGCCTATCCCTTTTCCTGCTGCTCTTACATTCTCATTCCCAAAGCCTCTTAACATCTCTGCTTTCTGCGTTTCCTGAACTGCTACTTGTCTCCAGGCCTCCCCAGCAGGTCTCACCCCTGTGTCGATCTCACCGTGACGAGCAGGCCACTGGGACCACTCAGGGCTTCCCCAATTCTGCAGCCAGCATCACCCCTCTTCCTCCCCTTAGCCCTCGGTCTCTCATCTGGAAGGAGGGACCTGGACATTGTCTCGCAGGTACCCTTGTGAAAGCGGATCTGCCACAGAGGTTTAGCCACGGGTTTATTTGTTCGAGCTTATTTGCTTTTTGCTTTTCAGAGGCAATCTGGTTGTAATTTCAGCAGCAGACTCTTGGTTTGGCTACTTTATCCATCCCTCCTCATTTTGCCATTTTCCCCAGTTGCTGCTTTGCAGACCGTCTCTGTTTGGGTTATTCCTTCTAAAACATACAATCATACACACAATTACACGCATGCGCACACTCTAGCTCACAGCCACATGTAGGCATACTGTCCAGGGGAAGAATTCTAGTGAGGCGCCTGTCTAGATTTCATTGCCACAGGATTTGTCATTAATAGTGATGTTTTGTTCTGATAGCCGTGATTTATATCGCTTTCATTTCCCCTTCCCATTCGTATTTTGTTCCACGTTTCGCATTTTGCAAGGTCCTTTAATTCGAGCCTATGTTTTCTGACTTGCACCTGCAAGTCTCTGCAATCCCCCTCTTTTGAAAAGCAGGGGAAGAAAAACAACACCCAAGAACACATGTGACTAATCAACAAAATTCTAGGTAAAACTCAAATTTTTCAATGAAATTGGACAAAATGGAAGGAACTGTCCCATCGGGAAGAATCTCGAGCTGGCTAGGAGTGGAGGTAGTGAGTAATAGGTCTTTCCCTCTTGCTGGGTCTCTATGAGCAGTTCGACCAGCTGTATGTGGAACAGCCGCTTCCCTTTCATTCATGTAGTACTTGGCCCTGCAGGGCTGGGTACAGACACTCTCTGTTACCTTGATACTTTCAATACCACATCTGAATGGTGCCTTGTTTGGGCCCTGACTTTTTTTCCCACCTCCATTAAGTCAGCTCCACAGGCAGAATCAGCACTTAATAAAACAGCTATTGGCAGATGGTTCAAGTCACGGGAGGCTTTAGGGCTCTTCGTGGCTTTGTTTTTCTAAAAAGTACCCATGACTATAGCCAAGCAAATCAGCATATACCCATGGGCTTCCTTGGGAGAAATTAAAACAAGTTAGGCTGCGGGGTGGAGAATCAGGCAGGGAGCCTAAAAGAAATTTAATAAACTCTGTGCCTTTCTTCTCCTTTTTCGGGGGGTATGTTTTCCAGAATAGGGCGGAAAGTTCTATGGGTGTGGTGAAACAAATCACCTCTTCAGCTGAGTTGGGCTGCAGTTAAAAAACCAAAGGTTGTGACTTCCCTGGTAGACCAATGGTTAAGACTCCGCGCTTCCAATGCAGGGGGCCTGGGTTTGATCCCTGGCTGGGGAACTAAGATCCCACATGCCATGTGGTGCATTTAAAAATTTAAAAAACAAAACCAAAGATAGCTGAGGGAAATGAGAGGAACCCCTCAGGAGTGGATCAGTGTGCTTGGACCTCTAGGGCTGAACCCTGGCACAATTAAGGAATGAGTGACGAGTTCCAGAGCTGGCCTCCATTTCTGCGTCTTCTTCCTTCTGTTGGGCACTCAAGTGCACCCGCTGGCCCGGACTGCTCTAAACTTGGCTCCTTGAAGAAATTGCACCCCATCCCCAGTGTCTCTTCCTATCTGGAAGTATTTGCCATCTTAACTTTCCCATCTCACTCCACTGCATCAAAAAGTTCCCCTCACTGGGAGCAGGATAAAGTAATCATGATGGGCACAAGCTTAGGTGTAGCTAGGTCTGGGTTCAGATCCCACCTCTGCCACTTACTAGCTGTATGTCCTTGTTCAGAGGGGCCTCACCACTCTAAGCTTCCATTTCCTTCAACTATAAAATGTGGATTAATAGTAGTGCCAATAATGTATGGACATTATTATAAGATAATAATAGTATAAGACCAGTAGGATAATAGTAGGAAAAGAACAGTAGGATAAGATGAGATAACACATGTAAACGACTGAGCCAGGATTAGAACGCAGGGCAGTCTGAGTGAAGAGACCACGTGCTTGATGATTGTGCTATACCACTACTTGTAAAACGGATTTTAAAAAATCAGTGTGGGGCTTCCCTGGTGGCGCAGTGGTTGAGAGTCCGCCTGCCGATGCAGGGGACACGGATTCATGGCCCGGTCCGGGAAGATCCCACATGCCGCAGAGCGGCTGGGCCCGTAAGCCATGGCCGCTGAGCCTGCGCGTCCGGAGCCTGTGCTCCACAACGGGAGAGGCCACAACAGTGAGAGGCCCGCGTACCGCAAAAAAAAAAAAAAAAAAAGTCAGTGTGGTTCACGTTCGTTGCAGCGCTATTCACAGTAGCCAAAAGGTGGAAACAACCAGGTTGACTGGCTTTTTGCCTCATTCTTACATTACTAGGTACCATAATTTAGGCAAACTTACGTTTTTATTATAACTCATACAAACGTACCAATAATAATAACAACAATAATAATAACATTTAACACTTATGCAGTATATAGCAAGTAAGTGGCAGTCAGCATTTGAATCTGAAAGATTCATTCAGATAAGTCCTTGTTCTAAACTCTAGACCTACTCCCCACAAATAATTGGTCTGTTATAAAGGTTCTTTTGTTTCTCTAGATGCTCTTTGTTTCTGATGCAACTCATGTTTTATTTTCATGTCCTTGCAAATAAGTTCAGCTCATTTCTCTTCTATTTTTTTTCCTCAGTCATTAGCTTTCCACTTTTGTCCTAACATCAGAATGGCCCACAAAATATATTGATAATAAAATAAAAATGACAAGCATAGCTTTTGCATTCTGCCACCTTGTAATGAAGCCTGATAAAATATCTCCACTGATATATTTTGACACCTTGAGGAAAGCCTCCACTTGACTGTCATTTTTATCACCTCACTGAGATCGTGGCAAGAATAAATCCCTCCCCCATGCTCTCCGACAACATCCAACAAAGAAACATGTAAGTGGGCTTTATACACAGCAGCACAAGTGATGGATTCTGAACATAAAAATGTGTAGGTGGCAAGACTGGCCATTTCAGTGGTGTGACCTGTTTACAAATTAATTGATTGAAGGAATGAGATCGATATTTTAACTCCATTTTATACCCCCCAAAAACCACAAAACCATAGGAATAAGGCTGGAGCCTCACTGAACTGACAGGTTGATTATTTTAAATAAAATGAAACAATTTAGTCAAGCAATTAGCTTGAACTGCTATTTTCACTTAACGGAGCCTAGTTTTTGCTGAGATGAGCAGTCAGTTCAGCCCAATTGTAAATCTATGACATGTGGTCCAAAACGAAAAGTTGTACATGATCCACTTATTTTTAAAGTGTCTGCTTTGATCGGTTCCGATTTTCTTCTCACCTGAATGAGTTTGGGAGTCTCAGGAAAGCAATCACTTTGAATCTGCTTAGGTAAGAAATATTGTATCGTCTCCCTATGACAACAATAACAGCCACTTATTGAGCACTATGTGCTTTACATCCATCATTAGAGAGAGATTTCGGAGTGGCTGTCGAGTGCGTGGTCTCTGCAGCCAGTTTCACCACTGCGTGGCTGCAAGCACATGGCTTGGGTCTTTCTGCACTTGGTTTTCGCGTCCGTAAATCATGATACCTATGCCGTAGGACTGTTATTAGGATTAAATACATTCATACACGTAAAGTGTTTGAAAGCATGCCTGGAACCTTGTATAAGTTGGCTGTTGTTTTCATGTTCCTAAGCACCATCTAAGTTTTGTATTCTTATCCCTATATTACAGTTAAAGAAAGTGAAGTTCAGAGTAGTAAATAATTTGCCCAAGGTCTCACATACAGAGCGAGCAGCTGTCTTTCCCTCTCCAGATGTGCAAGTAGTATCATATGCACTGTAGAAAGAACTAAGGCAGTCCCTTTTTTTCTATATCTGACATCCTGAAATGATTAAGATTCGGGACAGTTGGTGCTTGATTGGATGTTTATTACCCCAGATGGTGAGTAAAGCATTACTGAATACATCTGAGGACTGACTGAAAGAATATGTGCTAGAAATTGAAATACTGGGAAAGTTCATTGCAGCACTATTTACAATGGCCAGGTCACGGAAGCAACCTAAATGCCCACCAACAGACGAACAGATAAAGAAGATGTGATAGACACATACAATGGAATTTTACTCAGCCATAAAAAGGAACAAAATTGGGTCATTTGTAGAGACGTGGATGGATCTAGAGACTGCCATACAGAGTGAAGTAAATCAGAAAGAGAAAAACAAATATTGTATATTAATGCATATATGTGGATAGAAAAATGGTACAGATGAACTGGTTTGCAGGGCAGAAATAGAGACACAGATGTAGACGACAAACATATGGACACCAAGGCGGGAAAGTAGCAGGGGGTTGGGGTGGTGTGATGAATTGGGAGATTGGGATTGACATGTATACACTAATATGTATAAAATGGATAACTAATAAGAACCTGCTGTATAAAAAAAATAAAATAAAATTCAAAAAAAAGAAATACTGGGAAAAAAACCCTGAATGATTACATCCATATTATCCTAATATTCTTCCTTAGAGGCATTTACATAACCACGGGTGTCAAAGTAGCAAGCTCGTCTTGACACATTTGATTTTCTTATTACCTACCACCATCTGGTCTGTCTCTTCCAATGAGTTTGTCTTCCCCATTTGGGTTTTTAACCAATTTATCCTTTAGAGAATTATACCCCCTGACTCCCCAGTCCCTTCAGCTTCATTAAGATGTTTCCTTGTCTCCATTTCCTATGTGTAATGTTAGCTCATTACTCAGCTGCTGACTCTGTCTTCTGACTTTGATTTTCTGCTAAATTTTCCCCAACACCATTATTGTTGGCGTCATTGGGATCTTCAACATTGTTATAATTCTTTACATTTTCAATTTGTCTTTTCAAAACAAAATCAAGAGCAAATAAAATAAGCACAGGTTATGTACCTTTGCGGAAAGCACTGAATCAAAAACGTCAGGGTCTCATTGATATGAAAACTGAGAATCTTGTTCAAAAAGAAATTGGAAAGAGTTTCTGCGAAGTGGCTCTTTTTGCAAAAATCAAAGAGGAACACGTAAGTTACCAGCCATGTATGGTTCTGTCCTTATGAATTCAAGGTACCTTAATATTTAGGTGGCATAGAATATTATTAAGAATAACAGGATGTCTCTAGCTTAGGCAGGAAATCATTTTCAAAAAATGTCAGAGCTCATTTTACAAAAAGATTATAATTACAAAATAGTAATGGTGGATTCCAGTTTGGGGTTTGGAGGTGAATAAAGACAGCTTAGAGATTACAGAGGCTTCCTGTTTTGAATTTAGGAGAAGCCAAGACTTTCGCAAATCTTTTTAGATGTAATGTTTATGGAAGGCAAAGGATACCAACCCAGAATGTTGGACAGTGCATTTAAATGTTGGTTTGGACATTGTAAGTAATTTAGACTATTGGACAGAGTACTGAACTACTGTAGTTTTCCCTTCGTTTCTTGCCTAAAAAGGGCAATAGTGAGAAAATGACTTTAACCAAAATATTCAACAAGCATTTATTAAAAGCCTGTGGTACAAATAACATTCTGCAGGAGGCACTTACATTAGACCCAAGGAAGCAGATGAAACACACGCTCCTGAGGATTTACTAGGGGACAGAAGAATAATAAAATTGCAAGCATGAAGGAACCCAAGAGTAATTCCCTAGTAACATACAAATTAGTGGTATGCTCTTCCCCTAGATAAGCCACATGGCTTACTTCCTTACCTCCTTCAAGTCTTGCCCAAATGTCACCTTTTCCGCAAGAACTTCCCTAACCAATCTCTATACAAATTGCACTACCCACCCCACAAGCCCTGTTTCTATTCCTTTTCCCTTTTATTTTTCTCAGTCACCTTTTAGCTTATTACGTAATTTATCATCTATCCTACAATGTCCCGACCTCTAAGTGTAACCTTCACAACAGTATGAGGGGCTGCATTTTGTTCATTGCCAAATCCCTAGCAGGTAATAGAATACCTAGCACAGAGTAAGTGTTCCAAAAACTTGCCTAATAAAGTGTTTAATCGTGTATGCCAGACTACATATTGGTGCTAAAATTTTTCAAAATAAGTGACCTTTGGCAGTATTAATGAGGAGAGGTTTCTTGGAAGAAGTAATATGTGCCCCTCAACCCCAAACAAATGGATTTAATTAAACACAATAATTACAACACAGGTTTTTGGGTTCTAGACCAAAATCTGTGACCTAAACCAAGGCACTTAATTTTGGTTTTTGTGGATCTCTGAAGATAAATATCTTCTACCTGGGGCCAAGGACTTCGAGACAAAACAAAACAAACAAAAAAACTTTGAAGACAGAATCACTGCACATTCTTTTCCTAGCCTCTCCTGGCTGAAACTGAAGTGATGCTTTGCACAACAATCGTCTTTATTGATTTGACTTGCCTAGGGCAGGCCTTAAGTCAATTTGTGAAGAAAAGTTCCCTCCCACTTACAGTGGCTTCTCTGGCCTCTTCTGATGCCCTCTAGGTGTTCCAAAAGCCTTCTGGGGCACCCATCCAAGCTTGCCTGCTCCCGAAGTAATCCATACTCAAAAATTACGTCTTCCTGTCCTCTGCTCTCCAAGCGAAAAGTCTGCCCCCTCAGTCTCCTGCCAGTTAGGACTGGATCCTGATGAGCTAATTCCCTCTAGGGTGGGAATGACAGATTGTTGGCTGGGTTAACTTTTTTTCCTCACCACCAAAGTGAGGCCTGATGCTAAAGGAGGAATTGGAAGGGAAGGAAACTTAAAATATCCAGTGCCTAGACTCTGCCTGAGCTTTCAGTATATTAAATTATTTCATCCGCAACCAGGTAAATGATATTACTCTCTGAGGACCTAAAGTTCATGAGAGGTAAAGAATGGACAGAATCCAAAATCTTCTGTTATCACATCACTGCACTGAATAAACGAGCCTAGTAATAGAATTTTGGATTCTGTAGCAGACTTCTGGGGCAATATTTTGGGGTGTGAGGGGAAGAGTCCTTTGCTCCATCCCACCTCAGCTACATAAACTCTGGCTGTGACCTTGAGTAAGTCCTGTGACGTTGAGTAAGTAACTTAACCTCTCTTATCCTTTCCATTCCCTCACCTGAAAAATGGGGGACAGTAACAGTACCTGTTATTAGTTATTTTCTGCTTATGACAAACCACTCCAAAATGTAGTTGCCTAAAACAACAATAGTCATCCCTATGGGTCAGAAATTTGGGAGTGGCTCAGGGTCTCTCATGAGGTGGCAGTCAGATGTCAACTGGGGGTTGCAGTCATCTGAAACTCTGACTGGGGATGGAAAATTCATTTCCAAAAAGGCTTACTCACATTGCTGGCAAGTTGGTTCCTCTCCATATGGGCCTCTCCACAGTGTGGCTTGAGTGTCTTCACAAAATGGCAGCTGGATTCACCCAGAGCAAGCAATCCAAGAGACCAAGATGGAAGTTGCAGTGATGTTATACCTCTATGACTTGGAAGTCACATACCACAGCCTCTGCCATGTTCTGTTGGTCACCCAAGGCAGCCCCTAATTCAGTGTGGGAGGGGACCATACAGGGCCATCTTGGAGGCTTCTACACCAGTATCTACCCCATAGGTTATGAGGAGGATTAATATCAGTTCAATGAACGAATAAAACAAGTGGCACCTGGGTGCCAGGCTTCTGAGGACCAGGGGTAGCTGGTTAGCCCTGGCAGGCTCAACAGGCTGGGAAGCACCTGAAGTACCTTGTCATTACCACCGAAACAGCAACAGCAACAACTAATGAATCTCTAGCTACATCCTTATTTTGCAGGTGTTATCACTTCAGTAGTGTAGTGCAGTGTTTTCCAAACTTGTATTCAGGGAAGCATTACTGCAAAAAAACGTTAATAGGTAGATCTCAAAAAAAGCTTCATTTGAAAAGGCTGCCTATGAAATCCTTTTTTGGAGACTTAGAGTGTGCATTTTGTGCAATGTTCAAAACCCTAGGAAGTTCTACGGTTAAACAATTTAAACATTAAAAGGAAAACAAAAAACAAAAACCTTGTTAGTTAGATTTGACCCAGCATTTTGCAAACTCATTGGAGCAAAACACGCATTTTCTTTTTTTCCCCACTGCAGGTGTAAGCTTCCTATTTGGAAGCATTGCCTACTTCCTAGACGCATGATCATGGATGAGCCACTAAAATTTTTTGGCCTTCAGTTGCCCCATCAGTATAATGTGGATAATACACACTTCATAGGGCTATTGAGAAAATTAAATAATAAAGGTACCTAGCCTGATATTTGGGTCCCAGTAAGGGCTTGACCCTTTGGGTTCCAAACCGAGCTCCACCATGAAGGCACTATTTGACCCTAAGTTCTTTTACTTCTCTATCAGCTCTCTGATGTATAAAACAAGGTGAATAATTGCACCTAACTCATAGTTTTACAGGGGGAGAAAATAGAAGGGAGCATGTGACCACTCGCTTGGCACACTGTGAGAGCTCGCTAGCCGTCTAGGTATCATCATGACTGTGTGGCCAGAGGTGACAGAGCTGGCAAGGGAAAAAAATCAGTTAATGAACCCTAGCCCACCTGCCTCAGATTGCATGTGCTTTGCCCTCTGTTGGGGCATACAATCAACAGAAATGAGACACAGTCATTTTCAGGGTGGCTCTGAGAGAGGATTGTGTGGGCAGTTAGAAACAAGTGGGTGGCGATGATTCCAGAGAGCTTCCAGAAGCGGTGGGGCTGCAGGAAGATATTTAAAGGAGGCAGGTGGCTGGGCAGATGGGGATGGCAGGGTTTACATACTCAGGACAGCCGGGACAACAGCTCAGAGGAGTGAGTGGCAGCGGCTGCCAGACGCCAGCTTTGTCGGAACAAAGCAGCAGGTGAGGGCCACAGAGAGTCCACACTCCAGGCACCCAAGGAGGGCCGAGGCCAAATAAAACCCTTGGCAGGGAGACGGCAGCCCCATTTGCCTTTTTCAATCAATCAGCCAACAATTGAGGGACCATCCCTGAATCAAAGCCCCGTCTCCCTCCCTGCCCCCATGCAGGCCCCCAAGCATTGGCCGCACAGATCATAGTTGAACTTCTGAGAGCTCCTCCACCCTCCCGAAGCCACCATCAGCTGTACAGAAATTTATTTTTATTATTGAGCTCCTATTTCTGCTTTTGCCATCACGGCAGATCAGTTTGGGTTTTGTCTCCCAGCCAAGGGCTTTTCATATTTTCCAGATACTCAAAAGTCTGTATGTGCTGCCTGGAGCAGGTTTAAGGAACAATCTGAGATTTCTTTCTGAATAAGCAGTTATTTGTACTTTGTTTTGCTTTTCTTGGTTACTGAAGAGAAACAGTGACATAAAGAAAGCACTGGTAACACTTCCCTTTGAGCAGCACAAATGTCAATGGTAGTGACTTTCAAATAAATAGTTACATTGTCAGGCGCACAAGAGTCCCATTGAGGAAATCTGTGCAGTGACTGCTAACAGGGTTAACACTTTAGGCACAATGTAATCAAGGAAAGAACTGTAAACTTTGCACAGAGTGACCTCAGAAGGTACTGAAAGGAAATGCCAACCCAACATCCCAGTGTACGTTTCTAGACCAGGCACAGTGCATTGGAGAGACAGAGAGAGAGATAGAGAGATAGATAGAGAGATAGATAGACAGAGAGAGAGAGAGAGAGAGAGAGAGAGAGAGAGAGAGAGAGAGAGAGAGGGGGAGGGAGGGAGGGAGGGAGAGAGAAGAGCCTGATAGAATGAAAGTTTGTTTAGGGGGAAATGGGGAATGTTCCTTCATTACTTCAGTTATTATGGTAAATCCAGCTACACTCTGTTTCATTCGCCATTTTAATCCTTTTAATCATGGTTCCACTCAAAGCCAAGAGATTTTTTTAACGGGATGTAAAATGCATTTTACCACTTTGCAATATTTTTCTTGTAAAGGATGTTATTATACAGAAAATAGAATCCTTTTAGCAGAAATTTAAGTAACTAAATACTTAGGACTCCCAGCATCCCCTTCCCAGAGCCTTTGGCAGATGACAATGTGGGCAAAATTTGTCTGTCCTGCCTCCCTGTTTAGGGTTGCCAAATATAGCAAATAAAAATACAGGATGCCGAGTTAAATATGAATTTCAGATAAACTACGAACAATTTTTTAGTATAAGTATGTTCCGAACATTGCTCAGGATCTACTATAAAATTATTTGTTGTTTGTCTGACATTCAGATTTAACTGGGGATCCTGTATTTCATTTGACCACACCATTCCATTTGACTGTAGATGTATGTGTTTACTTCTGGACTCTCAATTCCGTTCTCTTGATCTCTGTATCTATCTTCACACCCATACTACACAGTCCAGGGATTACTATAGCTTTGTAATAAGTTTTGAAATGGGCAAGTCTGAGTCTTCCAAATTTGTTGTTCTTGTTAAAGATTGTTTTGGCTATCTGGGCCCTTTCTATTTCTTCATGAATTTTAGGACCAGCTTGTCAATTTCTACAGAAAAGTCAGTTGTCATATTCATAGAGATTGCCTTGAATCTGTGGATCAACTCGAGGAGTACTGCCATCTTAATCGTATTAAATGTTCCAATTCATATACATAGGCTTTTTATTAATTTAGGTCTTCATTTACTTCATAATTTGTAGTTTCCAGTGTACAAGTCTTATACTTATTTGTTAAACTTATTCCTAAGTATTTTATTCTTTTCAATGCTATTATAAATAGAAGTTTCTTAATTTCATTTTCAGATTTTCATTTCTAGTATATAGAAATAAAATTGATTTTGGTATACTGATTGCTATAATATTTAAGAGTGTTTAAGTTTGAAAACCTGCTGTTCTAGTGAGATATAATTTGCATTCTGATTGTGTGCTACCAGGACAGTAACTTTTCTGGGAATTTCATTAGCTTGGCTCTTTGGGAAAATGCTGCTGGCATTGGCTAAGGGACCATAAACATGCAACCTGTCAGACTGTGGGCTCAGGTACACCCACGGAAGTAGAAGAGGTAAGAACCCTACAGGCAGATATTCTGTCCTTCAGTATTGTAACTGTCAGGTTCTCTCACTGGACTTCAAACTCTCTGAGAGCAGTAACAGGGTCTTCTGCACAATTTTCTCTCTAAAGCCCAGCCTGGTCCCTGCTTTAAGTGTTTTGCCTGACTCACTGACTAAGTGGAGGGGGAAAAAATGGAACTACTCAGGGGACAGAGCTTAATGGGATCTTATCTTGCTGAGGGGCCTCACAGCCTATTGTCAGATGTGGCTCATTTATAATCACCCTGTTCATAAAAAGAAAGGTCTGTAGAGCTGTAAAAGTATTATCTATAGGACATACTGTAATATTTTTACTGCAGTCACTTTATAGTATCTTTTTAAAATATGTGGTATAGCAAACTGTCCTTTATTGTTCTTGTTCAAGATTCTCTTGACAATTTTTGAATTTTTATTTTTTAATATCCTTTTCATTACTGGGTCCTTAGTGGGAGTTTGACTGGATTCAATCACTAACATTTTTATATTAACTTGGAAAGGATTTTATTTTCATGATTTTTTTTCTAATCCAAGATTTTGGTATGTCTCTCCATTTATTTAAGACATGCTTTATTTCCTTCAATTAAATTTTAATACTTTATATAGGTTCTAGACTTCCCTTGTTAAATTTATTTATGACACTATTTTTAAAGAATTTATTTTGTAATTTCTATATATAATTCATTATTACTAATATACAGAAAAGTTATTTGTTTTAATGATATTTATCCTAGCAGCCACTATTGAAAGCAGTATGGAGGTTCCTTAAAAAACTAAACTAGAGCTACTGTATGACCCAGCAATCCCACTCCTGGGTATGTATATGGAAAAAAACAACAGCTCTAATTCGAAAAGATACATGTACCCTAATGTTCATAGCAGCACTATTTACAATAGCCAAGACATGGAAACCACCCAAGTGCCCATTAACAGATGATTGGCTTAAGAAGATGTTATATATATATATATATATCCAATGGCATATTACTTGGTCTTAGAATAAAAAGAAATATTGCCATTTGCAGCAACATGGATGGACCTAGAGAATATTATGCTTAGTGAAGTCAGACAGAGAAAGATAAAAACTACACGATAGCACTTAAATGTGGAATCTAAAAAATAATATAAATGAATCTATATACAAAACAGAAACAGACTCACAGACATAGAAAACAAACTTATGGTTACCAAAGTGGAGGGGGACAAATTTGGAGTATGAGCTTAACAGATATAAGCTACTATACATAAAACAGATAAGCAGCAAGGATTTATTGTAAGCACAGTGAGTTATATTCAATATCTTGTAATAACCTATAATAGAATATAATCTGAAAAAATATAACTAAATCACTATGTGGTACACCTGAAACTAACACAATATTGTAAATCAACTATACTGTAATTTTTAAAAATTTATCTTATATGCAGTCACTATACCAATTATCTTATTGGTTTTAATATTTTTAAATGGGTCATTTGGGATTTCTAGGCATAAAAGTATATTACATGCAAACAGAAATACCTTTGCCTTTTCTTTTTCAATATCTGAAATTCTCATTTGCTTTTCCTGTCTTATTACATAGTAGATCCTCCCAAATAATACTAAGTAATAGTGATGACATTTGTTAACCTATTACTGAAGTCAAGAGTATTTGCTTTTGAAACTTTCGCAGCCAATATGAGCTTTAATACCAAACATGAAAGTAAACTATATCATTTTTGGGATATAGCAACAACTATATATATAATGTAGATATGAATATAATATATTAATATAATAATATATTAAAATATATAAGGATATATAATAGTGAATAATTCCCTGAATGCAGAGTAAGCTTGAGTCTCCATGGGATACAAATAGAGACTTGGAGGAATTTTTCATCCCTTAAATTCTTAAAAGAATTGAGCGGAGAGAGGAGCCAGGAAGAATCTGATATATCCAAGATGGCAGGGTAAGAGTTCAAAGATTAGGAACAGCTGGGGAGAACAAGAGACCAGAGATCAGAAAGCAGGATTTTCTTGGGCAAAAGCCAAAAACACCAGCTGGGAGGTGACCACTAAGTCAAAACAGTTTAATACAGAAGCCAAAGAGGGAATATGAAGCTCTGATTGGAAAGAATCTTGAAGATTAATAGAAAGCCTTGACAAGCAGCTTCTAGAACAGAGTTTTTCAAGCTTTCTAAATGTAACCTGTCATCTTCCTATTGGTGTAGTAGGGTTCTTTGCCTAGCACAATGCCTTGAATACAGTTGGTCATCAAAAAAATTTTGTTGTTGTTGCTTTAGTAGACAAGGAGAGAGAAAAACAATTGCACTTCAAAAGCCAAAGAAAAAGCGTCAATACCTAATACCAAGAGAGATGACATTTTTTTGAGGATGACTTTTGAAAGGTCTTTTTTTTTTTTGCGGTACGCGGGCCTCTCACTGTTGCGGCCTCTCCCGTTGCGGAGCACAGGCTCCAGACGAGCAGGCTCAGCGGCCATGGCTCACGGGCCCAGCCGCTCCGCGGCATGTGGGATCTTCCCAGACCGGGGCACGAACCCGTGTCCCCTGCATCGGCAGGCGGACTCTCAAACACTGCGCCACCAGGGAAGCCCTGAAAGGTCGTTTTTTAAGTAAGCATTTTATTAAACTATAGTATGCATAAAGAAAAGTGTACAAATTATATAGCTCAATAAATTATTACATCCAACTAACCACCAATTAAAACAAGAAATAGAGCATCACCAGTTCCTCAGAATTTCCCTTAAGCCCCCTCCTAGCCACTACCCACTCCAAGGGTAATCACAAAAAGCACAGATTTATTTTAGCTGTTTTTAAACTTTGTATAAATAAAATCATACAGTATGTACTTGTGTGTGTGTGTGTGTACGTGTGTGTGAACGTAAGTACTATGTACTTTTTTGTATCTGGTTTCTTTTGTTCAACATTGTATTTTTGAGATTCCTCCATGTTACTGTGATATGTAGCAATAATTTCTTTATTCTCACTGCTGTATAATAATTCATTATATGAATATATCACAGCTTATTTATCCAATTTGTTGTTGATAGGCATTTAGGATGTTTCCAGATTGGAAGTATTAAGAATAGTGCTGGGCTTCCCTGGTGGCGCAGTGGTTGAGAGTCTGCCTGCCGATGCAGGGGACGCGGATTCGCGCCCCGGTCCAGGAAGATCCCTCATGCCGCGGAGCGGCTGGGCCCGTGAGCCATGGCCGCTGAGCCTGCACGTCCAGAGCCTGTGCTCCGCAACGGGAGAAGCCACAACAGTGAGAGGCCCGCGTACCGCAAAAAAAAAAAAAAAAAAAGTATAGCGCTGCTGCAAACACTTTACTGTATGTCTTTGGATGAACATGTATGATTTTCTATAAAGTGCTCATCAGGGAATGGAATTGCCTGCTCACAGTTATATTTTCAGCTTTAATAGATATTATTAAATAGTTTTCGAAGTGGTTATACCAATTTATGTTCCTACTAACAAATATAAAGGAGTTCCAGTTGCTCTATATCCTCACCAACCCTGGTTTTGTCTCTTACATTTTAAACATTCTGGTGGATATGTAATGGTATTGCATTGCATTTTTAATTTGCATTTTCCTGTTAACCAATGAGGTTAAGAGATGAGTTTTTGGTTGCGAAATTAAATCATGTCCACAGTAAAATATCTAACAATACAATATAAAAGTATTAAAAATAAAGCTGACGATATCGGTTTCCTAGTCTCATAAACTGAGACTGTAGAATGTAAACACAAGCTTTCTCAAAGTGGAGTTCGTGGAACCCTATGTTTCCACAGACATACTCTTCTAAGGCCACACATTTTATTTATAAAATAAAATTTTGTGCTTACATTTGTGAGATAAACTAAAATATAGTTGTAAGCATTATTTGGATCATCTGAATGACCAGTTTCTAGCCAAGTATTGCCAACCAATGTCAGTACCCTTGTTTACTATTATATTTATGATTGCCATGATGTTGAGTCAAGAACTAACAGAAAAAGAATAGAGGCAAACCTAGTAAGTTCGTTCTAATTGCAGACTCAGTGACATCAGGTGCACTATAGGAATGAAGGTTTTGTTGTTGTTGTTGTTGTTTGCGGTACGCGGGCCTCTCACTGCCGTGGCCTCTCCCATTGCGGAGCACAGGCTCCAGACGCGCAGGCTCAGCGGCCATGGCTCACGGGCCCAGCCGCTCCGCGGCATGTGGGATCTTCCCGGGCCAGGGCACAAACCCGTGTCCCCTGCATCGGCAGGCGGACTCTCAACCACTGCGCCACCAGGGAGGCCCAGGATTTAAGGTTTTTAAGTAGTTTGAATAGAGAAAAGTGGTGGAAGAACAGGATCATCACAATAGTGAGAAGCCAAATAAAAAGAATCTAATGAGGGAATTCCCTGGTGGTCCAGTGGTTAGGACTTGGCACTTTCACTACCGGGGCCAGGGTTCCATCTCTGGTCGGGGAACTAAGATCTCTCTCACAATGAGGGGGAAAAGGCTGCAAGGATGTAGATCACAAAATTTCTACAGATTTAAACAGTATTGTTTTAATATAATTTTTAAATTTGCCTTGGGTTCTATCATTGTATATGTAAAAACTACAAGTGCAAGGAGCTTATAACTAGTTTTCTGTTCGTACATTTTAAAGTCATATTCTTTGAAAACTAATTTAAATCAATAATAAATTTATATTCTCTATCAAAGAGTTGCATACATTGCTCAAGTCTGAAAAACACTAACCTGACAGTTAACTTGATGCAGAATGTGTAGGCCAGGGCCGTCATGATGGGAAAATAGCACAAACAACCAAACAGGCCTTTGGCTGGAGAACATCAGCTTTTGAACCTGAATGTGGATTTAAGAATCAGTGTTTCTGTAATCCAAAGTCAGACTGAATGATTCATAAAATTGGGCATATCAGAAAGACTAGGCTGGTTTTGCTTCCTCTACCACATTTGAACTTGACTTGTCCCTTCTCTAAACTCGAGAGTGATAATAATATGAAACTTGAATGTTTGCTATAAGGATTATATTT
The DNA here is from genome assembly GCF_005190385.1 of Monodon monoceros. Classification (NCBI taxonomy): domain Eukaryota; kingdom Metazoa; phylum Chordata; class Mammalia; order Artiodactyla; family Monodontidae; genus Monodon; species Monodon monoceros. Next base: position 84,950,536 of record NW_021703777.1, on the reverse strand, counting down.
AACACATTTAAGGCATCTGAGGAATATTACTGGTGTTCAATGACAGCTACTGATATTACAGGGACATTTGACCCGTAGGTTTTGGGCATGTTCCATGAGCTTTATATCATGCTTAAGTTCTTTCCACACTTGGGAAAATATTCTAAACTGAGTAACCCAATATTATACATATAGCCAAAGCAATATTTGCCAATGCTATTATAGGATACAAAACTACAAACAAAACAAAGTAAAAACTCTTAAAGTCTAATTAATTGAATTTTTATCAACTTCTCCTGGTTAGTTAAATTTTTTAAAGCAGGTATTTTAACCCTCAACACTGAAAATATTTCCGAAGTCTGCCAATCCACTTTTTTTTTAAGTCTTTTATTGAATTTGTTACAATATTGCTTTTGTTTTATGTTTTGGTTTTCTGGCCACGAGGCATGTGGGATCTTAGCTCTGCGACCAGGGATCGAACCCGCACCCCCTGCATTGGAAGGTGAAGTCTTAACCACTGGACAGCCAGGGAAGTCCCTGCCAATCCACTTTTATACAGTAAAATTTTGTGGATTTGCCTCAGCATCGCTGGTCAGGCTAAAATCATTGACATGTGAATGTCTATGTGGGTATAAATGTATAAGGCATACATGAAATTGAGCTAAATCTACATTGACTTCAAATCATAAACTGGAAGTTTATTTCTCTATTTATGAAAATCTTGACACCTGTTTGCTTTCTTGTGATGGATTATTTTTATTCTATAATTGGAATATAATGGGGGGGAAGATTCTTGTCCCTCTGAGTTTAGATATAGTAATCATATTTGAAATAGTTACGTGGTCTAAAACAATATTGGTGCAAAATGATGGTAATCTTGTTGAAAGGTTTTGGAATTTTGCTTTACTTATAAATTCCATTTTCCCCCTTATTAGTAAAAAGAACATTGAGTAACAAGGTTGGGGGATATGCCTAATTGTGTCTCCTCTGAGCATCAGAATCTGTCCACTTCTCTCCACTTCTACTGCAACCATCTTGGTGCACATCATACTGCACCCAGACAAGAGCAATAGCATCCTGGCTGGTTTCCTTGTTTCCACTCCAGCCCCTTCCAATCCACTCTCCATACAATATGTCAGATTGGCCTTTCTTAACTACAGATCAAATCCTGTCACTACCTGCCTAAGACTCTCCCGATCTGTCCCAGGCTTCCTTCTTTCACCTCTATTCATACCACTATTCTCCTTGCTCACTGTGCTGCAGCTTCATGGGCTTTCTTTCTTCAAATCCTCCAAATGGATTCCCACTTTAGGGGCCTAACACTCCCTGACTTTGGCACTACCTCATTTGAACCTCAGCTGTCCCTTCTCTACACTAGAGACTGATGAGAATCCAGAACTTGCATGTTTGCTATAAAGATTATATTTAACATATTTAAAGTATTGGGGGGGGTGAGAGAGAGAGAGAGAGGAAGAAGAAGGAGGAGGAGAAGGAAGAGGAAGGAGGAGGAAGTGGGGGGAGAGGGAGAAGAGAGAAGAAAGGGAAGTTCTCTGCCTAGGCCTTTGCCTAGAATGCTCTGTTCCACAATCTTTGCACAGTTCCTTCCTTCTCTAACTCCTCAGAGAAGTCTTCGCTCCCCATGCATGCCTTCACCCTGTGTCCAACATCCTCTTTTATTTTCTTTAAAGCACTCAACACTCTGATTTCATCTTTACCATTTATTGGGTAACTAGCTTATGCTATAGCATTTCTTCCCATAGAATGTAAGCTGCAGGAGTGCCTTGTCACTCAATGCCTAATATGACGTCTATACATAGAAGCCTTTCAATAACGTTGCTTGAATAAATGAATGAATGAATGAATGAATGAATGAATACCCAGCTTCAGAAGTTACCAAGTTCTAGTTCTGGCTTCTGAATAATGGAGTAACCTCTGGCAAGTACTGAACCTCTTTGAACATCAGTTTCCCCTATGAATAATTAGTAAGCTGGACTAGATGATCATTAAGGGTACTTCTTGTTTTATATTTCCATGGTTCATATTCAAATATTATTTCCCCCTTCCCTTCCTTTCCTTCTCTTTCTCTTTCCTCTTTCCTCTCTCCCTCCTTCCACCCCTCCCTCCCTCTGTCAGCAGCACTCCTTGGATTCATGGATAGTTGTAAACCAGTTGGAGATATTTTATGCATAAGCACAGACATCTCAAGGATGTATGGTCTCTAGACAGTGAATTGTCATCACAATTGTTGTAGTGTTCATTTTCCCTTGCCTAGCCAATTCCATCAAAACCACACCTCCACTGCCAAGCCACAGCCCCACCCTGCCTTTGGAAGTAAAAATGGAATTGAAGGATCCCCAGCTTCTGAAAAAAACAAAAAAAAATGCTGCACAAATTTTAACTAGTATGGTGTTTCTGGAGAAATCAGGGTGCAACTGACAGGATTGATTACCACTTTATAGATTTTTTAATGTAATGAACTTCATGAAGATAATAGGAGACCGATATCAAATTTTAGATCTTGCCAGAGACAATTCCTAGATTACTTTTTCTAGACCATACCTAATTACAGTGACTACCTTTGTACATGCTTAACTTTTAGCCACTTAGTTACAATAAGCTAGAAATATACCTTAAAAAACAATATAGTGATGATTAGATAGCAGTGATATACACTAGAACTTAACACCATTCCTTCTTTCGGATCCTGTGAAAAATGATCTCAGGAAATGAAAAAGCGAATTTCTTCCATGTCTAGAACCAAAGTCAATATCAGTTGCAAAGACAGATGTTCATATGCTTGTAAATGCACACCTACAAACCAAGCTTTTAAAATTTAAAACCACACGAAGGCTTAGAATCACAGCACTTATGAACCAGAAGAACATTGCGACCTTCATTTAACACATGAGGAGACTGAAACTCAGAGAGTTCAAATGACTAGGCCAAGGCCATAGACCCCATTAGGGCTGGAGCTGAAACAAAACCTCTGATCTCCTGGTTCCACGCTTTTCTCATCACACCAAGCTGTAGTGACTTGCAGAGTTCAATCATATGTGCCAACCCCTCACAGAACATGGTGGATTGGAATATAAAATTATCAGTCCATTAACTGCGAAACCAGTTGAGGAATTATAGTAGTCATTGATATACTCTTATTATAGTACTTGCTAATATTCGTTTGAGTTTATGTGTCAGGTTCTCTACTATGTGCTACTTGTATTATCCTTTTCTTTTTTTCTAAGTGTTTTTTTTTTTTTTTTTTCGGCTGCGTTGGATCTTCGTTGCTGCACGCAGGCTTTCTCTCTAGTTGCGGCGAGCAGGGGCTACTCTTCGTTGTGATGAGCAGGCTTCTCATTGCGGTGGGTTCTCTTGGTGTGGAGCACAGGCTCTAGGTGCACAGGCTCAGTAGCTGCTGTGCACAGGCTTAGCTGCTCTGTGGCGTGTGGGATCTTCCCGGGCCAGGGCTCAAACCCGTGTCCTCTGCGTTAGCAGGCGGATTCTTAACCAGTGCGCCACCAGGAAAGTCCCTGTATTATCTGATTTAATCCCCAACTAGCCCTATGGGTGGGGATTTGGGGGGGAATAGTCACTTTTCTAAGCCTTTTACATCTAATAAATCATTTAATCCTCTAAATTATCTCATAAAGTAGTAGTATTACTCCTATTTTATAGGTGAAGAAACTGAGTCTTAAAGTGGTTGAGTCATGCTCAAGTTCAAACATACCCTTAAACCAATACATATGCAACCTCTCTATGCTATACCACCTACTCATTAGTTTCTACTTTCCCATCACCAAACATTAGAAGAAATAACAAGTATTGGGTTGGCCAAAAAGTTCATTTGGGTTTTTCCATAAGATGTTACAGAAAAACCTGAACGAACTTTTTGGCCAACCCAACAGCTTAACTTGAGCTGCTTCTCCCTGCATTCACCTAGCTTCTCAATATTAGCTGGTGGTAGAGGCATTTAAAGATATAGGAGCTTAAAAATAGAGAAGACCATTTGCAACCTGAATAAGTTGGACAATCCAGGATTTTATTATGGTATCAGTAATGCTTAAACTTCAACAGGTATAGCTATGGCCCATGAAAGTATGTTTTCTGCACATGGTGACCTGGTATAAAAACATAATTTGTAAATTACTAAGTGAGCTCCTTGCAAGAAGGAGCAGAGACATGCTCTTGTTATGTCAGTTAGTGGGGAAATTTGTGGTAAGAACACATAGAAAGGTGAGAAGGCACAGGAAACAGTCTCAGTGGCTGCAGTCAGGCCTCAGGGAACATCATTCAGTTTTCTTCAGGTTGCAGTAGTAGCTCTAGTCATTCAACAGCAGTTCTAGTTGTCCACCACATTCATGACTTACTTCACTTCTCTGCTGGTCTCCTGTCTCTCAACCTACTCAGTACTGATTGACTTTTCTGTATTCACCTCTCCTACCTCTCTCTCCTGTCTCTCTCTGCTCTGATCTCTCTTCTTTCTTTCTTTATTTTTAATTATTACTTCTTTATTTATCACCCATTTTTTTTCCTGTAGGGCTCACAATCAAACTCCATGAGAAAGAGAGAATCTGAGCAGGTACATGCCTAGATCTACTAGTGCATCTAGGAGATGGTACTCCCATTGGGTAGAGTGCTCACATCAAGCCATCTCAAAGTCTATAGATGGCTGCCTTCCCACTCACCAACCCTCCTCCCCAAAGAAACATCTTTGTGTCCATTAGCTGCAGCCAAAGTAGCAGGATCATATAGAACAAAGCATGACCCATACGTTTAGAAGGGAACTTTGAGCATGGCAAACAATTTGTATGGCTTGTCTGATACAAATACAAATCCTCTTTCATGTACTGATGGTGCTAATCAGTCTGAAAGCTTTTGCTGAAAAAAAATTATTAAACTTAAGGGTAGAAACCAAAAAATAAAGTGTCATTGCTAACAATTCTCTCATTGTAGACTTCAGCTATAGCTCCATTATTAGCTGTGGCATACTCAGAATTGGACACCATAAACTCTCTTAATGCCCTTGATCCTCAACTCTCTTACCTGCTGAATCTATAGTGAACAATTTTAGTTGACTCAGGATACAAAAAAGCAGCTGTTACCTGTTTTCTTCTTTTGTAACCCAGAGGCTCTGATAAATCTGACATTTTTGTATGGCCAAATAATGGAGGTTTCTGAAGTTGTTTTGTTGATGGTGATGACCTACAAGGGGATGGAAATAATAGTACCTTGCAGTTGCAGACCATTTTGTATTTTTGAAGTGCTCCTCATTGAAATGCTACTCTCTTACTCCTTTGTACTTCCCTGGGGCCTTGACTTTGCCAAATGATAAAATGAAAATCCTTCACAGTCCCATTCAAGGATCCTCTCCTTTTCCATGAGCCCATCCTGGTTTCCTGAATCCACCTGATCCCTCATTTCTCTGACCTCACTAGTACTCGTTGGCTATGCTGTTCAGGTATGACATATGTTGCTATAATTAGTTTTAGAAAACCATAAATTTTTACTTTTTTACAGTAAATTCCTTGAAGGCAGAGAAAATGAGCCACCTAAAACAGTATCTTGCATGTGCAAGGTATGAAAAACAGCAGAAACCAACACAACATTGTAAATGACTATACTCCAATAAAAATTAATTTTAAAAAGGTTTCAAAAAATAAATGAGGGGAATACATGGGAAAGGCATGATTATGCCCACTTTATAGATGAGGAAGAAAAAACACACCATTTGGGAACTGAGGAAAATATTGCACTGACTCATGGTGGCCCTAAACCAAGGTGCAGAAGCAAAGAAAGAGACAATTTAAAAGTAGAAGTAGAGGAGACTGGCAAAGACTAAAATGAGGAAGAAGAGAAAGAATGAGAAGAGACAGGAAAGGAAGAGATGCATCACTAGAGGGCTGAGATGAATGGACAAGAAGCAAAGAGGAGATTTTTTTTTTTTAAGTGAAGTGGGAGATAAAGGCAGAAGAAAATGGCAGAAAAGCATTTTTATAATCTCCTTAGGAAAATGCTTTATGTCAACCAGAAGAGCTAATTTGGGCTTTGGGAAGTAGGAAAAAAATGAGGAAGGCTCTATCCCTTGGTCAAAGGTAAGAGAACTGAGAAAAGTAAATAGAGGATAAAGGGGAAGAAGAAAGGGAAGTGGTTGGTCCTTTTTTTGGTTATTAAAATTATTCCACACAAAATCAGTTTTTGACAACTTTGCAAAATCAAAGGGAAAAAAGAAAACTGCAATGAAAGGAACTTAAGTCTAGATTATACTTGTTACAATGGAATATTTTACTATACTTTTAAAGTGACTTCCACCTTCTGCTTTAATCTGACGATGATGTAGACCCAAAGAGCACCCTGAGATATTGAATGATTTATCAGGACCACAAATGTGACCAAGTATGTGATGCTTTGAGTCAGAAATTCTGTGCAGTTTGGATAACTGTAGGTAAAACTTCTAAAACATATGTTTAAATTCTTTGTCATCAAATAAGAACTTTTCAACCATTTTAAACCAGAACTTTCAAATGACTGTCTAATCTAGCATGTCTTATGACCATCCTAAGTTTGACACCAGAATCCTGCCCATTATGCAAAGTATCAGAGAAAACTTAGTTCTAATTTTGTTTAAATTAGAAACTAAAGATAGATGTGTAATATCTTCTCTGTTGGCTTTTAGGATAGCTTTCTCATCAGTTTTCCTCTTTCCACTCTGACCGCTGCTCTTGAGTTTTCATTGAAGCCTCCTGTTCTATTATAGATTCCTCCCTTATGTTGGCATTCCTTGAGAGTCCATCTTTGACTCTCTGCTTTTCTAACATTACACCATCTCCTTGGAACATCTGCTCTATTTCCATTGTTTCAATTATTATTCAGAAACAGATGACACCCCCAACATACTCTAACTGCTACCTAATCCCCCTCTACGAAGCTTCAGAACCATAATTCAAATAGTCTGGACGCCTCTAGTGTGGTCCTCAGGCACTGCAAACTTCACATGTCCAAAAATGATCTTATTTTCCCCCTCAAACATGTTCTTCCTGTGTGCTCTCATGCCAGCACAGTCATCTGTCAAGTTTCCCAAAGCAAAATAATGGATGTTATCTTTAATTTCTCCTTCAGCTACACATCCAGTTATCTGGTCCCCTGGAGTCTACCTGTTGACTATTTCTTGAACGGTCAGCTCCATCGATCTCAGTTAACTCCTACTCATCCTCAGAGCTCTACAATGAAATCTTCCTGACCTTCCTTTGCTGGATTGTCAGGTCTTCCAATTTTACTCTTTCATTTTACTCTGTGCCTCTCTCTTACAATAGATATTAGTTTACGGTAGACTAAGCTGGTATACCAAATAGACCCAAATAAGTAATTGCTCAATCATCAGGAACGATTTTCCTACTCACGTAACACTCCTGGCCTAGTATTCAGGTTGTCGGTGTCACTTTCCTCCACACATTTAGTGGGCCGGCTCCTCTCTGTTTATTTCTCTACCACACTCCTTCACTTCTGCTTAGATGTCATTGTCTAGGCTTCAGTCACATGACCATACCCCACTGCAAGAGAGGCTGGGAAATGTAGTTAGCTGTCTACCTGGGCAAAGAAGCAAACAACAGATCTGGGGGGAAAGCAGTCTCTGCCACAATATCACCTATCACGTTGCCATTTTATATTTATTTGTACAATTACATCATTAATGTCCAATTCTTCCACCAGATTTTTAACCTATGTTAGGGCAGATGCATTTTTGTTCACAACCCAGTCTCAATAAGCCTCTAAAAATATGTGTTGAATTAATCAGTAAATTCTTGTTAATCTAGATCTGGCACAGGGGTCCGCAACCCCCGGCTGCTGACCGGTACTGGTCTGCAGCCTGTTAGGAACCGGGCCGCACAGCAGGAGGTGAGCTGTGGGCAAGGGAAGCTTCATCTGCCATTCCCCATCGCTCCCCATCACACCCCATCCCTCCCCATCGCTCCCCATCCCTCCCCATCGCTCCCCATCCCTCCCCATTGCCCCCCATCCCTTCCCCATCGCTCCCCGTCCCTCTCCGTCCCTCCCCATCCCTTCCCATCGCCCCCATCCCTCCCCATTGCTCCCCATCGCTCCCATACCCCCATCCCTCCCCATCGCCCCCCATCACTCCCATCCCTCCCCATTGCTCCCCATCGCTCCCATACCCCCCATCCCTCCCCATTGCTCCCCATCGCTCCCCATCACTCGCATGACAGCCTGAACCATCCCCTCTGCCACCCTGTCCATGGAAAAACTGTCTTCCATGAATCTGGTCCCGGGTGCCAAAAAGGTTGGGACCGCTGCTCTAGCATATTAGCCAGGAGCACTACAGCAGCCTCTTAACTGACCTCCCTGTCTTCCTTCCTAGCCCCTCCATAGCAGAGCCCCTCCATAGGTATCTTCCTAAACTATACACTTGATCCTGCCATTTCCTCTACTTAAAAACTCTTCAATAGTCCTTCATTGCCCTCAGAACTCTTTATATTGCCATGTAAATTCCCTTCCTGTTCATCTTCCCAGCCTTCCTTCTCACCATTGCTCTCTTTCTACATTCCTTCCCATCACAGATGCACACACCCTCACTCACACTCTCACACACATACTCACTCCCTTTCCAATCTAGCCACACTCAAACACTGACACTTCCCCCCAAAGCACCGTGCCCCTCCCCGGGCTAACTGCTCATTGCCCTCAAGTCTCAGTTTATTCTGTCACTTTGTTGAGGATATCCCTTAGCTCTCAAGATGGTGTTGGTGCCCTTACCCTGTGCTCCCATGGCCCTCTACTACTGTAGGGGTTACTTTATGATTTCCCTGAAGTTATCAAGTGCTTCTCCCCCAGCAGACTGCCCTGCCACATCTTATTCCCTGTGGTGCTCCCAGCACTTAACACATTGCTTAGCACATAGTCTACATCCTGGAAATAGAGGATGGATGGACGGATGGATAGATGGATGACATTTAGGAGGAGCCATTGAGCCACTGAGTTCAGCTTTAAACAAGATCAGGTAGGGACTTCCCTGGTGGCCCAGTGGTTAAGACTCTGCCCTTCCACTGCAGGGGGCGCAGGTTTGATCCCTGGCCGGGGAAACTAAGATCATGCATGGCCAAAAAAAACAAAAACAAAAAACCTTCAGTGGTGGAAACTCCACAATTCCTAGGTAAAATTGTATTAAAGGTAGAAACGTTAATAATCAAAAATGTTTTCCAAATTTCTTTCCATAATCTGAACCTCTTAATCATCGTCTTATTGCAAAAGTTCCAAAGAGGTATTTTTCTTCTCTTTCATACATTAACTTTTAAAACCCAAATGGTCTTAAACTTGCACTTTCTGATGACGCAAATGGTTAATAAGTTGTCTTTTCTCTTGATTTCAAGATAGAGTAGGACATGGGGTTACACAGGAGCCTAACATTTACTCTATCTGTCTTTCCTGGGACTCATGGGGCATGATGGATCTCTAAATGGGTAAATATAAGAGGACCTGAGGGACTTGCCTGGTGGCACAGTGGTTAAGAATCCACCTGACAATGCAGGGGACATGGGTTCTATCCCTGGTCTGGAAGATACCACATGCTGCGGAGCAGCTAAGCCCGTGTGCCACAACTACTGAGCCTGTGCTCTAGAGCCTGAGAGCCACAACTACTGAGCCCATGTGCCACAATTACTGAGCCCATGTGCCACAATTACTGAAGCTGTGTGCCTAGAGCCCATGCTCCACAAGAGAAGCCACCGCAATGAAAAGCCCGCGCACCGCAACGAAGAGTAGCCCCCACTCACAACTAGAGAAAGCCCGCGCGCAGCAACGAAGACCCAACGCAGCCAAAAATAAACAAATAAAATAAATTTATATTAAAAAAATTAGACAAGTTATCTGTAGCTAAGTAATTAAAAAAAAAAAAGGACCCGATTTTCCCCAAGTATATTTGCTTGTGTGTGCTCCAGAGTCTTGGAGACTGGAGGGGTGGGGCTTGGAGATAGGACAAAGCTTGTCCTGGGTCCAGCCTCCCAGTGTATACGCAAGTCAGCAGGCAGAATAACGAACTCCCAATTTAGGAATTTGCCATGGACGCTGCCCAAAGATCATTCCTGGGTTCCTCTGAGTGTATTGGACTAACTTAAAAAAAAAAAAAAGAAACAACTTGTATTCGTATGTAAATATCAGCAGTCTATCATCACCTGAGCAAGAAAAATAGATTTCATTTATTTTAAATAAATAGATTTATTTATGGGTAAGTTGGGTCTTTGTTGCTGTGCGCGGGCTTTCTCTAGTTGCAGAGAGCAGGGGCTACTCTTCATTGCGGTGCGCGGGCTCTAGGCACGCCGGCTTCAGTAGTTGTGGCTCGCGGGCTCTAGAGTGCAGACTCCGTCGTTGTGGTGCACGGGCTTAGTTGCTCCACGGCATGTGGGATCTTCCCAGACGATTGCTAACGAACCCATGTTCCCTGCATTGGCAGGTGGACTCCCAAACACTGCGCCACCAGGGAAGCCCAAGGACAATAGATTTCAAAATGCTGGTTATTGCTAGAGGCGAAGGAATGAATTTAATGAGGCATTCACAGGACAGGAAACTTTACAATTTCATTTTAAGAGCAACAGCTACTTGTAGGAGGTGGAAAAAAAGATCTTCCTACTTAATTTATCTGCCCAATTAAATCTGACATTCCTGTGAAAATAAAAAATGCATGAAAAAAAATAAGAGTAAACTTCTAAACCAGTGCTTCTATTCCAAGAATTTTACTGAATTTCCTAAAACTTAGTTGAGTAAGTCTGAAAGCTGTTTTGATTTTTATACAGAGGGAAGAAGGAAAAGTACAGCACATGCTCTGACTTAGCGTCAACTTCCCTCTGTTTTATTTTCAGCCCAGTCAGAAAACCATGCTCTTTGCTTGCCTCACTCCTTTGTTTTTCCAAAAAAGTATTCTCTTTTGTGTAAGGTTCTGGTCCAAAATAATCAGCATTGGAAGTTGCGCTGTTTTTGCTTCATGTCTGTGGCCTGAGTCATTCTCTCCAAAACCAGGATGCCCTCAGGGAAGATACAGAGGAAATGATGTAATTCTCTCTAGTCTCTTTCATGCTTTGGGCTTTTTCTTTGGGCCTGAGCCTTAATGAATCTGTTTTCTAATTAGCTAGCAAGAAGTACAGTGAAAAAAAAAAAATGTGCCTCTTCTGTCTCTCCCTTCTCCTCACTAGAGGCACACACACTATTTGCTCCTTCAGGGAGCTCAGGTGATTTTGACAGAATTAGTGCATAAATCTTCTCAGTGTCATTGTCAAGCAGCTGGAAGCAAAGGTATTTTGTTCTGCCTACTTTACTAGTTGGAAACCAAAAAACAGAAAGTGTCATATCCAAGGTCAAGCATTGCCCGAAGGAGAGGGAGGGACAGTGGAGCGGGTTGGTGGGGGGGGGTAAATATAATCTCCCAATTCCTCTGCTTCATCCCCCAAGCAAAGCCCTTTCTATGCAAATGAAGAAAGCAACAACCTAAATTTAGAAAACCTGTTTAGAACAGACTTCATATATCAACTCGATAAACGTGTGCTCAATTCCTGGGAACTTCGGATACCATATCATTTTCTAATTATAATTTTGAATTAATTTTGCTCTTTTTCTCTGATACTTGGCTTCTTGGGTTATTCGCCTGGTAAAAATTAGCAATTGGCAAATGCATGTACTTTAATTTGATGGGGGGAGGAACTGGGAAGCTTGGACCCGTACCCCGACTTCAGCTACTGGAAAACCATAGCACTTGGGGCGGTTCAAAGCATTTTCTCAACTACCCTTCCCTCTGAGCCCCAGGACTTGCTGTTATTTTAACACGTGGCTCTCTCCCTGTGGAAATGATCTGTTCAATCTGTCTGTCTCCTCAACCAGACTTCAGCTTGTTAATTCATTCTGATAACCCCAGCACCTTAAACTTTAGAGGAAACTCATGAAATAGCTTCTGGAACTAAACTAAGGAAAAAGAGAACTAGGTGAGGGGTGAGGAGAATTCAAGGGAGGGAAGTGAAGGGGGAGAGAAGGGAGGGGAACGCCTGAGGGAAAGAAGAGCAGAGATTTCAAGCTGGAATCCCAAATTACTTTGAGGCAGCAAATATCTATTTTTGAGAAGGATCTAGGGGGCTTCCCTGGTGGCGCAGTGGTTGAGAGTCCGCCTGCCGAGGCAGGGGACGTGGGTTCGAGCCCCGGTCCGGGACGATCCCACATGCCGCGGAGCGACCAGGCCTGTGAGCCACAACTACTGAGCCTGCATGTCTGGAGCCTGTGCTTCGCGACAGTGAGAGGGCCGTGCACCGCGATGAAGAGTGGCCCCCGCTTGCCACAACTAGAGAAAGCCCTCGCACAGAAACGAAGACCCAACACAGCAAAAATAAATAAATAAATAAACCAGCTCCTTGTATGGTCCAGCCCTGCCTCAAAAAAAAAAAAAAAAAAAGAAGGATCTAGGCCCTCAGAAGGAAGCAACACACTTACTAAAGAGTTAAGGGAAAGATTGCGTGGAAACAGACTCTGGCTCATAAAGTCAACGGGTGTTCCTCAACCAGTGAAATTGCTGGTCTGATAGTTTAAAAGACCTATTCCTGGCTCCACCCTGGACTAGAACATAGAATTCTTGGGGTGGGACCTCGGAGATTTTTTAACAAGTACCCAGGGTACTAGAGTTTGAAAAGCATTGATGTGGTCTTTCCGGAAAGCATTTCATTCCCCTCCATCCCACCGAGGTCCAATTAGTGTGGACTGTTTTTCATTGAAGACCTAGCCTTCTATGGGAAAGCCAGCTTTGTCAATGTGGAGAGACCAGGAGACTCCAAAATATAAACTATGATGTCCTTTGTCCTTTCATTCATTCTGCCCAGTCTCTCTCTCTCTCTCTCTCTCTCTCTCTCTCTCTCTCTCACACACACACACACACACACAGACATGCGTGCATGCAATGTGCACACACGCTTCCAATAGATTCCAGATCTCTTCAGGGCCAGTGCCTGGGGTCACTTACCTCATCCCTTTAAAGGCCTTCTGTCCAGGACAGCCCTAACTAAAAGTCTGAAAATTAGGTAGGGGAAAAAAGAGCTGTTTAGGGCAAAACCTCTTTGGACAAAGTTCCTTGTATTGCAGACCTTTGGCTTCTGTGTCTAGATAAAACCAAGGAAAGAGAAAGGAAGGAAAGAGAAAATGAAAAAAAGGCTAATTCTGTTTTCTGAAACTCACTACAGATTTGGTGACAGATGAACTTGCATTTTGCCTTCATTTTTTCCAAAGTGATTCATTCTTCTTGGTTCCTGAACACCTGCTTAAAAACATGGCTTTCTTCTCTCTGTCCTTAGGGAGTGCCAACCAGGTCTGAAACCATGAGGTAGGTCTAATACCAGGGGAGGGGTAGTGGGGTGGAGGAAAGTCCCACATGATCTACATAGTGTATTCATTGTTTAAAATCATACATTGTGCAGAAAGCATTGGTGACATTTGTGGTGTGAAAGAGGAAACTTGTAGCAAGCTCTCAGAGCCAGAGTTTCCATGCCCAAGGTGAATGTTGACATTACCGAGGCTGGAATCCCTGTTAATGCCTTAGGTTTTCCTTCCACGAGGACGGCATTAAGTTTGGGGTTTTCTTTCCTCCCAAGTTTTTCAGAGCAACCCACAATAAAAAAGGAAGGTTCGCCCAGCAGAATTTACTTGCAATGACCACTGACCTGTGTTTCCCAAGTTTACTCATTTGTCCAACTTCCCTTCTTCTCCATTGCCTCTGTCTCTTTATTTTCAGCTCCTTGTCCGTTAATTCACATTTCCTGATTTGGCAAACAGTGCTCCCCCCACCTCCTTTTTCTTGGGTAAAACTTCCTGAGTTGACCTTAAAGAGAACTGTTACCTCACCCGAGAGCTTTAGCAGGAAAATGGCATTTAGGTTTAATTACCTAAAGCCTCGCAGTAGTTACCACTTTATAAAATTCAAGTGACTTTTTTCCAAGCTCCCTGTGTTCCAAAGCTGGCTGGCTGGCTGGCGACCTCCGGGAGGGTGGGATGCCACACCCATCCCCTGGCCTTGGCAGGCAGCAAGGGTGAAAGCTTTTCCAGAGCTCACCGGCTGAAAGGCTGGCAGCAGAGAGGGCTGTAGACCTCCAGGGCCGTTCTGGAATCCAAGGCAAGGAGGGCACACATGACAAGACCAGGGAAGAACCGCTCCATTGACTCTTTTTACTCAAAGATGCACCTCCTCCTTCAGAAAAGCCTGAAAGACCTGGGCCAGGGAGCTGGTCACGCAATTGCCTCTATCCCCTGGTAAGCTTCCAGGGAGAAGTGGGGAAGTGGGCTGTCGTTGTCATCCACGGTGACCACAGCCTTCCCCGGGGCCCTTTGCAGCCACTCTTGCGTGTCTGAGTCTCAGAGCTCAGGACTCCAGATGTTCTTCCCTCTTCTTAAAAGTTTGAATGGTCAAGACTCAGTCATCTCCATCGGCACCTTCCTGGGAATATTTGCCTCTCCTGGTGGTATCTGTGTCATCTCTGGTTTGGGGGAAAAGAGTTTAATTTTGATCCACTCCCCTGCGGCTACGGGTCTTTGCTCAGATGTGGGCTTTCCAGACCACAGGTGTAGCCCCCTACCCCGAGGGAGCCTTTGCTGCCCTCTTCTCTGCTTTATTTTCCTACATCACACTTGTCACCTCCTAACATGCTTTGTCCATGCATTCCATTTTTCTTCTTTTTTTAAAAAAAAGTATTTATTTATAAATTTATTTATTTTATTTATTTATTTTTGGCTGCGTTGGGTCTTCGTTGCTGGGTGGGGCTTTCTCTAGTTGCGGTGAGCAGGGGCTACTCTCCGTTGCGGTGCGCGGGCTTCTCATTGCGGTGGCTTCTCTTGCTGCGGAGCACGGGCTCTAGGCGCGCAGGTTTCAGTAGTTGTGGCTCGCGGGCTCTAGAGTGTAGGCTCACTAGTTGTGGCACACAGGCTTAGTTGCTCCATGGCATGTGGGATCTTCCCGGACCAGGGCTCGAACCCGTATCCCCTGCATTGGCAGGTGATTCTTAACCACTGCGCCACCAGGGAAGCCCCATTTTACTTCTTTATTTTTTTCTTTTCTTCTGCCACCTGCTCCACCCCCCACCCCACCCCACCCGCCCCACCCTCAGCCTCTGGGATGGAAACTCTGGGGCGCAGGAATTTGGGCTACTTTGTTCACTGCTCCACCCCCAGAACCTAGAATAGCGCCGGGTACATAGTAGGTGCTTAATAAATATTTGTTGAAGAGTGAATGAATTTGAGGAATTTCTGAAACCAGATAGAAGATACGGGAAGGTATACTTTTGGATCAGGGAGAATCTAAAATACCAAGGCAGGAGGGCCAGCATGAGAAGGCATGGAGGAAGATAGCATTTAAGCGAAGGAGAGTTGCCTGCTTCGTCCTTGATGTTTACAATAACTACTAGTGGTGAGGTGTCATTGTTGATAAGACACAAATGAAGAACTGGAGGCACAGAAAGTTTCCATGCTTACCCAAGGTGACAGCAAGAGAAAGTGGCAGGGGTGTCTGACTCTATAGGGTGCCTTTTCCCATGTGCTGCCACTGGTTCCCTGACTCCAGTTCAGGACAAGGGCTGGTGATTTGGCATCCTAAGCAGATTCAGTTAAAATGCGCCACGATGAGAGTTCAAATCCCACCTCGGTAACTTTAGGCAAGGCTCTGAACCTGTGTGTACCTGTTTCCCTATAAAAAAACAAAGGTGGGACCTGGCATTTTATAATTCTGTTTATACCTCCCCAAAGCCCGGTGGGATAGGAAAAAGAAATTAAAAGCCAGGAAGACTACGTGACTCGCTGTGTGGTTAAGTAACATGTCAAGTCAGTGGTCTGAAGACAAACCACCGGGGCAGGAGGTGTCTTGACAAGTCACAATTGTCGCCTCTTCTCCAAACCACATAGTTTTAATGGCTCAAGAGAGATTAAGAATGACATGCTAGCTCTGAAGCTGTAGTGAATTTAAAGTCCTACTTGCAAAGCTCTTTCCATAAGGTGACTAAAGCAAAGCTTTGGAGATTGTAGCACGCTAGATGAGCTCTTGGGGCTGAGGGATCTTGCTTGGGCGAGGAAGGCTGGATGTGAGCGTGGATGCTGTATGTTCTGGTGAATCCACAGAAGTCAATTAACATGCAATCTATGGAAAAGCTAAAGTGACCTCGGGCTCCGGGCTTGTACTTGCTTTGTTGTTAACACATTGGAATGCTTGACTCTGTTGATTACTTTTCCATTTTCCTGGGTTTGCTGGTTAAATGCTGTATGTGAAACCCTTTGAATCATTTAAATGGGAGAGAAAAACACAAACAAGTCTTTACTTCACCAAGATACCAGACCTAGAGTAGTGGCTTTAATTGTTTGATGTTTAACTGAGTACATACTGTGTTAAAGAAAAAACTTTAAACAGGCAAACGTCAAGTGTTAGGTTTAGTGTCCCTATATCTTTGGAGAAGACTGTTTAGCAGAGAAATCTTTGTGTCCCTTGAGGCAAGGGCAGGGTCAAATAATATCTTCCTTCTTCAACCTGTGAAGTCAGTTTTGAAATTATTTTGTTTTCTTTTGGCTAGATGGTATTCCATATCTTGGCTGGAACAGAATCATTGGGCCACATGATTTTCTCTAAGTAAAAAAGACAAACTTGTGAAAATTGGGCTCTGATCCCCCTCTGTAACACTAGCACTCATGAAAAATCCAATGTTTACGGAATTCCTTAGTTAATGGTTTAGGAATCTCCACTCTACCCCCTGCACCACCAGATAGGAGCCTCTCTCCTCTCTTGGGTCTGGAACTAGGTTACAAGCCTGAGGGCCATGGAGGATTGGATTCTCCAGTGCATGGCCCTTGTGGGTTACCTTTGTAAGTCTTGTAGGTGAGTGCCAGTCTGGCCGAGCTGTAGGTGTCCAAGAAAGCAGGGGCAGAACTACAGAAAATCTGATCTGTGAGAGACATGATGTGAGACATGATGTGATGGGCACATAGCCTTACAGGGGTGGAGGGCACCAGTTCATCTCTTTTGCAGGATTTAAAACCATGTAGGGTGGTAGTGATGGAGGAAAAGATGGCAAATGTTAGCAGAAGGGAGAGACTTGGCTTGTATGTGCGGGTTCACATTTTTCCCTCAGAGAAATGTTCTCTTGACCCTCTCTAGCCACGAAGGCCCAGAGGAAGCATTTTGCTGGCAGGATTAGGGTTTTTAAATGTATTACTTTTCCCCATAGGCTTCTGTCATGCTATTAAAAATTGGACTCAGAGTCCATGTCATCTTTACAAGTTATTTGTACGTGATATCTTCATGTTCTTTTTCCTAGTTGCTGCTTATTTCCTATATATGTGCTTATTTCCTATATATATTTCATATACATATATATATATCTTGTTTTCAAAGCTAGCTTCTTTGCTGAATATTTCTTGAGCACCTACTATGTACTAAGCAGTGTTTATAGCATTGTGATCGAGAATGCCAAGATTTTGACATTCTGATTAGGACCTCTTCAATGATTTTGCCCCTTTATCCTCTCTTTCCTGCCTTTGCTTTCTAGTTACTTTATCCTATGTGCTTCATATTCATCTCCAATTTTTGTCTAAAGATAAGGCACTAAAATGTAATTTTCAAAAAGATAAAACCTTGACTCCCATACAATACAAAATGAATATGTGCTAAAGACTTTAACTCATTAATTCATTCATGAGGGAACCAGAAAGATGTTAAAACCAGTTCAAAGGACAATCTGAAGAACAAATACATGTAGGTGATCTGGAATGCCAAGAGGAATTTACAGATAGATGCAAAATCTCCTGGCACACAGTAGGTACTCAATAAATGTTAACTCTTTGTGGTGAACGTCTGTCCCACCTGGTAGTTCTTAATAAACTTCACTAAATTAAACCTGATTGAATAGAAGGGCAGGTGGGGTAGAGGAGGATGGTGGTCTGAGCCTAGCCATAAACAGAGGGGCCACTTACAGAAGACAAGTCTTGCATAGCAGGCTGTTCTGCAAAAGGTATTTGAAATGTTTATACCAATTCCTGGAGTTGCTTAGACTTGCTTTTAATTTAGGATGATTCTAAGACCAGCTGTGATGAATTTCAGTAAAACCTCCCAAGAAGATAGCAGGTTTTTGCATGCCAAAATTGAACTTCTCATTTTCAACTAGAGAGAGATGAAAGGCTTCTGAGGAATGGAGTTGTAATTGTCTTTCAAGGATAGAATGATAAAGAGATTGTTGCTCCTCGGGATGGAAGTGTAGAAGAGAAAAATCAGCACAGTTGGGTAGCCAGGAGAGCACCATTCTTGCCCTGGTTTAACCATCGACAGTGGCAAACCAGACCAGTCTGTCCAGACCCATACATCCTCTGCGCCTCAAACTGAGTGGACCATACTTTGCAAACATTTGATTCAAATTTGTTTTCACTGTTTAAAAATTGGTTATTAAAAGCAAATGGTATGATTAATGCCAGACAAGGCATTTTCCCGAGGCCCAGCTCACTGCTTCAGCCACCCTCTAGTCAGGAGAGTGCGGTCAGAGTCGCCCCGCAGTCCGGGTAGAGTCCCCCTGGAAGGTTCTGCTCTGGGCCAGCTGTCATACACGGGTGGCGCAGGGAGGGGAGGGGGATGAAAAACCCATGCGAGGAGTTCCTGGTCTTATGGTCTTAATATTTCCAATGCTCGGCAAACAGCTCTTTCCCATTAATGATGTGAATTAGATGACTGATAATTCACCCATCTTCCTAATGTGAATCTTCCTAAAAGAGGGCAACAGAATAAACTAATTTAAAAAGTGAACTGGAAAACCTTTACAAAAAACAAAAGCAAATGGTTTTAAATAATGAAAAAGTTCTGGAAATGGATAGTAGTAATGGTTGCACAACTTGTGAATATTCTTAAAGCCACTGAATTATACACTTAATTATTAAAGTGGTAAATTTTATGTTATATATATTTTATTACAATTAAAGAAATTTTAAAACAAATGTACACTCAGATTAGTTATATACTAAATTTTCATAAAATATGGACTTCCCATATGCTCTCCAGTTTTTAGGTAGACTTTGAATAAAGCCTTTCCTTCCATCTTTATTTGAAGAATATCCTGAGGTCAAAGGTAACTGTTTATTAAAACTGTTGCCGTTTGTAACTACATCTATATCCAAATTAGAATTTTTTTGATATTTATTGAGTAGCTAAGACTAAACACAGAAACACATTGGATGATGAGGCTGTAACGATTTTCCATTAGGTCCTATTTCTAACTGTTTGTGTTAAACAAAAACAGCTTCTTGGAATGACATTATAGTGAGGAGTTTTAATTTTAGCATATAAAAAAGCAATTTATGCTAAAAATGCCATTTTAATCTATTGTATTTTAAAATACTGTTGAGAGTTCCATTGCTTAAAAAAATATTTTTGGAACCACTCTACTGCATCATCTTTAAAATTCTCTCTGACTTGTTTATTGTTACAATTGTAAAACATTTAGTATTTGAAAAAGACATACTCTATGAGTTGCTTTTAGCAGGCAATGAAAACATAAGTTAAGATGTATATTTACCTTCAGAACAGGCAAATCCCAAAGATGGAAATATCCAGTAAGTCTATTCCCATCTTCAACTGGCTACATGTAAATAATAGACACTAGACTTCTAATTTCTTAATGTCTGAACAGAAGAGTTACGCTAATTTAACAGTTCTTAGTCTTGGTCTTATAAAGTTATTTCTTAAAATCCTTTTGTTTTAATTTAATCCTCCTTTTCTGAGTTACAGAGCTCTTTCAAAGAAAGTGCTTCATCCTTTCCAAATTATTTAGATCGGGGAGGACCATCCCCACCCGCAATTTTCATGCAAACGTCACGTATATACGTGTTTATCTAGGGAGAAGGTCAAAGTTTTATCAAATTCTCAAGGGATTTATGAGACATAAATAATTGCCTTCATCCTTAATCCTCCTTTTCTTTTTGCTAATGTAAATCTTGCCTATGAATCATGTAAAAAAGAATTCTGCTATGGACAGTAGGTCCATATCCTCATGGTCACCAAGATAAATAACTCCTTGAAAAACAACATGTCCATGTCCCATGCGTTTCCTTCTTTTGGGAAAAACTGCCAACACCATGTTAAAATCCCATGCTACTATGAGATTCCGCTTGAATTTTAATTTCCAGTTTCGAATTAAGTATGAAAACATGAACTGAAATCACCTGACAAAAATAAATAAATAAATAAACTGGTGCAAGAGAGTTGAATGATAGATTTCATATGCAAATAAGCATCTAAGAAATTTAAATGAGAACATATCAAATGAGCTTGATCTATTTCTTAATAGTTTGATATAATAAAAGGAAATATTTAGTTGAGACCACGGAAATGCCACCCCTTTCGGGTTTTTTTTTGTTTTGTTTTGAGTTTTTTTTTGCGGTACACGGGCCTCTCACTGTTGTGGCATCTCCCGTTGCGGAGCACAGGCTCCGGACGCCCAGGCTCAGCGGCCATGGCTCACGGGCCCAGCCGCTCCGCGGCATGTGGGATCTTCCCGGACCAGGGCACGAACCCGCGTCCCCTGCATCGGCAGGCGGACTCTCAACCACTGCACCACCAGGGAAGCCCCCACCCCTTTGTTTTTTAAATGTAGACTCTGAGTTTTAAAATAAAGATATCTTATAGGATTTTCTAAAGCAAAAGGGGTCATAAGCTATTTTCTCTTCTTTCCTACTGAAGGCATGTAAATAAGCTTTTAAATACAGTGTTTTTTTGTTTTTGTTTTTGGTGCACCTCCACTGCCCAGCAGGGTCCTAGGACACTGTACAAGACGCAGGAGGTACTTTTTAATTTTTTTGTAGAGGCAGTCTCTGTCCTCCAGGAGCTTACAGTCTAGCCAGGGAGACACAACTAATGCACACTTATACAATCATTACAGTTCGAGATTACCACAGTATTGACCACAATGGCATGAGACCTGGGGGATGGAAGATCAGTGAGGGGCTGGGGGCTCGGAGAAGAAGTTTTGGTAAAGATGGGATTCGTTTTCTTGTTCAATAGGTCCAAATTGAGTGACACATTTCTTTGGGTGAGAGTTGGGGGAAAGAGGGATTGAGGGAGCAAAGGCAGCAAGGCTGGAATGTACATGCCGTAGGCAAGGGGCAGTGAGGGGGCCCCCGCTCAAATACAGTGATTTTTGTGGTTTGTTAAGATGTCCAGAAGATTCAAGTTAGAGGCAAATGATATTGAGCAGGTCACCTAACCCCAAGTCTTCATTTTCTCATAATATCCAAATTAATCAGTATATCCAAATTACAGGATTTAATATGGTAATAATTATTAAAAGCACCTCTCAAACTGGGAAGTTCTTTTTTTTACAGCCACTATGTAAAACAGTATGGAGGTTCCTCAAAAAACCAAAAATACAGTTGTCATATGATCCAGCAATCCCACTCCTGGACATATATCTGCACAAAACTATAATTCAAAAAGATACATGCACCCCTATATGCATAGCAGCACTATTCACAATAGCCAAGATGTGGAAACAACATAAATGTCCATGAACAGATGAATGGATAAAGAAGATGTGGTACACACACACACACACACACACACACACACACACACACACACCCCATGGAATACTATGCAGCAATAAAAAAGAATGAAATAATGCCATTTGCAGCAGCATGGATGGACCTAGAGAATATCATACCAAATGAAGTAACTCAGAAAGAGAAAGACAAATACCATATGATATCACTGATTTGTGAAATCTAAAATATAACACAAATGAAACTATCTACAATACAGAAACAGACAGAACAGACTTGTGGTTGGCAAGGGGGAGGGGAGTGGGGGAGGGATGGATTAGGAGTTTGGCATTAGCAGATGCAAACTCATATATAGAATGGATAAACAACGAGGTCCTACTGTATAGCACAGAAAACTATATTCAATATCCTGTGATAAACCATAATGTAAAAGAATATAAAAAAGAACTTATACATACGTATAACTTACTTATTTTGCTGTACAGCAGAAACTAATGCAACATTGTAAGTCAACTATACTTCAATTTTTTAAAAAAGTTAAAGAAGAGTTTATTCTAAGAAACCTTAAGATTTTTTTTCATCCTAGCATATCATTTTCAAAGACTGACTTTATTTTTCTTTTTTTAAAACATCTTTATTGGAGTATAATTGCTTTACAATGGTGTGTTAGTTTCTGCTTTATAATGAAGTGAATCAGCTATACATATACATATATCCCCATATCTCCTCCCTCCTTTTTTTTTTTTTTGTTGCGGTACGCAGGCCTCTCACCGTTGCGGCCTCTCACGTTACGGAGCACAGGCTCCAGACGCGCAGGCTCAGCGGCCATGGCTCACGGGCCCAGCCACTCCGCGACATGTGGGATCTTCCCAGACCGGGGCACGAACTGGTCAGCAGCCGGACTCTCAACCACTGCGCCACCAGGGAAGCCCCTCTCCTCCCTCTTGCATCTCCCTCCCACCCTCCCTATCCAACCCCTTTAGGTGGACACAAAGCACTGAGCTGATCTCCCTGTGCTCTGCAGCTTCTTCCCACTAGCTAGCTATTTTACGTTTGGTAGTGTATATGTAAGTCCATGCCACTCTCTCACTTCGTCCCAGCTTCCCCTTCCCCTTCCCCCTGTCCTCAAGTCCATTCTCTAGGTCTGTGTCTTTATTCCTGTCCTACCCCTAGGTTCTTCATAACCTTTTTTTTTTTTTTTTAAGATTCCATACATATGTGTTAGCATACGGTATTTGTTTTTCTCTTTCTGACTTACTTCACTCTGTATGACACACTCTAGGTCCATCCACCTCACTACAAATAACTCAATTTCATTTCTTTTTATGGCTGAGTAATATTCCATTGTATATATGTGCCACATCTTCTTTATCCATTCATCCGATGATGGACACTTAGGTTGCTTCCATGTCCTGGCTGTTGTAAATAGAGCTGCAATGAACATTGTGGTACATGACTCTTTGTGAATTATGGTTTTCTCAGGGTATATGCCCAGTAGTGAGATTACTGGGTCATATGGTAGTTCTATTTTAAGTTTTTTAAGGAACCTCCATACTGTTGTCCATAGCGGCTGTATCAATTTACATTCCCACCAACAGTGCAAGCTGGTTCCCTTTTCTCCACACCCTCTCTAGCATTTATTGTTTGTAGCTTTTTTTTTTTTTTTGCAGTACGCGGGCTTCTCAGTGTCGTGGGCTCTCCCGTTGCGGAGCACAGGCTCCGGATGCGCAGGCCCAGTGGCCATGGCTCACGGGCCCAGCCGCTCTGCGGCATGTGAGATCCTCCCGGACCAGGGCACGAACCCATGTCCCCTGCATCGGCAGGCGAACTCTCAACCACTGCGCCACCAGGGAAGCCCTGTAGCTTTTTTATGATGGCCATTCTGACTGGTGTGAGATGATACCTCATTGTAGTTTTGATTTGCATTTCTCTAATGATTAGTGATGTTGAGCATCCTTTCATGTGTTGGTTGGCAATCTGTATATCTTCTTTGCAGAAATGTCTATTTAGGTCTTCTGCCCATTTTTGGTTTGGGTTGTTTGTTTTTTTGATATTGAGCTGCATGAGCTGCTTGTAAATTTTGGAGATTAATCTTTTGTTGGTTCCTTCATTTGCAAATATTTTCTCCCATTCTGAGGGTTGTCTTTTCGCCTTGTTTGTGGTTTCCTTTGCTGTGCAAAAGCTTTTAAGTTTCATTAGGTCCCATTTGTTTATTTTTGTTTTTAGTTCCATTTCTCTAGGAGGTGGGTCAAAAAGGATCTTGCTGTGATTTATGTCATAGAGGGTTCTGCCTATGTTTTCCTCTAAGAGTTTGATAGTGTCTGGCCTTACATTTAGGTCTTTAATCCATTTTGAGTTTATTTTTGTGTATGGTGTTAGGAAGTGTTCTAATTTCATTCTTTTACGTGTAGCTGTCCAGTTTTCCCAGCACCACTTATTGAAGAGGCTGTCTTTTCTCCATTGTATATTCTTGACTCTTTTATCAAAAATAAGGTGACCATATGTGTGTGGGTTTATCTCTGGGCTTTCTATCCTGTTCCATTGATCTATATTTCTGTTTTTGTGCCAGTACCATACTGTCTTGATTACTGTAGCTTTGTAGTATAGTCTGAAGTCCAGGAGCCTGATTCCTCCAGCTCTTTTCTTTCTCAAGATTGCTTTGGCTATTTGGAGTCTTTTGTGTTTCCATACAAATTGTGAAATTTTTTGTTCTAGTTCTGTGAAAAATGCCATTGGTAGTTTGATAGGGATTGCATTAAATCTGTAGATCGCTTTGGGTAGTATAGTCATTTTCACAATGTTGATCAAAGACTGACTTTAGACATCACTGTGGGAATGTGATTGTAGAATATGTACCGTGGGCTCCTGGCTAAATATATTTTTCTGTCTCACATGTGATCTCTCTGTCCTCCAATATCCCATAATTCACTGTTCTGATTGTGCTTAGAACATCCCATTCTACCAAATTGTGAGGACCTTAAGGGCTGGAATTTGGGCTCAATCTTCTTTGATTCTGTACAGTATTTTACAAACAGCAAGTGTTCACACAGACATTTATTTGGTTTGCAATTTCCTTATCTGGGGGGGCACCCTTTCTTTTGTAAAATTATGGTGTAAACTAAAAACTACTAGTTGGCATGTTTTGGGGTTAAAAAATGCAAAGGAAAGGTAGCATGGTATATCAGGGGAAAAGTGAGTATCAATTTTGAACCATCCCATTGTTCTTAGATCTCTGCTCAAAAATGAAGGAGCTTTTTAGATAATTAAGAACAGAAAAGAGAGACTTCCCTGTTGGTGCAGTGGTTAAGAATTTGCCTGCCAATCCTGGGGACATGGGTTCGATCCCTGGTCTGGGAAGATCCCACATGCCGTGCAGCAACTAAGTCCATGCGCCACGACTACTGAACCTGCGCTGTAGAGCCCGTGTGCCACAACTACTGAAGCCCATGCGCCTAGAGCCCATGCTCAGCAACAAGAGAGGCCACCGCAATGAGAAGTGCACACCACAACGAACAGTAGCCCCATCTCTCCGCAACTAGGGAAAGCCCGCACGCAGCAGCAAAGACCCAATGCAGCCAAAAGTAAATAAAATAAAATAAACTTTAAAAATGCTGTGAATTCAGAACACAGGGATAAAAAAAATTTATATATACAAAAAAAAAGAACAGAAAAGAAAAGGATTTCCCTAGTGGCACAGTGGTTAAGAATCCGCCTGCCAATTCAGGGAATACAGGTTTGATCCCTGGGAAGGGATCTGGTCTGGGAAGATCCCACATGCCGTGGAGCAACTAAGCCTGTGCACCACAACTACTGAGCCTGCGCTCTAGAGCCTGCGAACCACAACTACTGAGCCCACATGCTGCAACTACTGAAGCCTGCCCTCCTAGAAGCCTGTGCTCCGCAACAAGAGAAGCCACCTCAATGTGAAGCCTGCGCACAACGAAGGGTAGCCCCCGCTTGCTGCAACGAGAGAAAGCCTGCACGCAGCCCCAATGTAGCCATAAATAAATAAATAGATTTAAATTAAAAAAAGAAAAGATGACATAAAATAGAAGAAGAAAATAGAAGGGCCTAGCCCCAATTTTTCCATTCATTTAAATGTCCTTGAACATCTCATTTTACCTCTCTGCTTCAATTTTCCCTCTGCAAAATGAGAGAACTGCACCACATGGCTCTGAGGTGATTTCCAATACAATGATCTAAGGTGCTGGGGCACTAAGAATTTCCTTGAATAAAAGCATCTGGGGGCTTCCCTGGTGGCGCACTGGTTGAGAGTCCGCCTGCCGATGCAGGGAACACGGGTTTGTATCCCGGTCTGGGAGGATCCCACATGCCGTGGAGCGGCTGGGCCTGTGAGCCATGGCCGCTGGGCCTGCGCGTCCGGGGCCTGTGCTCCGCAACGGAGAGGCCACAATAGTGAGAGGCCCGCGTACCGCAAAAAAAAAAAAAAAAATCTGGGAAGAGCAAGATCTCCTATTGGTCCTCATCAGTGTTCTCCAAGAGGATGGGTACATAACTGTGGACATTTTATTAGTTATCTGTTGTTGTATAACAAACTACCCACAAATTTAGGGACTTTAAGCAAGAATACATATTTATTCTCTTACTGACTTTCTGAGGGCCAGGAACCCAGGAGTGGCTTAGCTGTGTGCTCCTGACTTAGAATGCCTCAGGAGTTTGTAGTTAAGCTGTTTGGGGGTACAGTTTTCTGAAAACTTGACTGGGGCCAGTGGGTGTGTTTCCATGATGGAGCACTCAGTTGGCTGTTGGCAAATTTGCTCATCACATGGATCTCCCTGTTGGGGTGCTTGAGTGTTGGCTTCACTCGTAATGAGTGATCTAAGCATGAGAGCAAGAAGGCATTATGCTTTTAATGACCTGGTCTCACAAGTCACACTGTCACGTCTGCCGCATTCTATCAGCTACAAACAAGTTACTAAATACAGCCCGTCCTCTGTATTCAGGGGAGAGAAATGAGGCTCGACCTCTTAAAAGGAAGAGTAGCAACAAATTTGTGAATTTGTTTATGAATTTGTGAACTTCTTTTAAAATCCACACTAACATCATGTGCTGGTTAAAGTAGAGTGGGTCAACACGCAAGACAGTATGGAAATTTCAACAACGAACGTTTCTACAGCGACTCACTGTTTGTAAAGCATCTCCCCACGTTTTCTCATTTGTTTGTCACAACGACCTAGTGGATTGACAACATTAATATCCCCATTTAAAAATGAGGAAATGGAGGCTAGGTGACTTTTGTAAGGTTATTCAGCAAGTGAGTTACATAGCCGGGAATTAAAACCAGGTTTTCTGACACAAAACACAAAGATCTCTTCACTCCCTTTCAAATGGGAAAATTGGCAAAAAGGCCTTTGCACAGACAAGTCATTGGCAAGTTTGACTATTCCTTACTGCCTACTAATTTTGTTTACCCATCTTATTAATTTTGATATCTATTGTCAACTTACATACTTCTAAAATTACTTGAGGTGGTTTACAAATAAAATATTTAGGAGGAGTAAATACCTCTAGGCACCAGAGTTGGTCAGACTACAACACTTGGCAATAAATTTGGTTCATATATTTCTGAGAGCGAAGGTGAAAGGAGAAACATGATAGGCTACAGGGGTTTCACTTTCTGACAGGCGCAAGCATACAAGTTATCATTGCCTGAAACTAAATTCAAGAAGGAATTTATTACATGGATCTGTGTAGAGACAATGCCACTTGACACTGTGGTCAGTATCTCCAACTGTACTTGTGCGGAAGATATTCTCATTTCAACCCTGTATATATTCACAGGGAACATACCTCACCTTTAATTTGGTGAATATATTTGAGCAAGAGGCTAATGAAAATGTGGCCCAGGCTCATTGCCCTCTAATTACTTTATTAAACTAAGAAATGTAATGTGGAGAATATACATAAATAGATGGTTAATCTGTCTGCTGGACTGTCTTAAGTATCCGGAATTCTAAGTGAGAGTGCTTGAATGACTTGCCTAATCTTATTTCTTTGTCTTGACATCCTCTACCAGGCACCTATAGTACAAATGTTCTATATTGTCAATTAACTTAAGGGCTTCAGCTACCTGCTATAAGGGAGCAAGGAATGCTAACATAATGTTATAGAAAAATGTAAAATAAGTAAGTTGGACCACATGAACTCCAAAGTCACTTCTGGGGCCAAATTGCTATGATTCTGTGACTTTAAGGGTGAGATACCGTTACGCATTCCTGTCCCCATAGAGAGCCAGCCCACTTTGGCCTGGGTGTGAGAAGCAGTGCTGCCAAAAGCCTTGGCCAATTTTTTTCCCCCAAAAGGAATTTCAAGTATATCCAAGCTCCTGTGTTAGTGACTGATTGAAACCAAAGCTTTATACCGCGTGACATAGGATCCTGGAATAGATAACTTCAGCCTGAAAAAAAAGTTAAGGCAGGTGCAAGCAGCTGTCCAGCCCTGCCATAAAAGAACTCAAGTTTAGCTTCAGTAACGTGCCTTCTTCCAAGTACTCTGGTTCTGTCAGGAACTCTCCAGTGAGCTGAAATATACACCCTAAATATTAACCCCAAAGTAAATGACTTAGTGTACTTTTATTTAGATATTATAATACTTATAAATGTTTCTATTATTAATGGGAATCCTCCTTCCAGAATAGAATTGTGAATGAAATACATAAAAATTAATAGCCTTTATTTCTGTTCTAAACCAGTTGGTCTTCCTTCAAGGAAGTAGATAGATAATAAAATAAATAATCCTTCATTAAAAAAATAAAAAGCATTCTCCCTGAACACTGTTTATGTGCCCTGAGCAAACAGATATTCACTTATAAGGTTTTGCTTTCCCTTTATTAACTATATTTCTATAATACTTGTTTGAGAAGTGTTGTAAAGAGAAAAAAATTAATGTACATGGGAAGAGTAGAGAGAAATGAGTGTTACTCTTTGTGCAATGATCCAGAGTCCAGAAAAGGAGGCGATCAGAGCAGAGAAGCTACCTGTCAGAATGACTAGTATATTTAGATGCTCGTCTGGTCCATTGGTTAACATGTGCATTAGCCTTAACAGTGCATCAGATGCATTACCTTTTCAATTCAATAGGCCATTGTTCAGCATAATCTTTTTTTTCTTGTTAATCAAATAGAATTGTAAGTATTAATATTCATGGCATGTAGAAAACTTCAAAAGTTGGAAAACTACTGGAAGATATTATTACAAAGTTGTCATTTAGAGTAAAAGAATAGGCTTAACAACTGTACAAACTTCAGAGCAAGGGGGAAAATTAAGATGTTAAAATGTGGTGGGAGCTGGGACTTCCTGGCGGTCCAGCGGTTAAGACTCTGCGCTTCCACTGCAGAAGGTGAGGGTTCAATCCCTGGTCAAGGAACTAAGATCCTGCATGCTGCACGGTGTGGCCAAAACATAAAAAAAAAAAAAAAAAAAAAAAAAAATTGTGGTGGGGGAAATCTATTGGGGAATTGTATGAACTGAATAAATATTTACCAGGAAGAAAAGCTAGTGAAAGTCCTTCTAAGTAGAGAAAAAGAATGGCAGGGCAAGTCTGTATTCCTGCATTGAGGAAGGAAAGACATTTGAAAATAGCTGGAGCACAAGACTCAGGGAAGGGAGTGAGAGTGAAGGGAAAGGCTGGAGAGGGGGCAGAAGCCACACCCTATAGAGCCTCAGAGGCCAGTTAGGGGTCTGTTGCTCAGTCTAGACCCCTCCTCAGGCCCAAGCCAGCTCTCAGCAGCCTCCTTTCTTCCTTGACTGCAGGTCCCCAGGGCTCTGCTAGCTTTCCTCCCTTTGATGGCCATCACCACCCACCCTTTCTCCTGACTCTGGAAGGTAGTGCCCTCAGTTCCCAGCTTCTTTGTTTCCTGTAAGACAGCACACAGCTTTGTTGTTCAAGGATTTTCAATGCTAATGATGATGACAAAATACTTGAGGAATAACAAAAATGGTAGACTTGTATATGGAAGGTTTTAAATTTGAAAGTAACATGATCCATGATTTACATTTTTAAGAGATCACTTCAGATATCCTGCACAGAATGGATTGTAGGGGATAGAGTAGAAGTAGAGAGAAGGTGGGAAGGTAGTGCAGGTACCTAGAGAGAGGTGATGGTACCCTGGGCTAGGATGTAATGGGGAGACGGTAAAAATTATTAGACGTGGAGCATAGTTTGAGGATAGAACCAACAGGACTTGCCAATGGATTGGATAGGGTTGATGAAAAGAGAGGAATCAAAGATGAATCATTGAGTACCTAGTTGAGTGTTGCCCTGTTTGGACCAAGTAGCTTTGGGCTTGGGGATGAAGTGCTGTAAGTAATTGAAAATATTTAAAATATTTTTAAATATTAGGAAAATGACAAGATGGAATGCAGGACTAGAACATTGAGGAGATGGGAGTGAGAGGAAAATGCTGATAGCAGTAGGAGAGGTAAAAGAAGTATAGTGATTCCAAAGGCCCACTTTACCCTACTACACCCAATTCTCAGAATCATTCCTGTGAAAAAGGCAAGTTTGCTGGAGGTCCCTTCCATCCTTGTTGGCCATGCTGCACCAAAGAATCAATCACAGGGCTGATTTGGGGCTCAAAGGAATGGCAATGGCGCTGAATCTTCACCACCTTGGTCCCTGCTCGCCCAGTAATTATTAATTCAAGGATCTCTGAAGGGAAAGGAGCCTCCTAAGGAATTCCCTGCCTCCACAATCTGAGCCCTTCTGCCGGGTTCACATTCAGATTGTGATGCTGTCGAGTTACCCCAGGGGTAAAATTAGAGGAACTGTGTAATTGTATAACCATAGTAAATCACTTCATTCCTGATGATCTTGTGGAGACAGCAGTAGGTGGTGGCTTGAAGGGAGATCTCAGTTCCCTGTCCAGGAACTGGACCTGGGTAGCCTGGATGAGAACCAGAAATCCTAGCCGCCAGACCAGCAAGGGCTAGATACTCGAAACAAAGTTCCCCTGGCTCTTGCCCTGTTTGAAAGCAAGAATATTTCAAGGAGGCAAAAACTGTAAAAACAGGTACAAAGTTTATTATTAGAGACACAGCACAACATGTAGGAGAGCACACAGAGAAACAGTTTGTTTAGTTAAGACAGAAGCAAGGCAGAGATACACACCCAGAGAGAAAGGGTGTGGGCATCCTCCCTAATGAGGGGGAGTGCGGTAAAGAGGCAGTTAAAGTTCCGGATCTTTGTTTACCTTTGGCCAATTAGCTCACTTTTTTCCACACCTGACCTGTCCTAGGTCCCTCCCTAACATGCGTGCGCATCTTTTAGCCAAGATGGATTCCAGCGCAGAGGCCAATGGGAAGGTTGACAACACCCATTATGGGGTGGCACCCTGTCCCTTTTGACCCCTAAAGAGCCCTTCTGAGCATGTGTAGTCGGGGAGGTCTCCTTGACCGGAAGAATGAGGAATATGTGGTCTCTTTATCTTTTATCTGGACAGGACTCAGCTACTCTCTGCCCCTGCCATTACTGTTACCTTAAAGTGTCCACCGGAGGCAAAGTCCAGCTTTTTACCCTGTTCCTGTTGTTATTTCTATCTGGAAGTGTAAACAGGAGGCTGGCTGTAAATGTCTAACCTGGAGCCCATCTATTTCTTGCCTCAAGAAATATAAACATGGGCTTCCCTGGTGGCGCAGTGGCTGAGAGTCCGCCTGCCGATGCAGGGGATGCGGGTTCGTGCCGCGGTCTGGGAGGATCCCACATGCCAGGAGGATCCCACATGCCGCGGAGCGGCTGGGCCCGTGAGCCATGGCCGCTGAGCCTGCGCGTCCGGAGCCTGTGCTCCGCGACGGGAGAGGCCACAACGGTGAGAGGCCCCCGTACCGCAAAAAAAAAAAAAAAAAAAAAAAAAAAAGAAATATAACAGGAGGCTGGTTGTAAATGTCTAGCCTGGAGTTCATCTATCTCCTGCCTCACTGTGATGCTTATTTGATATCAGTAATTATGAAAACAGATTCTTCCCATTTAGAGCTGCTGTGATAGCTCCTGAATTAATGAGCCCAAACGAGTCCGAGTCCATCAGGGTGCAGTGGAGTGAAAGTGTTCCCTCTGCCTCCACTGAAGAGCCTTCCTTTGAATCTGTCTTAAGTGGAATTTAGAGGAACTAATTTGACTCCCTGAAATGGCAGTTTCTGTCATCACCACTAGTAGTATCACTTCCTGATGTCACTGCTTCTGTAGAATAGAAAAGTTGCAAACATTTAGCACAGTGATCTCCCACTATTATTACAGGGACACAAGACTATTAGTCACATCCCTACTTACCCCACTTCTAACAATGCCTACGTAGCTGGGAGTAGAACTGGACCTAAAATTCTGCTGTTGAATGTAGGTGCTAAGTTTAAAGTGGTGGATGGTGTCCCTGTGTTAGGGCAATATCCATCAGGCTCAATATCAGTCTATCAGCTTAGGGAAGAAGGGCAATACTTAGGGCATTTCTTTACTCATTTATTCTTCACTCTATCTCATAAATGTTCTAAGGAAGCTGCTAAATGTGAACGGTTAATTTTTTTCTTTTTTTTAATAAGTTTATTTATTTATTTTTGGCTGCGTTGGGTCTTTGTTGCTGCACTTGGGCTTTCTCTAGTTACGGCGAGCGGGGGCTACTCTTCATTGTGGTATGTGGGCTTCTCATTGCGGTGGCTTCTCTTGTTGCAGAGTACAGGCTCTAGGTGCGTGGGCTTCAGTAGTTGTAGCACACAGGCTCAATAGTTGTGGCTTGCGGGCTTAGTTGCTCTGCAGCATGTGGGATCTTCCCGGACCAGGGCTCGAACTCGTGTCCCCTGAATTGGCAGGCAGATTCTTAACCACTGCACCACTGCACCACCAGAGAAGCCCTGAATGGTTAATATCTTATTCTTTACCTTGATGAATGACAAAAGATTTTACTTTAGCCTGTGACTTAATGTTTCTATCCTATTTTCTCTTAAGTAGAATATTTTCCTTTGTATCTAATATAAGCTTTATACTTGCAGTTGGCTACCTACCTCACCCTCTGTGAAGATTAAGGTCAACAATGAAAGAGCTTAATACAGAGGCCATAATTCATTCTGCATTCTGTTAACAAGCAACATCCATCTAAAATAGCAACAGAGCTTTCAAGGTCCTGCTGTTATTCAGGCAGGGACTCAAAGTGATCACTTCATTGGATCACTTTCTTGGCATAGGTCGGAGCCCAAATGTAAGATGTGTTCTGTGGGCAACTGTCTGCTTATTTTCTTTTCTAGACAAGTGGTTAACCCATGTTGCATATCCTGTGTTTATAGAATTCCAGAAAGGTTATGTCATAGAAATCACTGGCATATGTGTGTGTGTGTGTGTGTGTGTGTGTGAGAGGGAGAGAGAGAGATTGATTTATAGAGAGAATGTAAGCTTAAACATCTTGAGGAGAAATCCGTTAGTGTATAGTGACTGAGAATGTTTAAAGAGGATGCTGGCCTTAACTTACAAGTGTTCCTTATTGTGGGCACTGTTTTCTGTTTTCTAAGCAGAGGAGTAAAAGGATATATTCAAGAGGCAACAGGCAAAAGAACCAGAGCACAAAACAACTAAAGTCAGACACACCGGTTTATGAAGTCTATCATTTGTAAAGTTAAAAAACTTCCTGAAGTCGTAATCAGATGCAAAAAGCCTTAATTTACATTAAAAAAAAACAATTCATTTTGTCAAAAAATCTATGAGGGTTCTTTAATGAGCATCAGCTTCTAAAATAAACAAAGAATATGAGGGGAAGAAACAGAATTTATTAGAAGGAAAAAGTCCCAGAGGAGCTTTTGTATTTTTAACATTGCCTTAAATTGAAAAAATAAAAAATGCTATTATACTGTTTATCCTGATGAATTTAACTACTTTTCTGGGGGAGGGGTGCTATTTTAAATTCAAGGTTTTGTTTCTGATTTTAAAATCACAATTAGCACAATCACTAAAGAAAATGTTTCTCCTGATGTACATAAAACAGCTTAATGTTTTAATTTACCTAAACCACCAACTGAATGGTATAGGCCACTTTGAAAACATTCCCTAATCCTTGGAAATACCGTGGTTTCTTATATTCTTTCAAACACTAATCCTTGGAAAAAACATACCTTCTCTCATTTTCTATTCAATGTTTGCTATTGTTGTAATCTAAGTAAGACCTCTTTGAAAAAATACAAAAATTAAGTTTAACCCACAATTGAGTCTTACATCCTGTGGTCTTGGAATTTTTAAATTTCATTCAAAACACATATTATAAACAAAGTCTCCCAAATGACCATCTAGAGAGGAATGTGGCAAAAATCCAGAAACTATTGTAATATTTAGAACTAGGATATTTTTTCAAGAGGGGATTATGGGTTACAGTTTTACAAACCCTACAGGGGATTTACACGAGATGGACAAAGTTGTGTGCCTCCAAAAGAAACCAAACATTTTAGAGTGAATGAAGAGGAAGAAGAGGCATTAAAAGGATCTTCTTAATAACTAATATTTGTTCAATATAACCATAATTTGAGGAAACAGTCTGGCTTATAAATTCCTATAAAACTCAAGTTCAAAGCAGTATGCTTGACAGGCCTGTTCTTATTAGTTAGGTGATTATTAATAGCGGAGACTGATTCAGGGTGGGAGGGCATTGCAGGGAGAACACTGGACAACACCAAAAATGATGTCACCAATCAGGAAAATCCACATTTTAGAGGCAGGAAGACCAGTGAAGTTATTGAAATACAAAGTAAAAACAGAAAGCACTTTTAAGAAGTAAATCTGTCAAGTGTATTTAAGTAGAATTAAGTCTAACCATTTTAGAGGCATTTAAAATCTAGACTTCTAAGGGAAAAGGTAAGACAGAGAAAGCTGTATTATTATCTCAAAATCTGCAAACCTGTCCTTTAGAAACATCACATTTCCCTCCAGCTCCAAAAAATGAAAGAAAAGAACTCCAACATAGGAATGAGGCTATGAAATAAATACTTTATACCTCAAAAGAGAAACTATTTAGGGACAGGGCAGGGGAGGGAGAGTCAACTAAGAAGCTGGAAACCAGTCACATTTCAAAATGATTCTTATCTTCTTAGCAAAGTTTAATATAACATCTTAAGTGCATCTAATTTTGCACCTCAGTTAACTGTAAGGGTCTACTAATTTATCAACTCTTCTATAACTGTTTAGAAGAATCCTTACCTAGAGGATTCACCCTAAATTTCATGCTATTTTCAACATCATTATTAACACATAGTGTAGATCTGCAGATACTGATGGTATCTAATTTTTTTTTGCTCATAAATAATTGAATGTGAGTAGATTTTACCACCTCCATAATATTTCAGTTTCAGTTTTAATACACCATTCTGAGAAATTTTGGTGAACTAATATAGCATTTTAGGCTGTTTTGCTTTTAATCATCATGAAAAGGCATCATTTCACTGGATGGAACAAAGGAAAAAGGTTTTCTTCATATAAACCTTGCTAATTTTATAATACACAAACAGGACTTGTATTATCCTGGCAAACAACAAGCTGCTTCTCAGAAAAGATAGTTAAGACTGCTTTTAAAATAGTGTAGTAATCACTCTCCTTACAAATGGATAATTATTTCTGAATATTAGCTCTGATAATATGTGACTTAACAGAAAAAATGAAATGGGAAGTAACATATTGTGATTTTTTTTTTAACGATGCTGAAACACTTATGCCAAATCTCAACATACCCCAACTCCCTTCACAGTAATTTTTTTTAATGAAAACCTTTTAAATGAAGTAGCAAGGTTTTGGAGGGAATGGCAAATTATAGGTTACCTGGTATAAGTGAAAGGGTTCTTGACGTGGAGGCAGAAAGACGGCATCAAATCTGGTCTGTCCACTTCTGACCTGGGTGTCCTTGGTCAAATCACTTGAACTTTGGGAGCTTCACTTCCTGCACCTATAAAATAAACATAAAAACATCTAACTCCCAGCACTGGGTGGGAGGGTGGGATAAGGGTATGGGGAGGTGGATTATAAACGTGAATAGCTGGTAAGAGGCTTCGTCCATTTATAATGGGTGCTCAGAATTTGAATGCTAATCACTTTCCTTTTCCTATGTAAACTTTACCAAAGAAAGGTAGAAATATCCAAGTCTATACTTTTGAAAGACCTCGGTATCTACATCCTGCTAGAGTCTAAAGAGTGAACTTAAAATTGTAAACGTTGTTGCTCTCCACTTGTATTTTTTGAAAATCTTTTTAAAAGAATAACACAATTAAAGTACTTCTGAGCAGTTTAAGCACAATGAAAGGAATTTACCATTAAGAGGGCAGTTGATCTAAATAAAATCAGCTTCCTTCCCCTCTTAGCATTTTTCACTCCTGTTTAATTTTTTGTCTAGCTTTCATCATTATTTAAAATGGTCTTACTTATTTGTTTACCCCTTTATTATCTGTCTCTATCTTTGAACACAAGTCCCCTGAGGGCAGTGATCTTGTCTTACTGGCTCAGACCTGTCTCCCCTGCGCTTAAAAATTTCCCGGCTCAGAGTGGGTGTTCAGTAAATATTTCTTTTTCAATCAACAGATGACAGAGGGATAGATTCAATAAGGTGAAAGTAGGATAGGATAAATTGAGCCATCATATTTGATGGAGTAGAGGCTATAATGAGGCAATTGAGTTAGTTACTTGATTGCAAATTGAGAAGGTTATACTGAGACACCCTCAGTTAATCTGGCCTGTATTTCCATTCAGGGGCCTTCAAGTTGAACTTCTTAAGAAAGTTACAGATGAGTATCCCAAAACACCCAAACAGGGAGGGGACTCTGCTGATCTGACACCTACGTTGTTATGACAGGCATTTTGCGTGTATGTTGTACGTATATTATTCACTACAAACATATGAGGTGATTATTAATATTTACCTCCTTTTGTAAAGGATCCTAGAAGTTAAGGAACATACCCAGTTGGTATGAACTAAAATCCCTCCTCTGTGCATTGCATGGCCTCCATTAAGTTCCTTTAGTAACTGCTATGAGTCCAAATTAAAAATACGGACATCATTATATTGTTTAGATCCTTATTTTTTCAGATTCTATTTTGTGCTGAGGCTTGATAAGGTAACTCCTGTAAAAGAAAGTTGATTATGGAATATCCCTGGAAGGATTCTCAAGAAACTGGTGATAGGATTTTCGTTGGAGAGGGCAACTGGGTCCCTGGGAGACCCCAGTCAAAGGGAGTCTTACATTTCTCTTCATTTAGTGTTGCCAGCTAAGATACAGGACGCCCACTTAAATTTGACTTTCAGATAAATAACAAATAATTTTTAGATAAGTATGTCCCAAATACTACATAGGACAAACTTATGCTAAAATTTTGTTGCTGTTGTTTATCTGATATTCAGCTGTAATTGGGTGTCCTGTACTTTTATTTGCTAGATCTGGCAACCCTATGTGCATTCCTTTCTGTGAATTTAAAATTTTGTTTCATGTGTACATAAGACCCATTCTAAAAATAAATAATAAAATAATAAAATAATTTTATTTAATAAGGCAGTTTTTGCTGTTTGTCACATATTTAAAGGCAATTTTAGCTAAGGACTGGAAGTGGACATCGTTATCGATTGAAATTAAATATGAGACTTAAGGATAATTTTTAAAAATAAGTATAAAAAGACTAAGTTTGCAAAGATGATTTTGATGGCATGCATTTTGCCAGAATAGTGCAGCTAAGGGGGAAAAAAGTCAGAAAACACACTTCCTGATGAAATTGTAAACATTGGAGCCGTAAAGGAAACACCTTCTCAATCATGGATCCTGGGATAAGACTAAGTCAGGAGAGGAAGAAATAGTTATCTGAATTCCAATTACCTTCAGCTCCACAAAGGTGGAATCTTAAATTGATTGAGCTTTAGAGCGGGAAGGAAACTTTGGGGTTTTCTTTTCAATTTCTTCATCACTTCCTCCACATTTGAAAATAAGGAATTTCCATTTCCAACTCCTCTACATCCCACCCCCACCCTCCAATTCCCCATCACCAGCTCTCAGGAATAGCCTAGAGGTGGTGTCCCAATTCTTAGGTCTTCAAGGTAATATTAGCATACCTATTATGTAATTACCCTACAAGTCCCTGGACTTTGGGTTCTTAATTCATCAAAGGTAAGGAGGGAGAAGGTGACCCAGTAGGTCCAGCATAGGGCAAAAGACAGGAAGTGTTCATATTCTGCTATATCTGTAACTGTAAGCTAAGGAAATTTAGTTAATTTCTCTGGACCATAGCTTCCTTAGCTATTAAGAGGGGGAGGAGTCCTTTCAGGGGTGTAAGAGCATCACATGAGATCCTGGACATGAAGTCCCTTGGATTAAGTTGGTACTCAACAATTGCAGCTATTGGGGCTTCCCTGGTGGCGCAGTGGTTGGGAGTCCGCCTACCGATGCAGGGGACACGGGTTCGTGCCCCGGTCCGGGAAGATCCCACATGCCGCAGAATGGCTGGTCCCATGAGCCATGGCCGCTGAGCCTGCGCGTCCGGAGCCTGTGCTCTGCAACGGGAGAGGCCACAACAGTGAGAGGCCCGCGTACCGCAAAAAAAAAAAAAAAAAAAAAAAAAAATTGCAGCTATTAATTTTATCTTAAAACAAGGCCAGTTCACTTCCGAAATGTTAAGAAACATCATCCTTGCCAGAAATATAATCTCAAACTTACTATGAGGCTAGAGGGTAAATCAATTGACGTAGTGATGACGATTCTCTAATTTTCTATGGAGCTTATTACTTATTTGTCCACACATGAACATTTATATCAGCATATGGCTAAGGTAAAGGTTAAGATCATATTGACTTTTAAAGCAACTAAATGAATAAAGTTAAATTTTATTCTGCTTTTTTTGTTAACAGCTTTATTGGGATATACTTCACATACCATATAATTCACCCTTTAAAGTGTACATTCAATGGTTTTTATTATATTCACGAAGTTGTGCAACAATCACCACAATCAAGTTTGGAACATTTTCATCATTCCAAAAGAAGTCCTGTATGCTTTAGCGGTCACTCACAACATACCCCTCCTAATACTCCCTAGCCCTAGGCAACCATTAATTTACTTCCTATCTTTATAATTTTGTCTATTCTAGATATTTCATATACACAAAGTGCCTTTTGTGACTTGTTTCTTTCATATAGCATGTTTTCAAGGTTTATTCATGTTATAGTATATATCAGTACTTCATTTCTTTTTGTGGCCTAATAATATTCCATTTTATAGATATACTACATTTAATTTATCCATTCATCAGTTAATGGACATTTGGTTTGTTTCTACTTTTCAGCTGTTACAAATAATGCTTCCATGACGATTCATGTACAAGTTTTTGTTTGGACATATGTTTTCAGTTCTCTTTGGTATATACCTAGGAGAATTGCTGGGTCATATGGTAACTCTATTTTAACCTTTTGAGGAACTGTCAGACTGTCTTTCAAAATGGCTTCATCATGTTACATCCCCACCAACAGTGTACAAGTGTTTTAATTTTTCTACATCCTGGACAACGTGTCGTTATCTGTCTTCTTGATTGTTGCCATCACAGTGGGTATGAAATGGTATCTCATTGTGGTTTTGATTTGCATTTTCCTGATGTTTAATGATGTTGAATATTTTTCCAAGTGTTTATTGGCCATTTGCATGTCTTATTTGGAGAAATCTCTATTTAGCGCCTTTACTCATTTTTAAATTGGATTATTTCCCTTTTTTTATTTAGTTTTTTTTAAATTGAAGTATAGTTGATTTACAATGTTGTGCCATCTCTGCTGTGCAGCAAAGTGACTCCGTTTTATACATATATACAATCTTTTCTTTTAATATTCTTTTCCATTATGGTTTATTCTACTATTCAGTTTTAAGAATTCTTTATATATTTTAGATATTAGATCCTTATCAGATATATGATTTGCAAATATTTTCTCCCATTCTGTGGGGTGTCTTTTTCACTTTCTTCAGAGTGTGCTTTGAAGCACAAAAGTTTAATTTTAATGAAGCCCAATTTATTTATTTTTTCTTTTGTTGCTTGGGCTTTTGGTGTCATATCTAAGAAACAATTGCTAATCCAAGTTCATGAAGATCTATGCTTTCCTCTAAGTGTTTTATGGTTTTAGTTTTTACATTTAGGTCTATGATCCATTTTAAGGTAATTTTAATATATGTTGTGAAGTTTGGGGCCCAAGTTTATTATTTTCCATGTGGCTATCCAGTTGTCCCAGCACCATTTATGAAGATTACTTTTTCCCCATTGATTTGTTTTTGCACTCTTGATGGAAATCAATTGACCATAAATGTGACAGTTGGACTCTCTGGACTCTCAATTCTACACCATTGAACTATATGTCTACCTCATGCATGCACCACACAGTCTTGATTACTGAAGGCTTGTGGTGAGTTTTGAAAAGGGGAAGTGTAGCTGCTCCAGATTTTTTTTTTTTTTCAAGATTGTTTTGGCTATTCTGGGTTCCTTAAAACTTCATATGAATTTTAGGAACAACTTGTCCATTTCTGCCAAGTGGACAGTCGAAATTTTGATAGTGATGTGTTGATTCTGTAGGTCAATTTGAGGAGCGTTGCCATCTTATTAGTATTTTTCAATCCATGAACATGAATGTCTTTCCATTTATTTATTTAGACCTTTAAAAATTTCTTTAAAAAAATTTATTTCAACAACGTTTCATAGTTTTCAGAGTGTAAGAACTGCATTCCTTTTGTTAAATTTATTCTGAAGTATTTTATTCTTTTTGATGCTAATGGAATTGTCTCAATTTTATTTTTGGATTGTCCCTTGCAAATATATAGAAATACAATTGAGTTTTGAATATTGACCTTGTATCCTGCAAACTTGCTGAACTTATGTATTAATTCTAATACATTTTTAGTGGAGTGCTCAGAATTTTGTATATATAAAAGTCCTATCATCTGAAAATAGAGACACTTCTTCTTTTCTAATCTGAATGCCTTTATTTAATTTTCTTGCCAAATTACTTGGGTAGCACCTCCAGTGCAATGTTGAATAGAAATGATCCAAATGGAAATCTTTGTCTTCTTCCTGATGTTAGTGGGAAAGCATCAGTCTTTTATTTTTTAAAATGACACTGATTCTGGATTTTTCACAGATGCTTTTATCAGGTTGAGGAAGTTCCCTTCCTAGTTTGTTCAGCGTTTGCTGGAATTTTGTTGAGAATTTTTGTGTTTATATTTATTGGTTTGTAGGTTTCTTTTCTTGTAATGTCTTTGGTGAATTATTTTTTAAAATAATAAACACGGGAAAAAATCCACAAGGGTATTAGGTCTTCTCCCTGCTTTGGCTACCCATTCTTAGCCACTATTACTAGTTCATACGATTGATTTATGTATATAAAATATTACCTGCTATTTAAAAATAAATCTTTTGCATTCTTAAGCATTTATATTTTTGTAAATAATTTTTAAAATTATAATCTGATACTTTGAGTATATGACACAAGATATTCTCTATCAGGTTGTAATAATAAAATAACTTAATATAGCAAAAAAGTCCAAACAAACCTCACAAGCATAAATTCCACTTCCAGAACTATAACTTGTACAGATCATGCTCTCTGAGCCTCAGCTACAACAGGAATAAAATTACCTATCTGCAGCTTTGTCCTGAGGACTGACTGAGATGATATTTGTGAGAAGGCTTGGGATGGTGTAGACTCACTCA
Organism: Monodon monoceros; assembly: GCF_005190385.1. Classification (NCBI taxonomy): domain Eukaryota; kingdom Metazoa; phylum Chordata; class Mammalia; order Artiodactyla; family Monodontidae; genus Monodon; species Monodon monoceros. The sequence goes on along the minus strand of NW_021703777.1, from coordinate 84,909,325 downwards.
TATTTATTGTCATTTCACAAATTGCATATCACAGTATCCCTTTAAATAGAAAGGGTTCGGTTGCATGTTAGATTGGCATACTACTTTAAAAAAATCCTCTGTTTCATAAAACTGAGTACTTCTGTATGTAATCTGTTTTTCAGAAGTTATCTTTCAGTTCTTAAGTCCTTTTCTTTGGCTTAGATTCTGTGATTTGTTGCCTATTTTGGAAACTTGGAAAGTACCATGCAAATACAGATATAGCTTTGCTGGTTAAAAATAAAATACTTAGTGTTTGCTGGTGAAGGAAACTATGATGCTATGTAGGTAAAACTGCATGATGAAAATCAGATTCACATTTCATAAGAACATTTCGGGAGAGCTTTAGACTTGAAAAGTAGAAGACAGTTGTTTCTCCCAAACAGTAGTTTATAACTCTCACTGAAGTCAGAAGTAATTCTGAGGGTAGAATTTAAGCCAAGTGTTTTGAAAGCTGGGAGAAAGAAAAAAAAAAAAAGAAGCATGCATAAATTTCCAAATCTTCCCAAAGAACTTAAGTGGGAGGAGATTTGCAGTTAAGATCTTGAGAAATGTTTTTTCCACCAGTGGGATATTAGTAACACCTTAATACAATTTATTTTACCTTCCACAGAATGCTAATCATGATAGAATTTTGTTAAATAACCATTTAAGAGAAAAAAAGTTCATGTAAAACAATACCAGTTATAATATATAACACAGAGTCTTCAAAGGTTCCTTTAAATAGAGGGTTTCTCTAATGCATTTTACAAATTAAGCACATCATTATGAGACTGAGATGAAACTTTTCTGTTTTTCCTATTGCATTAAACTAAATCTGTACTCAATATTTATTGATAGCTTACTTAGAAATTATCTTATATATTTTTTCCTGCAGTAATTTCACAAGATTTCATTTTTAAACTCCCCTTGTTGACATGACAATTAAAATTTTTTTAATTAATTAAAATAAAAAATATTGACATACTGACATCATGGCTGTTTTAAAAGTGACAATGTACAATTTTGATTATGATGTTCAAGGGGATTCTCCATTGTCTTTGATAGCTGTCCTTGACAGAGTTTGGTTTTTCGCAAGATAGGAATTGTTTGATATCTTTCACTATTTGTCAGTGGTTGAATAGACTGGTTCCAAAGTTGATCTTCTTAGTTCTTAGTCTATTTTGGACAAGGATGCTAGCCACAAAGGTCATAACTGCAAGTTGATGCTTATCATTACACTATCTCTGACACAAAACAACACAGATGCAAAGGGTAAAACCTTTCTGGTAGGCTTTCTTTGAAAAACTGATAAAGGTCATTTGCGCCCCAGGTTAACAGTAACATGGGCCAGAGGAGGAAATTTAGGGATCTTTGTCTGTTCTATTGATTTGCTATAAAACCATACTCAAATTTTTACAAATAAATGTGCCAACCAAAAATAAATACAATAAACTTATTTAAAGATAATTCTTGCCATTTAATTATCTATGTCATTATCTGATTTGATCTGTGTAACAAATCTCTAAGGCAGGGAGTCCTAGTCCATCTAATAGAAAAGAAAACAGCATTGGCATGGGTGGTACAATTTCCTAAAGCAGCAGCATTTACTGAGTACTTACTATGTACCCAGTTATTTCATGTAATATCTCAAATAATTTTCAAAATGACTGTAAGCCATAGGTTTTACATTCCCCATTTGCACATGAGGAAATATTAGCTTGCCCAAAGTTAGCCAGCTGTCTAGTGGTGGATGTAGGACTCAATGGGAGAGCTGGTCCAATGCTTTTTCCTTTATACCCCAGCTGTTTTGTTAATTATGAGTGTTCAGCACTGACCCAACACAGAACCAAAAACCACAATATATGATACATGACAAAGGGGAACGTTAAGAAAATGAAAACTCAAATGTATTCTTTTATAAACAGATAACTGGAATTTTACAACTCATACGCTGTTTTCATTGATTGCATAGATAGTGTTAACTGGCTTTATCTTGTTTATAGCATAGAAAGAACAAGATGTATCAATCACACATGGAAACATTTTCTTTCAATTACATGAGCAACAACTTTTGACAGATTATTCACCTTGTACACATTCTCACCAAAGGTACATTTGATTCCATTTGCATTCTACATCATTAGAGTAAATGGCACATTCTTTTTCTTGTTTCACCTTTTTAAAAAAATATATTTTATTGTTACGTTGCGTATGTTTTTAATTTTTTATTTTATTTTATTTATTTATTTGGTTGTGCTGGGTCTTAGTTGCGGCAGGTGGGCTCCTTAGCTGCAGCTCCAGGGCTCCTTAGTTGCAGCTCACCAGCTGCTTGTTGCTGCATGTGGGCTCCTTAGTTGTGGCATGCAAACTCGTAGTTGTGGCATGTATGTGGGATCTAGTTCCCTGACCACTGATCAAACCCGGGCCCCCTGCATTGGGAGCTCAGAGTCTTAGCCACCGTGCCACCAGGGAAGTCCCCTGTTTCACCTTCTTGAACTGCTGCACATGTTAAGCTTTGTTTTACTTGGACCTAAAAAAAAAAAAAAGAAAGAAAAAAAAAAGAAAATAAATCAAATTCCCAGGGCCAAAGAATCCTGTTTAAAATCAAACGCAATTGGAAAGCAAAGGGTGACTATTTATTTTAGTTTCTCAAGTTCTCCTAAAGCCCACTCTGTGACTTACTTTCAATGTTCTCTTTCTTTCTTTTAATCCTAGAATTAGAGCTTGTTTTCCTTATAGAATCACATAGTCTTTATGGAATCCTTCTTGACACTTTTTCAATCTTCTATACATTTTATTAATTTTAATTAACACACAGTAGAAAATGATAGGGATACTTTTATTAAAAAAGGGAGGTATTAGGATGAATGAAAACCATGAGTTAAGAGACTTCTGTGGAGTAAAAGGCTCCTAATTTCTAACGTGAGCTATCAGTAAGGTTTTCTTAGGCACACAACCACCTCACAATCTGATCACATCAAGCCCTGCTCTTGTCGGCCATCTACAGCAGGTTTCCTAACCTTTTTGGCCACTTGAATCTCTTAGAAATTAAATAATAATAATGATATTGCCATTTCTGAATGGGTATGATAAAGAAATGAATCAACATCAATCTGGATAAAATCATCACTATGTTTGGCTATTTTAACATTGATTGTTGAAGCATTAAAGACATTTTGGCATGCTTTGCAAGAATTTTCATGGGATAAAGGCAACTTACGGATTTATTAAGTAAAAATAATAATGATAAAAATGAACACTACTATAGCAATTATGTTACAGGTATCATTCTATGTGCTTTAGACAGAATAAACACGTTGAATCCTCATGACAACCCTATGAATTAGCTGCTATTTTCTCCATTGTATACGTGAGGAAACAGGCACTGACAGGTTAAATAACTGGTCTAAGGTCTTACAGTTGGAACCATGCAATGTGATGCTGGAACCCGTGTTCTCCATCATGGGGCTGCCTAGAATTCAATAAAATTTTCAATATTTTAGTGTGTCTCATTAATATGAGTTGGTGTAACTTAACTTGAGAATGAAAGCAATGTTGAAACATGCCGCTGTGTTTAAACCACCACAGCGAAACGTGATCCCATCACAAGTGTGCTGATCCCACTGCCACTATCTGCTCCACATGTCTATTGGATATACACGTAGGGGCCTCCTCTTATATCCGTGGATATACACGTAGGGGCCTCCTCTTATATCCGTGGATATACACGGAGGGGCCTCCTCT
>NW_021703777.1:84864141-84905571 GCF_005190385.1 Monodon monoceros | reverse complement strand
GTGGATATACACGGAGGGGCCTCCTCTTATATCCGTGGATATACACGTAGGGGCCTCCTCTTATATACGTGGATATACACGTAGGGGCGTCCGAACTTATTCCTCTTAGTAGTTAAATATTTCATTTATTGTTTTAACAAAGAAACTATACACCATTGGCCCCTTTAATGTGAAACTCCTGAAGAAAGAGTACACCAAACTCCTACAACAAAGATTCAAAGCTTGGTTCATGGATAATTTGCATCAGAATCCCTGACCAGCCTGCTAGAAAAGCCTATTCCTGGGATTCAGCCCAGATTTACTCATGTTAAGTCTTAGGGAGTGGGCCCACCAACTTTTGAGGACCACCCTTCTACCAGGTCCTTCTTGTGACCCTGCCTACGCTGCCTACCCCCGCTTCTACATGTACCACCTGGAGTTCCCCTGAATACAAGATGCTGTTTCACACCTCAGAGCCTGAACATGCTATTTCCTGTGCTTCTTATGCTTCCTCCTCTTATTGTCTTCTGAACTCCCACTCCACTAAGATTTAGTTCAAAAGTCATCTCTTCAAGGTTTCCCTGGGCCCATCAGGCAAGAGTTAGGTGCTTTTTCCACTGTACCCCAATGCCATTAAACTCATGCCTCTACCCTAGAATTATCCTGCAGCTGGTCTGTGTACTCTGCTGGCCGGGAGCAGGGGGGGTGTCCCCTGAGGTCTCTGCACTACCTATCCTTTGTAAACTACCAAAGATCATGCCTGACATAGAGTAATAGGGACTCTGAACTTGCTGCTTGAATGGACTGAGTTCAGCGTTACCAAATGATTGGGGTGAAGTCCTGACAGTTCTGCAGTTCTTAATTCTATTGAGACGGTACATCAAGTACATGACTTCTATTAGAAAATAATTTTTTAGCAGGTGGGAAAAAGGAAACACTTTGGTCATTTTTTTCTTCTTGCACATTTATTCCTTTTCTTTCTTTCCCCCCTTTTAATTAAAATGTTTTAAATTTTGAACAGGCAGTACATGTGCTTGGTACAAAATTCAAAGGATCCAAGATAAGCCACCTCTTCACCTATATCCTCCAACAATTGAGTCCCTCACAGTGAACCAGTCACTGTTACAGTTTCTCCTGTGTACTTCCAGAACCCTTTTAGATACATATAGGCAAATAAGTATACATTTATCTATCAGTAGTTTGCACCTTTTTTTAAAAAAAAATATTTATTCGGTTGCACCAGGTCTTAGTTGCAGCAGGCAGGGTCCTTAGTTGCAGCACGTGGGCTCCTTAGTTGTGGCTTGTGAACTCTTAGTTGTGGCATGCGAACTCTTAGTTGCAGCATTCATATGGGGTCTAGTTCCTTGACCAGGGATCGAACCCAGGCCCCCTGCATTGGGAGTGTGGAGTCTTATCCACTGCACCACCAGGGAAGTCCCTTGCACCTTGTTTTTTTAAACTTTGTGATCCTTCCACATAAGCACATAAAAAGCAGCCTCTGCTTATTAACAGATGCATACTATTCAATTCTATGAATATATCAGGGTGGTTTTCTTTTTTTAATTTAATTTAATTATTTATTTTTGGCTGCATTGGGTCTTCATTGCTGTGCAAGGGCTTTTCTCTAGTTGTGGTGAGCGGGGGCAACTCTTCGTTGTGGTGCGTGGGCTTCTCACTGTGGTGGGTTCTCTTGTTGCAGAGCACAGGCTGTAGGCGCGTGCGCTTCAGCAGTTGTGACATGTGGGCTCAGTAGTTGTGGCTCACGGGCTCTAGAGCGCAGGCTCAGTAGTTGTGGTGCACAGGCTTAGTTGCTCCGCGGCATGTGGGATCTTCCTGGACCAGGGCTCAAACCCGTGTCCCCTGCATTGGCAGGAGGATTCTTAACCACTGTGCCACCAGGGAAGCCTGGTGGTTTTCTTTTAATAAGACATCTCTTCATCGACATTTAGGTTGTTATCAGTATTCTCTACTATCAATAATGCTACAATATATGTACAGGTTGTTTCACACACTATGAGTTTATTTGTAGGATAGATGTCTGGAAACGGAATTGTAGGATTAACAGGTAGTGATAAGTTTTATCACAATGGTTTTCATAAAGATTATACACGTTTTCACTCCATTAGCAACACATGAGAATACCTGTTTCTTTATATTCTGCCAATAGTGTTTTGTTTCCTGAGGTTCTAGGATGGAGAGTAAAGGAAACCCTTCAAGTTAAGTATAGGTTCATCTACTGGTCTAACTCAGGAGTAAGAATATTTTTTGCAAAAAGTCAACACAGGTGTTTGCTTTGTAGGCTCATTTCTCCTCTCCAGGCAAGCTGGCATTGGGATATTCATTACTGGTCTAACCTCGGTATTGTTCTGAACCCTAGAAGGCTTAGTGAGTCTTCAGAATCATTTCTACTCTGTTCTAGAAGTGGAAGACATCCCATTCATTCTACAAGTACTTACTGAGCGTATATCCTGCACCAGGCATTGTTCTGGTGGCTGAGGCGTGAACAATGAACAAAATAGAAGTCCCTGCCCTCATTAAGATTGCATTATAATGGGGGGAGGCAGAGAGTAAACACAATACACAGATATGATATATGGTATGTTAGTTTACGATAAGTGCCATGGGAAAAATGAGGAGGGAACGGGGTATGAGGAGTTACTTTCGTGAAGGGCGGTCAGGGAAGGCCTTGCTGAGGTGACATTTAAGCAAAGACCTGAAAGCAGTGAAGGAAGGATCTGTAAGGCGTCTGGGGGAAAGAGCAAAGGTAGGAGTTGAGGGGGTGCCTGGTATGTCCTAGGAACAGCAAGGAAAGCTGCTGCTTAGGTCTCAGTGAGCAAGGGGAAGAGGTGAGATCAAGGAGTTCAGGAGGTCTGGGCAGCAGGCCTCATAGGAAAATAGGAAAACCACTGGAGGGTTCTAGAGGGTTACTCTGAATGCTCTACTGAGAACAAACTGAGGGAAGGCAATAATGGATGAAGGCAGAATGAATTAGGAGACTTCCTGAAAACCAGGTGAGAAATGAGATGGGTTAGGCTGGGCTGGTTGCCATGGAGGTGTGGATGTGTTTGGACTGTGGGTCAGTTTTGATGGTGGACCCAGCAAGATTTTGTTAGATTGGATGTTGGATGTGAGACAGAAAGGAGGTGAGAATGATTCCAAGGTTCTTGGCTTAAATAAGTGGAAGAATGGAATTATTTACTGGGATGGGGAAAGAACGCAGGTAGAGCAGGTATTAGGGTGAAGGTGAGTTGTGATCTGACTTGTGGTTACCATGACTCTCTGTGGCTGGGGCTCTAAGATGGCCATGGTTCCAGATGCAATTAATGGCCTAGACAAGACCATGACTGAAATGCCTTCTTGGCATGAAGGCTCAAAGGAATGTGTGCCCATGGTCATCATTCTCCTCCTGGTGCTAGCCTATTCCAAATCAGCCTTGCAGTGAGATACTGCATTAAATGTTCTTGCATCTTCTTTTTGTGAAATACTTAATCAAAGGGATATGCAAATGCACGCGCACACACACACAACTAACCTTGAAAACAACTAAAAAACTTGATTTCTTGTCCACTACATAACTAGCAGAACATGAACCCTTATTAAAGGACTCACTGTTCTCCGAAAATAAAAAACTCAATTCAACTCTACATTTGTGGGTCTACGATGTCATCAAGACACCAGTTCCTAGACAATGCCAGGCTAGGCTGGTTACAGAAACCACACCAAGGCAATCTGAAATGTGCCTGGTTGAAGAATGCAAACCGGAATTCACTGGACAAATAAATAAACTGGACAAATAAATTCACTGGACAAATAAATAAACCAAGAAGGAATGCACTTAAAACAGCTGTCACTAAAGCATCTGATGGAACAATACCTAAAATTGTTTGAATGAATATTTCAACAAACACATATAAAGGTGAAAGAAAGCAAAACCAGTATTTTAAGTTAAATTAGGGGAAAGGAAAAAAAAACAAAAAAACCCCGCAGAAACTGATATATACGGATTACTTCAAAAGGCTAAAAAGAGATTAAGGGGGAGAAATTAAAAAAATGTGTCCGAGTGGGAGGCGGAATCTATGCAAGTCTACAACGCAAGAGCGCACAGAGCACAATTTTTTCCCTACCCAACTCGCGAGACCAGCGGGTACCTCAGAAAGAAAACAACCATTCGCTAGAAGAGAGTAGCTAAGGGAATCCAAACTTGTCTTAAAGCAAGTAAAGTGGTGGCCAGACTGGGTGACTCAGAGGCATGACTCAAACCCGACACTGGGGGCCATCAGCTCCCGGAGGCCGGGGGCGCGGCGTCGAAAACATTTTAGGAAAGTACCAGGCGCGTGGAGGGCGACACGAAACCTCCCCGGGGACTGGCCTGGGGCTCCTCCTGCCCTAGAGTCTGACCTATTACCATCCACACCAGGAGGAGTTTCTAATCTCCAGGCTTCCCCTTTTTCTTTCATAAGCTGCCTCTCCACCACCCCCATTTTCCTTCCACAAAGCGTCACGCAGCGTGTGTGTGCGAGACGTCGGGCCCCTCCCAGAAGCCCTCCGCCCCCCGCCCCGCGCTCCCAGCCACGCGCACCCCTCCAGCCCGCCCCCGCGCCTCCTCTAAGAGCCGCTCCCTTCCCACCCCGCCCGCGCCCGCCGCCCGGGCACGCGCGGCACGAACAGCGCCGGGAGCTGCTGTAGACAAACACCTGTCCCTCCTGGGCTCCGCGAGATTTGGAGCGAAAGCATAGGCAACAGTGGGAGGGTTCTCGCGAGGTTTAAGAAATTTCCCACGGCCCGTGTTGTGTCTGAATCGAGTAGTGGAAGGCGGTGGGAAGGAGGTGTAGCGTGAGACTGGGCTGCCCGCATTGGGCACATGCGCAGTGCCGCTCCCTGGTGCCGCGCCAATCCTGCAGCGCCTTCAGCAGGTTTCGGGCTCTGGATTCCAGTTCTCCGGGTTTTGGGACTCCCTGCGGGAGGCAGTGCTGGATCTGGGAATCTCTAGGAATTGAAAGGGCAAGGGTGGGGGGAAGAAAGGGGTGCTGCAGGTAAGGAGGAAGAGGTAGGGCTCGGGTCCTGCACCTTTCTAGTAAGTGCCCAGACGGGCCAAGTTTGCTCGGGGGCTTCCAGGTTTAGATTGTCTGAGATGCACTTCGGGCAACGAGCAGCGTCCTCGACTGTGCCAGGCCCACGGGAGGACCTTGTCAGTCTGTCCCCGTATACATCTGGGTTCACACAAGTCTGGGGGCTGCGATGAGGTCCTAGGGAGATTTACACGACAGGCAGCTCTCTGCCCAAGCAAAACCTTTGGCTTGAGTGCGGGGTGGGGGAGGGGTGGCTTTCAATTACAACGCAGTTTTCGCTTCTGGAGAAAGCTTCTCGGTGCTCTGGCGTGTGTATGCGAAGTGGACACAGTAGGGGTGTCTTTGCCAGAGGCCTTGGCCTGACCTCATTTCACACCCAAGGAGAAGAAAGCTAAGGCTCTAATAGAGCTCAACTGCAAAAGTTGTTCATTTACAGAGTTCTGGAGGGTCGGACCACGATGTAATATTGGCTGTCTCTCTGTTAGCAAGGGGGTCGAATGAACTAAGATAGTTCTTGGTATGTCACTCGTCCGAACTCCAGGCATCTTTGTAGCTCCAGCACCTAACGCTGACATTACCATAATGGAGGCGTCCAATGAACGTTTGAATGAATGAAAAGGGCTGGGAACTAGAGTGAGCGGGAAGCCACTTGGAAAACACCCATTTGAGGAGGTGTTTCATCTAGGCCTGTGAAACGCGGCAGATTTTCCCAGGACCCCTCCGCTCTTCCCCTCGGCTCCGCCTCCTGACCCCTCCATTCTCCGTCCCCGTTGTAATCCCCTCCGGTTTTCCTCAGTCTCCACGTACGTCCCTCAGGGCGCGTCCCAAAACCCGGATAACCGGAGCGCTCCCCATGTACCAGATGGAGGGCTCGCCCGCGGAGGAGCCGCCTGCGCATGCTCCATCTCTTGGGTAGGTTTCCAGGGAAGGCAGTGAGCTGTATCCCTTACTCCGCTGGCGGCGCGAGGCGTCTGGCTCTTCGCGGCTGCTGCGAGGGAAAAGGGAACGCGGGGGCTGGGTGGAATCGAGGAGTGAGGAAAAAGGGAAGGGGCGGGGGAGAGGGACCAGGGAAGGCGTCAGGGGGAATCTCGCGAGGGTTGGAGTTTTGGCGAGAGTTTGTGGAAGATGGCGCCTGTTGTGACAGGGTAAGTCTGGGGGAATCGGAGCGCTGGGAACCGGGAAAGTTGCGGGCGTCTCGCAGCCCGCGGCTGGTGGCGGGTTCGAGGGCCGCGGCACGCTTGGCGTCCGGTGGCCGCGGGGGCGGTGTAGCGTGCGCCGAGCGCGGCGGCGGCGTGTGGCCGTGCGCTGCCCGCTCTGCGCTGCTGTGGCTCGGGCTCCGGCGCGTGAGGGCGGGCGGCGACGGCGGCGAGGCCGGTGGGTGCGGGCGTGAGTGCGGCCCGGCGCGCGGGGCCCGCGGGCTCCGTGCCCGCAGCGCGCCTTTGCCGCTCGCGGGCCCTGCCTCCCGGCCCCGCGCAGCTTTGTTCCTTGAGGCCGTCGTCGATTTCTCGCCGGGCGGGTGCCCCCGGCCCCGGGCGCTTTGTCTCTCCCCGCTGCCCCCCGCGACTCTCTACCCCCGGCCCTTTGTTTCGCCGCCTTGGGCGCTTTGTCCGACCCGTCGCGCCCCGCATCCCTTCTTCATCTCCTCCCCTCAGCTGTCCTTCCTCCCGTGCCCCTTTGTTGTGCCCCTCTCTATTCGGTAGCTCAGTGACCTGCCACAGCCCAGGTACCACATTTCTGTTTTTCTTCTAATTTTTCTCCCATTATTTCTCTCTTGCGTTTCCCTCTCACCTTTCTGCTTGGCCCTTGATCGCCCCCGGAGGCTTTGTCTCCCCCGTCCAGTGGTTTATTCGCTTGGTACCCCCTTCACCTCCCATCATCGGTTGGTTTATCCACTATCCACGGTGTTTGTCGGCTGAACTGTCCCAGCCCCGGGGACTCCATCTGGTGCTCCTAAGTACAGACAGACCCTAGGGTTTGTTGTTGTTTTTGTGCGTCTGAAAGATGCGTGGGGATACTTGGTTTCCTCCTCAGCGCTCCTCCTCTCCGCACCCTTTTCTCTCGGGATTGCGTGCACACCTCCCCACCACCCCTTTCTCTCGGGATTACAGTGTCTCCAGTTTTCTTCGCGGTCTCTTTGGGCCCCTGGTTGTTTTACTTGGCAACAGTAGCCCTGGAAAAAGGTCTCTTGGTTATTCGCCGCCCCCCCCCCAACCCCAGTACCCGCCCTCCCGCCCCTTGGTTTCTGATGGCCTAGGCCAAGGGCAGCTGTCGTAGCTTTGCATCTGGGTTACCTGAGGGTGTTGTAGAGACGAAAGGTGTTTTTTTTTCTGTTGGCGTGCGAGAATAGTTTCAATTGTTACGTTGGATATTCATTTGGTACGTGCATAGCAGTTGAGTATTTGGTGTTAAAAAACTTGTGAATGTTGGTTTGGGGTGGAGAATTTCAGCATTTTCAAGAGTTCAGTTATTTTACCAGTAACTGCTGCTTTGCAAGGAAAAAGGGAGGGCATCCTGCTTGGAAATTTGATATAAATATTTTACTTTTTCTTAATTTTTAGATAGTTTACAGTTATGTGCTTTTGCTCTGTAGATTTATGACAGCTCTTCTGCCCCATCTTCGATGTTGAAACAAGGAAAAAGCACTTAAGAGTGCAGTTTGGGTTGATGAATACTGCTTCTGGAATCTTTGTGGAATGCATTAATCAAATGCAATTAAAAGACATTTAAGTAATAGTCTTTAAGTAAGGTAAAGGCACTTCTAGTGTTAAAGGAGCTTTAATTTGTTCAGAGTGCTTATTGTTATGGAAATGTTAAAAGCTTCGAGTTTGGTGTGGGAGTTGGGGCACGGTGGTATGGTGCGTTTAAATGGCCTGGATATTCCAGTGCTGGAATAAGAGGTATTAGATTTATCAGTATTACTAGGCTGAGTAGACTGTTCAGGAGGTACACCCCCGCCCCAACTAGGTGATCACTACTTTTAGAAGATACGTTATCCATAAAATCACTTGGAGTGTCATTTCATTTGTAAACCACATGAAGTGCTACTAGTAGAGGATATACAAGTGTGAGGAATGTTGGTGGAGAAGAAAGCATTTTTTTTATAAGGCTGTGATTAGAATTAGTAAGAATTAGTTTGAATTTTACTTAATGGAAAATCATCTTTCATGATTGATATGTGAGGATTCTGTGAAAATTTGCAGCCTGGGTCCCATGAGCGGATTCCACCTATAATCATTTGTCTTCCTTACTTGTTCCTAGGGCATAATCATTCTTTTTGAAGGTGAAATCTTGAGCACACACTGTTGTTTCTGACTGTAAGCACATACCTTGTAATAATGGAAGGTATTTTGCTCTGATGTGTGCAGATAAGAATGATCACACAAACCTCATAAAAGCAACTTTTAAAAATCAAGTTGTGTTTTTTTGTTTATAAATCGTGTAAGACCTTTACTACGTGACCAAATAAAACTACCTTTATTAAATTATATTAAATAGCAGCATATTTAGAAACATACAGCATTAGTTGTAATTGGGAAACTTTCATTTTGAGTATTGACTATTAAAGCTTTAAATGTATTGTCCATGCGTATTGCAGATGGGTCTGCAGAGGGTATACTTTCAGGAAAAAATATAAGAGGCTCACTTGGGGTATTTTGACTCCTGTTCTAATATATGCTTCTTAAATAGGTTTGTTTAAAACTTACCTATTCTGTACCCACAGATTTCTATCAGTGTCTTAAGTGGCTAAGATAAAAAACGTTTTGGGGGTGGGAGGGAAGCTACTCTTGCCAGATGTAATTCATTAAATAATCTTTGGCTCTCTGGATGGATAAAGTATTAGGGAAAAAAATGGTGTGTTTGAAAGTTCTTACAAATCTTTAGTATTCGGTCATTTAAAAAAATATATTTAAAAAACCCAGGACTTGGCTTTAAAACATTATTCACATTTTGTTTCCTCCTAATACTAAATTTCATGTTACTTCAACTAGGGGCAGTATTTTCTCATGGATTGGCTAAAAGTTGTTATTTTTGGCATCTGGCTTTGTGATTATTTCCAAGTTACTCTACTTCCCCTGGGCCAGTTTCCTAACTATGTAGTAAAATGGGAATTGTAGTAACTTGCCACATCTGCACAGGATTGCTGTGCCTTAGGATTTGCAGAGAGCATCCTTGGATGAAAGGTGTGGTTAAAAAATCTAGGAATTGTTACTGAATTAAGCCAATGTGAAGTAGGTCATATTTTATAGAAATCAAGTAGGAGGTTATGAACTAAGTTCTTGGCAAATCACAGTGGTGATAGTGGGATGAAAAATCTCCAAATATGTATTATAGTTAGGGTAATAAAATTGATACTGTTTTTAAGAGGGAGAGGGATAAGTAAAACACATTACAGGGTGAGGTGTGTGTGTGTGTGTGTTTGTGTTGTGTAAGAGAGTGAAGATCTGTCAAACTCAAATGTAATAACACATTTTAAAATTGTGGGATGCCTTTCCTCTGTTGATTTGTTTTCTGCATGTGGTACTCTTTTGTTTTAAACGGTAGCACAAAATGTTTTCACTAGACTCTAGGCCAAATCTGTTAATAGTAGTGACTAATTTTCAATATACCTTATATTTTTTAATGCTTTGTCATTTACTCTCAATATTTTCTAACAACCAGTACCATAATTTCAGACTTGACCTTTGGCCTAGAAAAGTGTTTTGCATTTGGGAGATACTCTGTAGATATTTATTGAAAAAACAAAACCAGTTGTTTCTCTATTCCTGGTAGATTATGTCATGTCCCAGTAGTTCCCCAAGCCAGGTTTTCTCTCTCACACTAACTCTTTATGTTTAATCACTAAGAACTGATAATTTTCCGTCCTGAAAAACTCTTGAATCTGTCTCCTTCATCCTCACTGCCACAATTCATGCTCTCATCGTTTCTCACCTGGATTACTACAGACATTGGCAGCTTCCTCTTTCTGCTTCTAGACTCACCCCCTTTATCCAACTTCCACAGTCTTTCTAAAGAGCAAATCCGATCACTTCACTCCTTATTTTAAAAACCTTTCAATGGCTCCCCCTAGCAGCCTTCATTAAGAGAGGCAGCGGAGTGGAGAGTTTATGAGCTCACTTTTAGGATTTAATCTGAACTGGGTTCCAGTTCTGTCTCTGCCACTTAAAACCTCTATAAGACTGACAAACGATCTAACCTCTCCTTGCCTCCTCCATCAGTTGCAAGGTAATTATTCTTAGCTCAGTGGTTCTCTGTGAGGATTAAATGCAAGAGAATATTTGAGGATGCCTGGCATATAGCAAGTGCTCAAAAAATGTTACCTAGCATGGCATATAGGGTCCTGTATAACTATTTCATTTACCTTTTCTCCAGCTGAACTGTTTTGCCTTTCTCTCCCTTCATACTCAGTTCTCCAGCCATATTCAAGAACTTGGAGTTCCTTGTATGGGCTCCACAGTTTAATGTATCCCTGTGCTTGAAAAGTGCTGGTGTTAGGTAGGTTATTATTCAAGATTTTGGTCTGAGGATATTCTACCCTGATCCACCAGGCTGGGTTCAGTACCCCTCCTGTGTGTTCTTAAAGGACTGGGTATAATTCACTTGGAAGTGTCATACTGAATTGTAATTGTCTGTCATACCCAAAGGCTGTTGGTCACTTGATGACAGATAACGTTAAAAAAAAATTATATATTCTTAGAAGAGTGTCTAGAACATGATGGGGACTCAGTAAAAAGTTTTTTAAACAAAGGACTCAGAGAACTTTGAAACCATGATGCAACAAGGTTCGTGTAAGCAGAATTTGATGTGTACAGGGAATATATTGATTCTATAGGGTATTTAATTGCTGAAGTACCCAAAGGAATTGATATTTTCAGTCAAAGACAGTCTTATAGCCCCTGACAACATTGTAGTAAAATTCTTAGGCAAAAGTTCCTTTGGATTTTTAGAAAGTAGTGTATTGTTTGTACAAACTGACAAGCTTAAATATCATATTTTGTTTTTTTGTATGGTTGACTATTCAGTGTTTTTCAAAAGGTTTCATTATTTTTAAGTGTTTTAAGTACTTCTTAGATGCATAGGGACATGCATTAAACCTTAAGACACTGTAGGCTGCTTTTTTTGGGGGATCCACACGATTGAACCAAATAAGTTTATAATCTTCAGGAAGGCTCAGGTTTTGTGGACAGATTACTTATAGATAATTTCTTTAAGCTTCAGTTTCTACTTCTATAAAATAAGTAATGATAATTGTGTTTATCTGCTGGACACATTGTGACTATCAAGTAAGGTAAAATGTGTGTCAAAACAATGGATGTGTAAGTGATTTGTAAATAGTAAAGCACTGTATACAAATACTTTAATTTTAATAATCAGTTTCTTTTGGTAACCTTTCACAGGCAGGATTCAAGATGAACTTTTTTATATTGCAACCTGTGGTTTGTGGCTCATGTCTTAGGAAGGCAGCAGTGTATTTAGTGCAGAGGACTGCAGCCCTTTGAATATATGCCTTGGCATTTTGAGCAGACATATTTGATATATTACTGCTTGACCACACATGTTGTCATTGAGTCACCCCCAACTTTTTGGGGTCTGCTTCTTGCTGCTCTCTTCTTTGCTTGGACAGCCATAATGATGTAGGAATGTTGAATGCCCAGCTGCTACCATCTCTCAGGACACCTTGCCCATAGTTCTGGATGCCCGTTAGGCCTGGTACAACATCATGATGTCACTTGTGTCTCGTCAGGCCTGATTCTGCTTCAGGGAGTGAAATGATATCCTAATGGTGTGAAAAGGGTAATGCATTTCCTGAACACAACTTACTACTGGGGAAAAAGCAAGCATTGGAGGCACTCTGGCTTGGTTTGTATAATTGGTAGTAATTGCTTATCTGTATAAATATTTGTGTAGGTTTGTTGTGTTGAGACAGTGAAGAGTGATAAGCATGACAGCTTTTCAGTCACATTGGTAAGTTCATGGCAGTTTTGGGAATATATAAATTTACAAAAACGAAAAGAAAGAAACCACTGCATCTTGGGTATCCTAAGTTGCCTTGCAATGAAAATGCCTTGCAATGAAAATGCCTTGCAATGAAAAAGCCTTGCAATGAAAATGCTGTGCTGATTGGATGTGAGATGGAATACACTAGAAAATCAAGTTGACCCTTTTTAATTCCCCTCCCGTGCTTTCTTTTCTATATTCAGTATTTTAATTAATTAATGAATTGTGGCTGTGCCAGGTCTTAGTTGCGGCAGGCTGGATCTGTAGTTGCGGCTTGCGGACTCTTATTTGTGGCATGCATGCGGGATCTAGTTCCCTGACCAGGGATCGAACCCTGGCCCCCTGCATTGGGAGCGTGGAATCCTATCCACTGGACCACCAGGGAAGTCCCATCTATATTCCATATTTTTAATTTGGCCTTAGAACTAACGTTTTTTGTGCACTTGTTAATTAGATGATAGAGTTGTAAATGAATAAGAATAGTTTCTCATAAACAGTTTATATAACTAGGAAAAATGTTCATCACTTTATGAAACCCTGTTATTTTTTACTAGTGTTGTAAAGATTGTGTTATATAACTGCAATATCAGTTGCCTTATAAAATAGAGAATCAGTGTTATATATATATTTTTTAAACAACTTCTTTTGGAACAGTGGTATTCCGTTTTTGGAAAACTGCAGATCCACTAAGATCTTGCTTTTTTATCCAGAATACTTTTTTTTTTGGCCGTGCCACACGGCTTCAAGGATCTTAGTTCCTCGGCCAGGGATCAAACCCGGGCCCCAGCAGTGAAAGCGCCGAGTCCTAGCAACTGGACTGCCAGGGAATTCCTTTTTTTTTTTTTTTTTTAATTGGAACTTATTTTTTAGAGCAGTTTTAGTTTCACAGCAAAATTGAGGGGAAGGTACAGATATTTCCTGTGTACTCCTTGCCCCCCCACAAATAGCCTCCTGTATTACCAACATCCCCCAACAGAGTGGTACATTTGTTATAACTGATGAACTTACACTGACACATTATTATCTCCCCAAGTCCGTAGTTTACGTTAGGGTTCATTCTTGGTGTGCATTCTGTGGGTTTGGACAAATGTATAACGTATCTACAAATGTATGTACCGTTGTAGTATCAAACAGTAGTTTCATTGCCCTAGAAAATCCTCTGTGCTCTGCCTGTCCATTGCTCTCTCCTCCCTTATCCCATCCTGCAACCACTGAACTTTTTATTGTCTCCATTGTTTCCAGCATACTTTTTCAAATCATATAACTTTCGGTTTCTGAGTATGAGGAACTTTTTCATGGAAAAAATTATGTAGTTCTGTACAGAGCTCCTGATCCATACACCAAGTGGAAGAGGTAGAAACATTGAGATCCCCAGACATGAAGGAATGGTTAAGGGAAATGAAGAGTATAACCATGCTTTAGTGGTTCTTTATAATTGTTTTAATAATGTATTTATTAAAGTTATTGAGCACTTAATAGGTATAAGACCGCTATATAAAACCGTTTAAAGATGGCTAAAAAATGGTCCAGTGAAGCTCATGATTTAGTGGAAAGTACACAGATAATAAGGGAGATTATATGTGTTTAACAGATGTATAGTGTTGATGGGAACATGGGTGCAAATGATTATCTTTTAATTCGAGAGGAGAGATCATAGGGAGTGGTAGAAAATAAAGCTAGAAAAGTGGTTGGGGCCTCTTAGAGGACCTTGAGTGCTAAGCCAAGGATTTGAATATCAAACAGGGATGGGGGGGGCACTGACCGAGTTTTGAAGAGGTGAGGCTGGGTGTAGATACAGTTGACACTTGAATAACACAGGTGTGGGGGGGTGGGTTGGGGCGAATAGCTTGTAGTAGGACCTTCAGGTACCTGAGGTTCCTCTGTACCCATGGTTCCCCATCCTCAGATTCAATGAGCCTGAGTCACGTGGTACTTAGTATTCATTACTGAAAAAAATCTTCATGTAAGTGGACCAGTGCTGCTCGAGGGTCAATTGTAGTGTAAAATAGATTGGAGTTGATGGAGAACATAAGAGAAATATATATGAGCAAAGTCTGATCTTGGAAAGCCTAGGAATGGAAGGAACAAAGCAGCACTTTTGGGGGCAGGGTGGTAATAGGGAGCTTTGGAATCCATGCAGTAGATAAAATCTGTGGCTGTGAGCATGTCACTTAATCTAAGTCTTGCCCTTGTCTAAAAAGTGGGAGAAAATAATACTTCATGGTATCAATATGAGGATTAAATGAGATACAGGATATAAAATGCCTAACTCAGTTCTGGGAGTAGTAGGTGCTCAAAAAATAGGTTCTCCTCTTCCCCCTTTCTGGAATAGAATTTAAAGGATATTAGATGGGGGTGGGGAGAAGCATGGAAGAGAAGGTGGGACGGGGTGGGGGGGACACTGAACGATTGAAACCCGGGTGATGAAGTATTTACAGGTGGGAAAGTCTGAGTGAGGTGAACAGGTGTAAGAGAACCTACATAACAGTGTTTGTTTCTTTTAAATCTGAATATTTTTGCATGCTTCTGATATAACATTTGTTTTTCTGCAGTTGTGTAAATATACCTGTATTATCTTTTTTTTTTCTTCTGTCTATATCCATTTATCTAATCTATCAGCGAGCTTTGTAAAGACTGGGCCAGTATTTTACTTTTGTTGCATGATTGTGGAGCAACTGCTATTGGCCAGTTTGTACTTGCTGGATGAACATGACTTGAATGGATTTAATAAAATACAATACTTGCCACTAGGTGGCACTTAGTCTAAGTGATAAAGCTGAAATTCAGCATAGATTGGCTCTTGTATGTAGAGCCCACTGATAAACTGACCCCCTGGATTATTGTTTAGCTTTCTGCCAGTTCTGGACTATACTTTTTGAAGTGGGATATGAAACATATAGCAAATAGAAACCTCAGAGTATTGAAAAACAGAAAAGTGTAATGGCATTAGAATATGTCCTGTAAAAAGGAGCTGAAGTGAAGCTTAGTTAAAATTCACATCGCAGTGACTAAATTACCCATCTCTGAGTGTATTTAAAGTGAAGCCTGGTGCTTAGATTTTAGGCCTTGTTTTTTCTTAAGACTTTGTCATTGCTTTAAAGGAGAAGATTGGGAATTTGTTTGTGCCTGGATTTAATGAAAGATGATGATGAAGTGTGGTCTGTAGGGATACTGGACACGGTTCTGTATTCTCTTATTTATATTCCGGTGTACTGTGCTCTCCCTGTTGTGGAGTAACAAACATACCATAGAAAGAAACTACATCCTGTGTGACAAATGTTACAGGTTGTTAAATCCGTTAGATTCAAGAAACTTCAGACCTGGAAAAGACCTTGTTAATCATATGTTCTAAAGTAACCACTCATTTAAACGTAGGCAGAGACAGAGTAAATAATTTACAATTAGTTAATGGCTGAGACACATTCAGTGCCTGAGCTGAGACTAGTTCTGTTTTTTTTTTTCTTTTTTTTTTGCCGTTCGCGGCCCTCTCACTGTTGTGGCCTCTCCCGTTGCGGAGCACAGGCTCTGGACGCGCAGGCTCAGCGGCCATGGCTCACGGGCCCAGCTGCTCTGCTTCATGTGGGATCTTCCCGGACCAGGGCATGAACCCGTGTCCCCTGCATCGGCAGGCGGACTCTCAACCACTGCGCCACCAGGGAAGCCCCTGGTTTGTTTTTTAAGGGGAGAGATTTATGCTGGGCTTTCACTGTTTTGTATTTATACCGCTAAGCTGCCTTTTAATGTTACATGCACTTTGTTGTTTAAAATACTTTCTTCCCCCTATTTTTGTGGGCTTAGATCAAGAATACAAATTTCTCAGCCCCAAACCCGGGAGTACTGCTGCCAGTGTTGCTTAGTAAGAGGTCAGCTCTGAGCCTGCCTGTTCTTTCTTCCTTTGCTGTTTTCCTGTTCTTGATGCTGCTTGTGTTATCCTGTACTGTACTTATGACTGACCAGGGTGGCCACACACTTGTTCTCACTGCACACCTCCTCACCCATTCTGCTTTAGTTGCCCCTGTGCAAGAACTGCCTGGGTTCACTTACCCCTGGTTCACTCCAGTCTCTGCTTCTTGCCTCCTTAGCTTCTTAGTTTTGCCACCTGCACTAAACTGCAGCTGGCTATTTCCAAGAAAATGGACAGGAGGGGAGATTGAGAAAAAAGAAGACTGTTATATAGGGAAGGAGGCCACAACTTGAAATCATATACTGAAAGATGGGCTTGTTTATGAACCTTATGATTTTTGTACAGTGATTTTTTTAGTGTATTTATGTCAAAACAGTATGACACTCTTGACTATGGAATTCATTAAATCTGTTGTGTCTGTCATCTGTGCTTATCCAAATGTCAAGGAAGTGAATTGAATCCATTTCAGCATTCCAAAGATAGTAGTGGTAGTTTTGGTTTGGTACTCTACTTACAGCTTACAGTAATGAGTGTCATTATTTGATTAAATGGATTGTACTGAATTAGTGGGGGTTGTTGCTTCACTGTTGTAATGTTAAAAAAACAAACCTGGAGAGCCATAGCTTTCAAAGATGATTTCATAATTATTGGTAATAAGTATTTTTCATTCTGGCCTTCCCCTATGCTATCGTGTCATAGGTACATTTTAATACAGAATTTAGTGACATGTTATTCATTTAATCCTAGTTTCTTAGCTGTAAGTCCTGGAAGTTGTCAGTTGGTACATTAAATATCGTTTAAATTACATTACAATTTAAGTTCACATGGTAGCTTAGGTGTGCAGTTGATTTATTTTTTCATTGTATTTTACCTTGTTTCTAAAATTATTTCAGGGAAGTGACTATCGAGTGGAAGTTTTCCTTAAGGGCTAGTTAGTGTCATCTGTAAACACTCATCTTGATTATTTTTCTTGTTGGGAAAATGTTTGTTGTAAGAAACTCAAAAGTTATTTAAATATGTCATGTAAAGTGAGCCACTGTAGTCTTCTACCAGGAAATTAACTACTGTTATCAATTTGGGAGCATATTCTTCAACTTTTTTTGTTTTAAATGGAAATGCTAACATTCTATTTTATTGATATATTAAATGATGTCAGTAGTTTAGCAAACAGCATATTTAAGGGGATTAGGGAACTGACATTTTGTTGAATATCTACTGAGTCCTCAACTACATTGTGAAGGGAGATAGTATCTCCATTTTATAGATGTCCGAGGGTCAGGGATTTAGTGATTTAACCCAAGTTCACACAGCTTCCCTTCTGCCTTTGTCATTGCACTACCATGTACTCAGAGAGCTTATGTTTATCTCTCCACCTAAATGTTAATCATTTGAAAGCTTCCAAGCTCTCTACTAGGTGGCAAGACAGTCCCAGACACAGGTAAGCCTAACACAAGGCTTTAAGGAAAAGGAGATTATTATATTCTTCTCTATTACATTACTTTAAAAATAAATATATATTCTTGACTAGTGTTTGAACTCAGAAGGTTCTCTGAAGTAGCATCGTTTATCTTTAAGTAAAATTTTGTATCATTTAAAAAATAATCTTGTCAGGTACTCCTGGGATGATGTTAAATCAGTTAATCCTCTTTCTCCTATTTGTGTTCTTAGTTTTTATCTATGTCTTATTCCTTTTCTTCCTAAAGACCAATTTTCAGGTCATTTAATTATTTTGTATACACATTGTTTGGCTTTGGACAAGTTACCTAATTGTGTTGTAACTTAAGTTTCTCCATTTGTAAAGTGGGGAGCATATGTCAGAATTCTTGTGAGGATCAAATGTATGTATGCAAGGGGCTGCCAGACTAGGCTGTTCTGTAACAATTGCTTACTGTTGATTTCCTTTCTTATTTCTCATTCAAGCCAGGGCCAGATCTTTTCTTTACCACTTATCTTTTTTGTTAAATGTTAAAATCTGGTTTTTCATCCCAGGCCATCAATAAATAACCCTTCAACTGGATCCCAAAACCTTGTTTAATTTTTCTGCCTCCTTTGTTTTTATTGGCCATGGTGTCTTTATTCATGACTAATAAGACACTATCTTTATCTCTTGGACATTCCATCTTTTCTACCTATTCTTCCTCTAGTCTTAAATATTGTGGTCTGCAATCTTTGTCTTTCTCTTTTTGTCTTATATATTCTTTGACTTGATATGTGTATCATCACCTCAGATGTTTAGATACATATTTCTAAAACTACTACTGGTTGTTCTGTAGGCCCACCAAACTTGTTTTATCCAAAGCAACATGTTTTTTCCACCAAATAGAGCTGTTATACCATCTTATAAAATAGGCTTGATATCTGTTATTAATGCCATTGTTCATCCAGCAGGTAAAAATGAACTTCCGTATTTTCCTCATTTCCTCCTGCTCTTGTATTTTCTTATTTTGTTGATGACCAAATCATTCCCTTTCTGCTTCCAGATTACTTGTCTCATATTTTGGGCTCTCCTCTCCTTGTTCACTGCCATTGCTTTATTCTCCAGGTCAGCTTCATCTCCTGGTTGGACCACTGTCATAGCCTTGTCAGTTCCTTCTTCAGTCTATGGCAGTTGGTGGTTTGCTAGTGTACAGTTGTTAGTATTTAGAGGTTTGGGGTTACTTGGCAACTAATTTTGTTGTAAATAGTGTCCATAGATTTTGATTTTTTTGTCTAGGTGCTCTTTTATGTGGAGAGATTGAAAACCTGCCGCTGCCACCACCATCCTAAAATCCTGTCTTGAGTTTTTTAAAAAGTAATTTAGACAAATACATGTTACTTGTAAACTGAAATTAGTATAGAGTGAATAAGACAGTTCCTCTTCACACTTAAATCCCAACCCCCAGAGATAATGCACTGCTTACAGTGGGGTGAGGATACTTCCAAACTTTAGGGCAGACTCTCTACTTGTGCCCTAGATCCCTTCCCTTCTCAGCTACTCTAGGACATTGGTTAGCCCACTAGCCTTTCCTCTGGTCTCAATTTTTACCTTTCTAGTGAAGCATTCTTTTCTTTTTTTTTTATAAATTTATTGATTTTTTATTTTTAGCTGCGTTGGGTCTTCACTGCTGTGCACAGACTTTCTCTAGTTGCGGCGAGCGGGAGCTACTCTTCGTTGTGGTGCGCGGGCTTCTCATTGCGGTGGCTTCTCTTGTTGCAGAGCATGGACTCTAGGTGCACGGGCTTCAGTAGTTGTGGCTTGCGGGCTCTAGAGCGCAGGCTCAGTAGTTGTGGCGCACGGGCTTAGTTGCTCGGAGGCATGTGGGATCTTCCTGGACCAGCGCTCGAACCCGTGTCCCCTGCATTGGCAGGCGGATTCTTAACCACTGCTGCCACCAGGGAAGCCCTAGTGAAGCATTCTTGACAATACAACATGCTGTTATTTCTTCTGGATTCAGCACTCCCCTCTAGTTCCTATTTCTCTATTCCTCTTTGCAACAAACTTCGTATGAAGAGTTCTTTCTATCTCCAGTTACTCTTACTCCATTTCCCCTAAACCTTTTCCAACCAGGCTT
This sequence comes from Monodon monoceros, assembly GCF_005190385.1. NCBI lineage: Eukaryota > Metazoa > Chordata > Mammalia > Artiodactyla > Monodontidae > Monodon > Monodon monoceros. The sequence goes on along the minus strand of NW_021703777.1, from coordinate 84,886,072 downwards.
TTTGTCTGGACCACTTCAGCAAAACTGCTTTTCTCACGGTTGCCAATTCCCTTCACACAGGTGAATGTAGTAGTTTTTTTTTTTTTTTTCAAATGTTATTTGACTTGACTTGATCAGTGGCATTTGATGTCTTGTTCAAACATTTTTTTGCCTTCTAGAATACCACACTTCTAGTTTCCCACCTCACTGGCACCTTTTTCTTGGTCTCCTTTCTAGTGCTTTCTGATTTTACTACATTTATCCTACTTTTTATCCCACATTATGTGCTCCTTCCCTGTTTTATTTTTCTCACTGGCATGTGTCAGCTTCTAACAATATATGTTATTTGCCTTTTATTTATTTCTCTTCCCTGCTAGAATATAGTGCTTGGCATGTAGTGGGTACTCAGTATGTATTTGTTGAATGAATGAACGGAGTGTTCTAACAGCATCACTTTTTGAATGGTCTGTTGTTTTCTCCTTGATTTGAAGTCCTACTTTTAGGAATTTTAGTCCTACTTTTAGTCCTACTTTTACTACTATGTGTTATACTTATAAAATTGTATAAGCCCCCTGGTATAAATGCTGATTCATCTAATGTGTTCAATACCTGAATATGGTGTTCAGTAGTCTTGAGGTCTGTTGTTGCATTTAGCCCTTGCCATCCTCTAGTGAGGAAGATAGTGTTCCTCTGTTTTACAGAAACTTAAGCAAGCTTACCTGTTGGTTGGTGGGAGAGTTGAAATTCAAACTCATGTCTCTGGATTCCAGTTCCATTGCCATGAACGTCTTCTAGTGATTGTGCAGTCTAATATGTGATAATGCTTCCCCATATGTAGTTAATGCTTAGTCATCCATCAACACATGATTGGCTGTGCTCACTAACCAGAGGAGCCCCTTCCCTCAGTCCAGGCAGAGAATAGATCTGAGGCAGGAGGGTAAAGTTGAATAGGGAATTGGTTTATGCAGGATTTTTGTTTTTAATAGACTTTTTTCAACAGTTTTATGTGGGATTTTTGCCTCTGAATTTTAGAATATGATTTTGGAAGGAAGGTTGTGGAAAGAACACAGGCTGGTGGTCATGAAATAGATTCTCTTCACCACTAACTAATTTGGTAATATCCCTGCTTTGCTTATTTTCTGTGTAAATGATATCTTTGATCTAGGCTTTAAGTTAGAAATGATACTATATGTGCCAGAGAGCTTAGAGAGTAATTCTCACACCATGTAAATGAAAGGTATCGCTATTAAAAATGACTCAAGTCTCATGTTTTTGGTACTCTAGATACATTCATTCTTTTTATTATACTGGAGTACTTTTAATTTTGTTTTATGTAAATCTTTTATTTTAAGGTTTCTGCTGTCAAATTTTGTTGTTTTTCTAACTAAGACAGCGGCTGTGGATGTGGCTTAAAAACTGATGAACTTCTACAATGATGAGCCTTTATGGAGCAGTGAAAGGCTGCTTACAAATTGTAGCCACAGTTGCAATGAATTCTGTGTTTGTTCCCTAAGGGTGGAATGTGTTTTGAGGGGAGTGAGTTAGGATAGTACAAATTGAGAGAGTGTTTCTATTCTGGGAATCTTTGGAGCGGTCATTTCTGCTACTGCTCTTTATTTCTTATGACTTTGAAGGAATTTGGAATGTTTTGCTTGACTTTTTGATGATCTTTAAGTGTATTACTTGGATATGTGTAAAGGTAAATTGTAATTTTAGTTGTTTTATGGACATGGTTTCTGTCATCAAATATTTTTGCCCTCAGCAATTACTGTGTGTAATAGCACTTATGGATGATGCTTTACCTGTGTCTGCTGTTTAAATGTTGGATTGTTTGGAACTAAATATTTTCCATTTGGTATGGTTAGCTCATACATATAGTTTTAGGCACAGTGCGTATACCTGTTTTCATTTCAAAAGTATATGGTTTTAATATGTTGTTGAGCAGATCCAAATAGTTAACTATAAATTATTAAAAGTAGTTTTACTCTGAGATACTAAAACTCACACCTGGAGCTGAGTTACAAGAAATAAGGTGAGCCTTGGTATTTTCTATCAAAATATCTAGAAGATAAATTTCTCCAATGAAAAGAATTCTAGGAAATATTTATTTCAAAAAAAGAAAAAAAAAAGGGGAAGAGTGATAGAGCGATAGTTGAAACAAATGAGGCTCCCTGACCAAAGAAAACAAAAACAAAAAACCCCCATAACTGTATATGTGAGATTATAGTCAGTATTTAGGAAGTTATTAGAGTACATATATGCAAACCTATAAACTATTTATGTGTTTATTTATTTTTATAAATTTATTTATTTTTGGATGCATTGGGTCTTTCTTGCTGCTTGCCGGCTTTCTCTAGTTGCAGCGAGCAGGGGCTCCTCTTCATTATGGTGCACGGGCTTCTCATTGCAGTGGCTTCTCTTGTTGCAGAGCAGGGACGCCGGCTCTAGGCATGCGGGCTCAGTAGTTGTGGCACACGGGCGCAGTAGTTGTGGCACGCGGGCTCAGTAGTTGTGGCACGCGGGCTCTAGAGCGCAGGCTCAGTAGTTGTGGCATACGGACTTAGTTGCTTCGTGGCATGTGGGATTCTCCCGGACCAGTGTTCGAACCCATGTCCCCTGCATTGGCAGGCGGGTTCTTAACCACTGTGCCACCATGGAAGCCCAAATTGCTTAGTATTGAAGATATTCAAAAAGTACAGGTTGAATATGCTGTTAAAATGAACTTTTTTGTTGTTAAATTGCCTCATTTTTCCTCGTAGTTAAGAGAGTTTAAACCTTGACAGTAACTTTTTTATTGTGTGGGACAGGATTTTATGCACATTAAAAATAACAGTTTTTGTGAATTGTAGTTATTATCCACAATTACTTTTAGATATAAAAGCATTCCCAGCGCCTGAGGTGCACGTGGCTCCGGTGGGAGCAGAGCATGTCTTTTCGAGGCAGAGGTTGCGGCTGCAGAGGAGGATTTGGACGAGGGGCGGCCGCGGAAGTTTTAACAAAGGCCAGGACCAAGGACCTCCAGAGCAAGTAGTTTTATTAGGAGAGTTCATGCATCTCTGTGAAGATGACATAGTTTGTAAATGTTCCATAGATGAGAATAAGGTGCCTTATTTCAGTGCTCCAGTTTATTTAGAAAACAAAGAACAAATTGGAAAGTGGATGAAATATTTGGACAGCTTAGAGATTTTGTTTTCCAGTTAAATTGTCAGAGAACATGAAGGCATCTTCCTTTAAAAAACTACAGAAGTTTTATATAGATCCATGTAAGCCGCTGCCGTTGCAGAGGTTTCTACCTCAGCCTCAGGTGAGAAGGGATCTCCAGGAGGCGGTGGCCGGGGAGGTCGGAGGAGGAAGAGGACATGAAGTGTAACAGTTGACAGAAACTTCGCCAGTTGACTTCCGCATTAACCTCATGATCTACTTCTATGGATCAGAAACTTGTTTCTTGATCAAATCTTAAAGAACTGGTCATTTTATGACAGTGGAGCTAAAACGTCAATGTCAACAAAAAACAAGTGAGGCAGAACAGGCAATTTTGCTCCAAAAGAGTATGAACATGTGTTCTGTACAAAGCTTGAAACTTGTGGGTGTTTAATAAAGGGGCAGCTTTCATTTGAAGCATATTCGAATTTTTAAAATAAAGTGTTTTATTCCTTTAAGTTTAAAAAAAAAAAAAGCATTCCCGGTGAGTTACTTCTGATTCATAATCAGATTTTAGCAGAGCAGATGTGGGCTACCAATGGAATAATTAGCCAAAAATATCAGGGGGTTAGAGAGCACTTTGTGTAACATTTAACTTTAGTTTCTTGGCTAGTTTACATGAATAATTAAAGTTTCGAGGCAGTTAAATTTTCTTTTCTTCTCTTGGGATCTTACAGTTGTCACTGGTAGCTATAATCTAGGGAAATGGAAGTATTATTTCCATAAACAGATGGCTTTTCCAGCACTGGTCCCTAACAGTGCTACTGAGGTTCCTGTTTATGTTGGATGATTTCCTAATCACACCAACTTGGTATACTTTTGAAAGATGACACCTGACAGTAGAATATGATGTAGTTATTAAAATGACTTAGTGAACTTGGGAATTTACAAAAGTTGAGAGTATATATAATTCCCACGTTCCTGGGGAAATATAGTCTGTTCCTGTGAGAGGAATCACCTAGTAATGGATACTGATGCCTCAGCTATCCTCTCATGGATTCCTTAGCTACCTCTTCCACTTTTTGACTTTCATTAGCTCTGACATCAGTGCTTTTTTCATTTCTGCTTGGTCAGATGACTAGCCCATCCAGTGGTTTGAGGCATTGGTAGGTTTTTGTTAGGATTAAGGATAGGTTTCTGTTGTGTACAAGGAAGATTTTCAGAGAATACAGTGATACAGTTACTTAAAATGACAAAATCACATATTTTTTCTGCTCTAATGTGAGCTTTTATTTGCTATTAATAGGATTATCTTCTCCCTTTTAATGTGTCTGTCTTCCTTTTCCTGTTGGACATTTTGTTTTGTTTTGTTTTGTTTTTGGCTCTGCCACGCCGCGTGGCTTGCGGGATCTTAGTTCCCTGACCAGGGATTGAACCCGTGCAGTGAAAGTGCAGGGTCCTAACCACTGGACCACCAGGGAATTCCCCTGTTGGACATTTTAAAACAAACGCATATTGGGGATTCACATGTATACTTACGCTCCTAAAATTTCAAAAATACGAGTCAACTATTAGGATTCTAAAAACTTTGCATTTGTAAGCTATATTTACTCTGTAGCAAGAATTATCTGTATTTTTGAGGTCATTTTTAAATATATGAAAGGAATCTAGTGACAAAATTTGTAAAGACAGGTTGCCTTTTGAAAAGACAGGGTAGTGCTTTATTTCTTTAGTATAACTGGTTGGGGTAAGTTGTAAGAGTGAATAGAGTCTTGGCGTATATATCTCGATTTTGGAGCTATTAAAAATTTGTCAAGGGACTTACCTGGTGGTCCAGTGGGTAAGACTCTGAGTTCCCAATGAAGGGTGCCCGGCTTCGATCCCTGATCGGAGAACTAGATCCCGCATGCATGCCACAACTAAGAAGTCTGCATGCTGCCACTAAGACCTGGCACAGCCAAAATAAATAAATACTAAATAAATATTTAAAAAAATTGTAAAGAAGGAAAAAAACCTCTGGTGCTTTACACATTTTGTTGGGGTGGGGGATGGTGGTGCCATTTGTTAAAATTAGATGGCACTGTGATAAATGGCATAGTAGAAGAGTAGAGTTAGTGTTGGTGGGGAGTTCTTGGTTTTGAACATGTTTTGTTTGAGGCCATTGTGAGAAAGTTAGATGAAGCTATCCAGTGGCCAGTTACATATATAAATTGTGTGTGGTTCCTGGAGCTCAGGAGAGAGAGGTCAAGGTTGTACACACATACTTGAAGACTGTTAGATGTTAATTAAAACCTTGGGAGTGGGCAAAATCTCAGGGAGAGGTGGAGTTAAGCAGAGACAAACCACTGGTGAGCATCAATACTTCAGGAGTGGGTAGAGGTGTAAAAACTAGTAAAGGAAAACTAGTAATAGAAGAGGTGGGACAAAAACCTAGACAGTGTAGTATCACAAAAATGAAGAGAGTACTTCTAGGAGGAGGGAAACTTGTCAGTTGTGTCACATGCTACAAAGAGGGCAAATGGGATAAACACAAATGCTCACTAGTTTAGCACTTTAGGACTTCAAGTTGGTAAGACTTTAGGACTTCAAATTGGTAAGAACTGGTGGGAGCTAAAATGTGGTTTGACACAGGTTGAGGAAGTGGAGACAGCTCTTTCAGGAGCAGTGGTTCAGAACTTGGTGGGAATGGAACCTAGGTGTTGTGATGGAGGAATAGGCTTGACATGTTTAGATGCTTATTGGAAGGAACACAAAGAGGGAAGGGGATGAAATTTAACTGGGAACTCCTGTTGGTGCCTTTTCTGTAACATTGTGCAGCTTCTCATGTATTAATGGAAAGTCAACATTAAAGGGGGTTTTTTTGGGGACAGGGGCACACATTCAGTAATGTGACAATGAAGACATTCATGAACTTGATTCTCTTAACTTTTCAGAGTCTTTCCACATTGACTATCTCATTTAAAAAAAAAATTTTTTTTTTGGTCACACTATGTGGCATGTAGAACTTCCCTGACCAGGAATTGAACCCGTACCCCCTGCAGTGGAAGCGTGGAGTCTTAACCACTGGACCACCAGGGAAGTCCTGACTATCTCATTTTAATGAGGGAAAATATTCTGTAGTTTTCTCCTCAAGGGTTGATGTTTATTCATTGATTCTTTCATATATTTTTGCTTGGTGTCCCTAGTGACTGAGGTGGTGGAATTAATTAATTCATATGAAGCCAAAGAAGATTGCCTGTCTTTGGGGTCTTGATCCATATACTACAAGAGCTATGTGGCCTGTGCAGCACTTTGTTTTGCTTTGTACTATACTATAGTCTCTAGACTTTTGGTTGTTTACCTATATCAGTAGAAAGTTAACGTGTACCCCAGTATATGTGATTGTGTATTAAAAAATTATAATGAAGTGTTGTACTTTACTAATATACACATTGAAGTATCTATAGAAATTTCAGATGTTAAAAAATTTTGTGATAAAAATGAGGTAAACAAAATTTTGAAGATACTTTTAATAGAATGGTAGAACCCCTTTTTATCTTCACAAGTATTTTTTGAGAGTAGTGTATTTAAGTTTACTTTGTTATTTTTTAATTGTGGTATATATAATATGCATCATTTTTTAAAAATCTTGGTTAATACTTTGAGAGTCATTCAAAGGGCTAGTTTTAAGTTAGTTCTATACAAATCAGGTGATTTTCATAGTTGAAAAGCCATTGTTTAAAATGCCGTGCTTGCCTTAAGTGTTTTTAATTTTACAGAAGTAACTGCTAGATCACATACTACAGGAAGCTGCATGTCTTCACAGGAAAAGTAGTCAATTTGGGGACTTTTTTGTGTAAGAAAAATGAGTAACCCGTCAAGTTTCAAAACCTTTTAAGTGCTTTGCCACAAGATGAAGAGCAAACCTCTATGTGGTACAAAAGGTTTTCAAGGTTACTCCCTGTTTCATGAAGATATAGTGTAACTAACCATATCCATGACATCTGGTAGTACTTTGTGTCATTCTGTTGTCATTTTCTTTGCTTCCTAATTGAAAGATTAAATGAATGAGTTTCTTGTGTGATGGGATCTCAGTAAGCTTTTTATAGAAATCTTGTTTTATTTTGCTTAAAGCAGCCACTCTTATAGCAGATAATACTCTTACTGATTTTCCAGAAAAAGCTTTAATTAAAATAGGTCAAAGAAGCTCCCTCCTGAAGACATTGTGTCTTTTTGTTCAGTTTTCTATCCCTTGTACCTATAAGAGTTCCTGTCATGTAAAAGGCACTCAGTAAATATTTAACTGTAGAATGAATTTGCAGTTGAGAATATGTTTTCCTATAGATATTTTCTTAGAAAACTTGGCATTTCATTAAGAAGCCAGCAAAGACTAAATAAACTGAGGCATATCAGAAAAAACATAACTACCTACTGTATGACAAATTTCCCGCACTATGTAGTTTTTTCTAATACCAATTCCCCCCCCCATAATCTTCAACAGTGTTTTCTGTGCATATTTATATAGTAATTTACTGGCAGAAAAATACATTTTGGTTTATGTTCATGTTGTTCCCCAAGTCATACTTTAGCCTTTTCTACCATGACAGGAAGAGTAAGTCTTTCCCATGATATGTGGCTTCCTTTTTTTTTTTGACTGCGGCACGCGGGATTTTAGTTCCCCAACCAGGGATCGAACCTGTGCCCTCTGAAGTGGAAGCGTGAAGTCTTAATCACTGGACTGCCAGGGAAGTCCCTGTGGCTTTTTATCTTACACTGTTTTATAAGTAGTCACAAAAGAAGCATGTAAACTCAATGACATTTTCCAAAGTACTGAATTGAAAATCATGACTTTAAACCTTGCCAGAGAGAAAAAACTCACAACCTGTAGAGACCTGTTATGTTTTAAGTACTTAAAATTTTAAGTATTTTACTAATTGTGATTACTTTGCACTGTCATTTGCTAATATTTTGGGGCAAAATTTATATATACGGTGAAGTTACTGTTGATAATAGATGTAAATCTATATTTTAAAAAGTTATCTTGGTTATTTCTATCTTCTTTTTGACTGTCTTGTTATATCTCATTAATCATTATTTTTACTTGGTAAAGAGGGAATACTAGGAGGAAGAGATACCCTTCTGCCATTTATTTATTTAGTGTGCTTAAATTATTAGTACTATCTCCAATACCTCTTTGTTGCAGAAATTATCTTAAGTCCCTCACCTGTTTTTTGAGGGCTCAGGTCATTAAACTAGGAAATTTGTGATGTGCTGAAACAGATCAGTCAGTGAGGGCACCATTATCAACCTTTCACATTGTGGAACACCTTTTATTCCCTCAGGTTGGGATCATCTGACATAGACTGAGCCCTAGTGATGTATTCAAAGGATTTTGAGTGCCAACTATGTCCCAGGCACTAGGATATACCAGTGGACAAAACAGACCAAAATATATATATAAAAATATGTATAATCTGCCAGTGTATAGAGGTTGCATTTTAGTGAGAGAGACAAAAACCAAATAAGTTAAATATTTATTGAGATTAGGGCTTCAGAAGAGAAAGAGTGTTGGAAATAGGATAGGGAGTATCAGAAAGAGGTTGCAACAAGATAAAGTGGGTCTCTGGGGTGGTGACACTTGAGCAAAGGACCTTAAGGATAAGTTGAGAATGTGAGGCATGTTTTATGTGGGGACAGAACATTCCAGCAAGCAGGAACAGCAAATGTAAAGACCCTGAGGCAAAGCATGCCTAGATTAGATATGGTATGTGAAGTAAAGACAAGAATCAAAGCTAATCTCATGTTCTGGTTTGAGCAATGGTAATTACAGAGTTGCTATCATTTGATATGGGAAACAGGTTTTGGGTGTGAGATTGGGAGATGAGGATGTATGTACAGGAATAATTTGCTGGCATGGCTTCTGGATTTTGCATGGTGATGGATCAAAAAATGTCCCTCAGGCAAGAAATGTGATTTTGAATAACTTTCACTCTAAATTGATGACACTTAGGGAAGATAAACTAATTTATTTGCTCAAGCCAAAGGTAATTAATAAAGGAAGGGAACTTTCCTGGAGTAAATGAGTGTTTACACACTAATTTTGGAATTCTTAAATGATTACTTGAAATTTTCTTGCTTTATTCTATTAAAATGCAAAACATCTCTCCCAACCCTGTTTTTAAAAAATTAATTGATTTAATTTATTTTTGGCTGCATTGGGTCTTCGTTGCTGCATGTGGGCTTTTCTCTAGTTGCGGCGAGCGGGGGCTACTCTTTATTGTGGTGTATGGGCTTATTGCTGTGGCTTCCTTCTCTTGTTGTGGAGCATGGGCTCCAGGCGCGTGGGCTTCAGTAGTTGTGGCACGTGGGCTCAGTAGTTGTGGCTCACGGGCAGGCTCAGTAGTTGTGGCGCATGGGCTTAGTTTCTCTGTGGCATGTGGGATCTTCCCAGACCAGGGCTCGAACCCCTGTCTCCTGCATTGACAGGCAGGTTCTTAACCACTGCGCCACCAGGGAAGCCCCCAACCCTGTTGATTTAAACAATACATGTGGTAATATTGTATAGATTGGTATGTAATCTCTGACATATGAGGATCATAATTCTGAGACTGTTTAGATAGAAACAGGGAAATAGGGAGGTATAATATTAAGACTAATGGGAAGAAGAAACAAATTTTTTACCACTGTGATGTTGTGATTTATAAATCTGGTCATCAGATGACCAGAATATATTTCTCATACGTATTTGGTGTTGTCCACGGTTCCTGGCTCACAGCTCCCAAAACCCATGGAATTTCCTGAGTGATAAAGGTGTCTTTTGTTATGTTAATGTGGTAACGTGTGGCCCTTTCCGCATACCTAGCCCTTTGCATCTCTTCCAGTTGGCTATTCCTGAGTTATATCCTTTTATAAGAAACCGTTAATGTAGTAAGTGTGAGCCACTCTAGCAAATTAATCGAACCCAAGGAGGGGGTCATGGGAACCTCTGATCTATATAGCTGGCTGGTCAGAAACACACGTAAATAAGTTGGGCTTGAGACTGGCTTCTGAAACCCAAGTTGGAGGTCATTGGAACCTCGGAGATCTATCTCCCGGTAGATAGTGTCAGAATTGAGTTGAATTGTAGGATACCTTTCTGCTGTCCGGGGAACTGCTTGTTGGTATGAGAAGTCCCCTTTCCATGTTGGAATTAGTACCAGAACCTGAACCTACATTTAACCACATACTTCGGTCTCAAGGCATCACTTGAATGATTTTTTTTCTGAGAATGCTTTATGTTATAAACAATTAATTCTGGGCAACTGTGTATCAAAATATCTGCATTATATGGCCTGTTTTCTATACAAACTATATTTATCTTTCTATATGAGCTTTTTGTTTTGATGCTGTATTTATAAATTTGGAAATACATATGCATGCTGGGTAGGCTCCATTGCCTTAGTTTATATAATAGATTATTCAATAGAATCACTCCCCATAGGATCATCTTCTCTAGTTGATATGTTAAGAAATGAAGTACATTAAGGGCTGCTTTGGTGTGTGTGTGTGTGTGTGTGTGTGTGTGTGTGTGTGTGTGCGCGCGCGCGCACGCGCGCATGGGCACGTGCGCACGCTTCGTGTCTACTTTAGGATCACAATTAGTTGACGTTGATCTTTGTTTAAAGATCAACAACAGGGACTTCCGTGGTGGTGCAGTGGTTAGGACTCTGCTCCCAATGTAGGGGGCCCGGGTTCGATCCCTGGTCAGGGAACTAGATCCCACCTGCATGCCGCAACTAAGAGTTTGAGTGCTGCAACTAAGAGTTTGAATGCCACAACTAAGGAACCCTCGAGCTGCAACTAAGGAGCCCACCTGCTGCAACTAAGACCCAGCACAACCAAATAAATAAGTAAATAAATATTAAAAAAAAAGATCAACATCAAATCATCAAAATATCATTAATCACTACTACTGCATTTTTGGTCTAATGGTAGCAGTTTTAACACACTTTTATTATTTTCTCTGTAGCATTGGCGTTTACGTCACACTTTTACTTTTTTTTTTTAATATTTTTTTTTAATTTTTTTTTGCGGTACGCGGGCCTCTCACTGCTGTGGCCTCTCCCATTGCGGAGCACAGGCTCTGGATGCGCAGGCTTAGCGGCCATGGCTCACGGGCCTAGCCGCTCCGTGGCATGTGGGATCTTCCTGGACCGGGGCGCGAACCCGTGTCCCCTGCATCAGCAGGCGGACTCTCAACCACTGCGCCACCAGGGAAGCCACGTCACACTTTTAAAAGCCAGAACCTAAACCAAACAAAAAGCTATCCATGGCATTTTGATAAATCCATGTACTAAAGATTCATAGGGATTGTTTTGTCTAATGCACACGGGTTTCTGCCATAATGCCATATACAGTTGGTCCTTTGTATCCGTAGATTCTGCATCTGAGAAGTCAATCAACTGTGGTTTGAAAATATTTGGGGAGAAAAAAAATCCAGAAAGTTCCAAAAAGGAAAATTTGGATTTGCAACTTGCTGGCAACTATTTACATAGCATTTATGGAACATTTACATTGTATTAAGTATTATAAGTAATCTAGAGATGAATTAAAGTATATGGGAGGGGGGCACTTCCCTGGTGGTCCAGTGGTAAAGAATCCGCCTTCCAATGCAGGGGATGCGGATTCAATCCCTGGTCAGGGAACTAAGATCCCACATGCTGCGGGTCAACTAAACCCACGTGCCACAACTACTGAGCCCATGTGCCTCAACTAGAGAGCCTGCGTGCCACGAACTACAGAGCTCACGCGCGCCACAACTAAAGAGAGAAAACCTGCACACCACAATTAGAGAGAAGCCTGTGCGCCGCAATGAAAGATCCCAGATGCCACAACTAAGACCCAACACAGCCGAAAAAGAAAAAAAAAAGAATAACAATAATAAAACTATATATATGGGAGGATGTGCATAGGTTATATGCAAATACTATGTGATTTTATATAAGGGACTTGGGCATCTGCAGATTTTGGTATCCAGGGGGGTCCTGGAACTAATCACCTGCAAATACTGAGGGGTGAATATGTAGCTTGACAAAACTTGAGATTTGCAAAATTGTGCAGTGAAAGTAATAAGACTCATGGGGAAAAAAGGTTTGGGACAGACTAGTGAAATTCCATGAAACTGATCTTGGATACTAACTAAAAACAATAGCAATCCTAAAAAAACAAAGGACTAGCATTTGTACCTTGTGTTACCATCAATCTTTGGAATCTTGAACCTTGGATTCAGCCTCTTCTAGTTGTAGGTCCTGGAAGGACATTGCTTCTAAGAGACTATTTTCATTAAAATTAAAAATCTAATCCTATGTGTAGCTTTCTTCATTAATCCATTTTTAAAAAGAAATATTTATTTATTTGGTTGTTCTGGGTCTTAGTTGCGGCTCGCCGGCTTCTTAGTTGCGGTATGCGGGCTCCTTAGTTGTGGCATGTGAATTCTTAGTTGCGGCCTGCATCTTGGGTCTAGTTCTCTGACCAGGGATCGAACCCGGGTCCCCTGCATTGGGCTCATGGAGTCTTAACCACTGCACCACCAGGGAAGTCCCAATGCATTGTCTTAATACAGGGGGAATTTTTTGCAGCTTCTGCATCTGCACAGGCAGCTTTGTCAAATAGCTTAACCCAGTTAGCTGAAAGTAGCAATTCCTGAAGCCGCTAAACCAGCTACTACTCATAAGAAAGAAAAGTACTTTTGTAGATTTTCAGGGCTTTTTCCTTAAAATATTCATCTGTTACTAAGCTTTCACCTTTATTTGTGGAAAAGCTTTCCCCTTTGCCTCAAAACATTAACATGCTAGGAAAAATAGTGTATGAAGCAATATAACTTCCTTTTACACTAGCATCATTCACCTATTTCTAGTTGCCTAAGAAGTAATTCACAGCAAAGAACATACATTATAGCAGAACAGACTTTACACTTGTTTTGATTTGATTTGTTAAATGCATAGGGTGAGTGGCAGGTGAGTTCAGCTGACGCTTGAACAACTTGGCAGTTAGGGACATCAGACCCCTGTGCAGTGGAAAATCCTCATATAGCTTTATAGTCGGCCCTCTGTACCCACAGTTCCGCTTCCTTGGATTCACCCAACCATGGATTGCATGGTATTATAGTGTGTATTTATTGGGAAAAAAAAAAATCCGTGTGTAAGTGGACCTGCATAGTTTAAATCCATCGTGTGTAAGTGGACCTGCCTAGTTCAAATCCACGTTGTTCAAGGACCAACTGTATTAATTTTGGAATCGGGAAGACCAGGCTTTGAATTCTGGCTCTATCACTTAAATGTCACTTTCTGCAAGTTACTTGACTTCTTTAAGTCTCAATTTGTGTATCTGTAAAATGGAATTAATTATACCTGTCCATAGAGTTTGGTAGTAAATAAAGGAGATAATTCCTGACAATTTTTTTTACACACTGAATTTACTAATAGTAAGTGTTAGCTCTTAATTTGCAGTTGTCATTTATAATTCATAGTACTCTTCAGAGCATGGCATAACATATACCACTGTCAAGAAATATTTTCAGCAAGTTTAACATTTTTCAGATAATTTTTAGATGCTTATCAATTTTATTTAATATAAAATATGAGAAGGCAGGATTTTGTTTTTACTGTCAAATGTAGGTCACAAGGAAAACAGACACAAAATGTGGTAAATGAGATTTGTATTTTCATTTTTTTGGCAAAATTTTATGTAGGAAACTGGTAAAATAATCAGAAAGTGAAGAGGCTGTAATTGTATTTAGGCTCGTGTGATGTAAGGGGGTACAAACAGGTTTTTTCCTTTAGGTTGCAAAGGAGATGAACTTTTTTCTGTTTGAACGCTGTTGAAAGTTCTATACTGCTTTTGCCTATGACATGTAGTGGTTTTTAAGGTTTATATTCTCTCTTCCAACTCAAAGCTTTCATTTAACCAAGTAAGTTGAACAGGAACTCCATTTAAAACTTCTCATTGATCCTTCTTATTTGATTTGATATATCCTATTGACATTTTTATTCTTAGTACCATGCACTGAACTATTTTCAACAAATTCTATTGAGGAGTCATTTCTTGAAAACCTGTTACAGGCAAGATCTTTGAACACCTTAAAGTTTTATAAAAGATGAGTTAAGACAGTTTGGTCTTTGGCTGTTTGTACCTTAGTGCAGAATCCAGCTATGCTCATAACTTTTACTGTAATATAAAGATGAACATAATGACTCCTGTAATAGAGACATTTCACAAATACAGAAGAAGAAGGAGTGATTAATTTGGACTGGGGATTTCAGCAAAGCCTTCATGAAGGATTTCTTATTCCTCTTCTTATTTTTAAACTTAAAAAAAATTTTTTTTTTTGGCTGTGCTGTGTGGCTTGTGGGATCTTAGTTCCCTGACCAGGGATTGAACCCGGGCCCTCAGCAGTGAAAGCACCGAGTCCTAACCAGGGAATTCCCCTTAAACATTTAAATTATGCTAGAGGAAGGTGAGTTCTGGAAATCGGGAGATGAGATTTTGTTCAGGAATACCTGGGTATATGGAATCTTAAAAAAAAAAAAAGTGGTTCTGAAGAACCTAGGGGCAGGACAGGAATAAAGACGCAGATATAGAGAATGGACTTGAGGACACAGGGAGGGGGAAGGGTAAGCTGGGACAAAGTGAGAGAGTGGCATGGACATATATACTACCAAATGTAAAATCGATAGCTAGTGGGAAGCAGCCGCATAGCACAGGGAGATCAGCTTGGTGCTTTGTGACCACCTAGAGGGGTGGGATAGGAAGAGTGGGAGGGAGACTCAAGAGTGAGGAGATATGGGGATATATGTATATGTATAGCTGATTCACTTCGTTATACAGCAGAAACTAACATGCCATTGTAAAGCAATTATACTCCAATAAAGATGTTAAAAAAAAAAATACCTGGGTACTCTCTGTCCTCTGTCCCTCCCAGTCAGGGTGTGGTTCTTATAGGAGACAGATGAATTAATTAAAAAACCATGAGTGCTCAGTTTGTAAACATCCCTTCAAATGGATGAAAACAAAGTCAGTCGAAGAGTAAGCCTGAGTAGCGGCGGAGTGATAATGTGGCTGTTTTCTCCCTGGACCTGAGGCGTGTGTCACTGGCAGCTGTGAATGTCATTAGGGAGGCTGAGCCAAGATAAATCTGTGCCAAGATAGGCTGCTTGTGCTTCTGTTCTGTGTAGCCAGTGCCATTCAGTTAAGTTCTGTATCATTGGATAAATGGAGTAGGAGCCAGATCAGGCCAAATAGATCAGGAGTGAGAGAGATTGTCTGTATAAGCTCTTCCTTATATATATGTGTGTATATATATATATATATAACATTTCTTCCTTGAAATGTTATGCAATTAATACAGGAATATATTCTGGTATCATTATTTTGATAGTTTAGAAGCCTCCAGTTCTACTTCTTTCCCCAGAGGTAACCAGTTTTAAAATTTTGAGATACATTCTTCCAGACAATTTTCCATATACTTTGGGCTTTCTAGAGGGCAGATGGGCTCATATTATTGTATTTGTATGTTATGTTTACTTTAAAAAGTTAATCATTCTTGAGTTCTTAGCATGCATTTAGAATTATTTTTCTTGGGAATTCCCCGGTGATCCAGTGGTTAGAACTTGGTGCTTTCCCTGCCACGGGCCTGGGTTCCATCCCTGGTCGGGGAACTAAGATGCTGCAAGTTGCGTGGTGCGGTCCCCCCCGCCCCGCCCCCCCCCAATTTTCTTTAAAAAAATCTGTGTAGGGCTTCCCTGGTGGTGCAGTGGTTGAGAGTCCACCTGCCGATGCAGGATTCATGCCCGGTCCAGGAGGATCCCACATGCCGCTGAGCAGCTGGACCCATGAGCCATGGCCGCTGAGCCTGCGCGTCCGGAGCCTGTGCTCCGCGACGGGAGAGGACACAGCAGTGAGAGGCCTGCGTACCGCAAAAAAAAAAAACAAAACTGTGTAGTATTCCATATCCATAATATAGATGTAACAGAATTTATTAGCCAGTTTGCATTTGGCATACAACTACCTGTGTTTCTCTTTTAGGAACAACGCTGTGTCGTAGCCACATATCTGTGAGTATTTTTGTAGGACATACACTTAGAAGTGGAATTGCTGGTTGCAGGGATATGTACATTTGTAGTTTTGATAGATACTGCCAGCTCTAGAACCTTATATTAACTCACACCCATATGTATAGCAGTGTGTGAGTTGATGACTGGATTTCAATAGGAATTGAGAAGAAGGGACTTCTGTACAGATGGAGAAGTGTGAGAAAAAGCATGGAGGCAGGACAGCCTAGTAAATACGGTGAGACAAAAGGGAGTAAAGAATCTGATGTGTAGAGTATAGGAAGCAAGAGGGGCTTGTGGACAAGTCTAGAAAGGTAGGTTGGATCAAGTAGCAAAGTATTTTTACTGTGTAGCTCAGAACTTTAAACTTGAATGGACAATGGGAACCTTTGGAAAGGTTTTACACATGAGCTTTATTTCAAAAGCAGTAACTGTGAAGGCTAGGTTTTTGAGATGGGAAATTGGCTATGAGACTGTTATAGTAATCAAATGCTGTAATGAAGGCCGTGACATTAGAAATTAAAGAATCAGATTCAAGCAGTGGTACAGAGTTAAAACCAGTTTGTGAGCTTAGGATGACAACAGAGAAACTGAGTGTTGTGGCTATCTGAGTGGGTAGGCGGCACCATTTACAAAAACAAAACTAGAATGAGAAATAGGTTTGGGGTAAAATAAGGGAAACTTTATTAAAATATAAGGAAGAAGATAATTCATTATCTGCTGTTGATGTATTTCCATGATGTGTGTTCAGTTTTTTTATTGTAGCAAAATATATGTAATGTAAGATTTATTATTTTAACCACTTTTAACTGTACTGTTCAGTGGTATTAGGTGCATTCATGTTGTTGTACAACTATCACCACCATCCATCTCCAGAACTTTTTCCATCTTCCTAACCTGAAACTCTGAACTCATTAAACAATAACTCTATTCCCCCTTACCCTGAGCCCTTGGTAACCACCATTCTCCTTTCTATCTCTATGAATTTGACTGTTCTAGTTACCTAGTCATACAGTATTGTCCTTTTGTGACTGGCTTATTTCACTTAGCATAATGTCTTCAAGGTTCATCCATGTTGTAGCATGTCAGAATTTCCTACCTTTTTAAGGTAGAATAGTATTCCATTGTATGCATGTACCACATTTAAAAAATCTGTCCATCTCCTGGTGGACATTTGGGTTGCATTTGTTTGAGTTTTTTGTTTGTTTGTTTTTGTGTTTTTGTTTCTTTGGTGGGGGGAATCTTGGGTTTTTTGTTATTGAAGATTGCATATAATAAAATTGAGTTTGATAAAACTGTGCAAACCACTACAGTCTTGTAGAGACCCACTGTTCGAAAATAGTGTTTGCTGCCACAAGGATGATTACAGAAGATCATATAAATACTTTGTACAACTCAAATATATTATGACTTTTGGAAAAATGACCTAAAATGCTTATCCTACTAGTGGTAGACACCACAATGGAGGTATAGTATAAAGTTAACCGGACTTAGAAGACTTGCGGTTTTTAATATAATCATTGGATTATTGTGAGGATTAAGTAAAATGTACAAAATTATGTACACTTTGAAGTGCCCAAAACAGAGATGGTGTTGTACATGTTCTAGTCTGACTGAAGAACTGCTTGAAGACCTTCAACTCTTAGATGGGTAAAATAAAACAGCCCCTGCATCTGATGAAAAAAGTTAAGTGATAAGGTTATCCTAAAATAGGGATGAATTGTCAAGTGTTACCTGTTAATTTTGAAAGTGTCTCTAAAATCTTGATACTTTGTGGCAGTAATTTTCTAATTGAAGTTAAAATAAGAACAGTGAGGTGAGAATAAGTATATCAGAGAGGTTCCTTTATCTTTTTATTCATTACTCCCTAGAAAACACACATTCACTTTCTAAGTTCTCTACAGTTCATTTCTATTTAGCAGGGTTGTAATTCTAAGCCCACAGCCTGAAATTGTGACTGCTGTTAATACATTTCAACACAGTTCCATCTCAGGAACATGTGTTATGTTTTGGAACTCTTTAATATATCATTTTCCTTCATGTTCCTTTCCTATCATTTGGCATTGGAAAATGAAAAGCCTGAAGAGAACACAAAGTCTAGATGAAGCATGGTGATGGAAAATTAAAGCAACAGATCAAAAGAAGTCCTTAGAGACTTTTAAACTAGTTCTTTCTAATATGGCTAAAGTTATAGGACAGTTCTTTAACTCTATTAATTTCTTTCAGCCTCATTGTAATAGGTAAGCTAATAGAAGGTAGTTGGTAATTTAAATGATATGCTTAGCATGTGGAAAGCACTTCATATGTGTTGTCTGTTGAATTTATTGTTTCTAGTCTATGGGATTGAGACTGAGAAGCATTTTGGTGACTAGAGAGCATCAGATAATAGGTTCCTGTTCTTATCTGAGATTGCCTTTATTATTTTACCTGTACAGTGTTTGAATATGGACCGTCTCCCTTAAATTAGTCTCTGTAATTAGAGATTTTAAAAAATATTTTTACCACATTATCATTTATTTAACACTGACAGATATAGATGGCAGAGGATGCATAATTAAAATGCTAAGATTATTAGAACACTTGTTTAGGAAATAATACATTTACCTCATTTTTTAAAAATTCCAACTACAAGCAAGAACTAAATAGACTAACTTGACTTGTCATACCTCCCTACTCTTTGCAGAAAGTTCTGATAAACTGTAATAAATTCTGTTAGAACATCTGAGCATATCCAATTTATTATATCCAAACTGAGCTACTGAAACCCCCTCTTTTTTTCCTAATGTATTTTTTCTTCCAGTTTTATTGAGATATAATTGACATACAGCATTGTATGTTTATGGTGTATAGCATAATGATAGCTTACATACATCACAATAAGTTTGGTGAACAACCACGATCTCATATAGATACAAAATTAAAAAATGAACCCTCCCCACCCCAGATCTTCTCCTTAAGTTTTCCCCATCTCATTAAGTAACTTTATCCTTTGGGTTGCTTAGGCTAGAAACCTTGGAGTCACCATTGCTCTCTTCCTCTTTTTTCTTCAACTCCACGATCCAGAGTGTCATCAGGTGTTGTTAGTTTTGTCTTTGAAATATGCCCGGGCTTCCCTGGTGGCACAGTGGTTGAGAGTCCGCCTGCTGACGCAGGGGACATCGGTTCGTACCCCAGTCCAGGAAGATCCCACATGCCGCGGAGCAGCTGGGCCCGTGAGCCATGGCCGCTGAGCCTGCGCAGCCTGTGCTCCGCAACGGGAGAGGCCACAACAGTGAGAGGCCCGCGTACAGCAAAAAAAAAAAAAAAAAAAAAATGCCCATAGTTTCGTCACCTGTGACACTTCCCACTGCTTCCACCCTGTGTGAGGCTTTTTCATCTTTAACCTACATAGTCACCATAGCCTCTTAACTGGTCTCTACTGCTTTTTCCCTTTATACCTTTTCTCTTTCCCTGCTCAGCAGCCAATTCATGCTGATCTTCCTCTGCTTAGATCTTGATCTTCCTTGACTCAAAATTTGGAGTAAAAAGCTCAAGACCTTCGTGATCTGTGGTGTCCCTTGAACATGTACATGCACACCACCACCCGTACTCACACAAACTCACATAACCTCTCGTCTCCTGATACGCCTCTCCTGTAGTCTCTGTTCCTCGCTGAAACACTCCTGCTTTAGGGCTCTTGGACCTACTTTTTGTTACCTTTGCATGAAATCTTCCTCTTTTCATCACCTCCTTCAGATCTTTGCTCGAATATTACCTCACTGAGGGCTTATTTAAAATCGCACCTCACCTCCTGTCTTTCTTATCCTTTCCTTCTGTTTCTCTCCGTAGCATTTGCCACTATCTGACATTCTAGTTACACCGTAAACTGTGCTGCCAAGCGTTTTGGTCTTATCTGTACAGTGAGGTATCCTTAGTACTTAAAACAGGGCTGACACATTGTAGATGTTCAAATATTTGTTGAACTAATGAATTTGTCAAGAGAAAGAATGCCTGAAGGCATGAATTAAGAGCTACAGATTGGATCATCATCCACATAATTGAAATAAACATAAGTGTGAAAAATTTAAAACTTAAACATAAGTATTTCTTGAACATTAAATAAAAAAATTTTTAGGAAAATGTTTTATTTTGGCTTTAGAATTGTGACATTAGCAGCAACTGATTATCAGATTGTGCCTTCAGAGTCAGTAAATGTTTATGCCTGCTCTGGTGGGCAGTGTTCTAGGTACTTTCACATTTAAGCAGTATTTAAGCATTAATATTGTAGTTTATTATTCTCTTATTATCTACAGAGAAGTTGTGACTGGTCAGAAGTTACATATCCAGTGCGTTTCTAACCTATGACGCCTGACTCCCAAGCCCAGAACTCGATCAGCACATTCTTTATACTCATGACCACACTATTTTTCAAGCCACCAAAATTTACGTTTTATTTTAAACAAAAAGAGACCTAAGCAGTGAAACCAAAGGAGAAAGAAAATGATGTGGAGAAACTGAATTCACTCATAACCATTTTTATAAATATTTACATAAAAAAGAAAGTTGAGGTAAATTTGATTCAGACTCTTTAGCATTTCTTCCTTAGTTTCCTCTCAAATCCTAGAAAGGAAAGAAGCTTCTGTTGATTTGCTTGTTTTGAATAAATGTATAGTAGTTTTTATGAGCTGATTTACTGTATTACTACTTTTCCTTCCTTAACATCCTTTACTCAGCACTTTTGAACAGTGTAGTTCTTCCATCGCCCTTACCACGTTCCCCACCCTCCTAGCTTTGGTCAGCTTGCTAACACTAATCTATTTGAAAAAGGATAGTTGTGTGTGTTTGTGTGTATATGTGTGTGTGTATGCATGTGTGTATTTATATTCAAATTATACCTGTCCATACTGTGCCATCTAGAATTCTAGCAAAAAATTCAGGCATATGCCAATTGACACCCTGGATGTTTGCCAATTTAAGAGCAGCAGCAGCATCAGGCACTTTGATAGTTTTATAACGCTGTTACTGAAAATTTTAGGATATACATTTTGAGAAAAGAGCTTCCCCAGTTGGGAGTTCCTCAAAAATAAAATTAGCTGAATATTCCATCTTCCAGAATTGTTAGATGTCAAGCGTCTTTTAGTCAGTGGGTCTCATTGATCTTCAGTTAGCCTCTTAGGTGCTTGACTTTCCCTTGCCCCCAGTGTTTAGCTGGAAAAGGAGTTACAGCTTTACTATTATGATGGAATCAGAATAGTTTATGATTCTCAGAAAGATTCTTGGAAAGTTACTCAAACCAGATTTGAAACCTTTATTAGCACTGGCAAAAACAAGTTTAGAATTGAAATACCTGGAATATGTGATTTTCATACTTTAGATAATAGCAATGGTTAATTCTGTCATTATTTAACAAGACTGTTTCCAAGTACTTCGTTGACAAAATTCATTTAAAATTAAAGTGTCTGTAGAACACATTCCCTAAATTATGGTATCTAATTAAAAATACGTTGCTTCATCAATTCAGTATTTAGTATTTTTCTTCTTAAAAATATCATTATATAATAAGCCTGTGAGAATTTATGGAAAAACACTAACTTAGCTCAGCATGTAGAATGTCATCTATTGCAGGCACCAAAAACATTAAAAAATTTTGTTTCTCATTCCTAGTCTCACCTATTTCATTTTTTCCCTTCTTTATTCCTTTTTGTTGTTGGTGTTTTTTTTTTTTTTTTTTTTTTTTTTTTGCGGGCCTCTCACTTTTTTGGCCT
>NW_021703777.1:84670581-84863741 GCF_005190385.1 Monodon monoceros | reverse complement strand
TTTTGCGGTACGCGGGCCTCTCACTGTTGTGGCCTCTCCCGTTGCGGAGCACAGGCTCCAGACGCGCAGGCTCAGCGGTCATGGCTCACGGGCCCAGCCGCTCCGCGGCATGTGGGATCCTCCCGGACCGGGGCATGAACCCGTGTCCCCTGCATCGGCAGGCGTACTCTCAACCACTGCGCCACCAGGGAAGCCCCCCTCCTTTATTCTTATATTCTCCTTTTAAACAATATCATGTGACGTTAAATTCTATTTTATCCACTGCTCTTGCAGTTTGTGGATGTGGGAGGGTGGGGCGAAGGTCCAGAGATCTGAAACACCATGGTGTCCTCTGAGAGATGTACAAATTTCCAGTGTGGCCAGAACATATGTTTTATTTGTATGGCTAGGAGGAGACCAGAAGCTGGATCAGGAAGGATCCAGCAGTTGTCCAATTAAACCAAATCCAGCAACCTTTTTTCTTTCATACCTCTTAATGTTGCGTTCTCCCTTTGTCAAAACTTCACGAGTAAGTCTACCTAGGTATATTTTAAAAGCGGGCAAATTTCTGTATCGCCTTTTGATGATCTTTTAAAGTTTTCTATTGAGATTTCTGGTGGTTTAAGAGTAAATAAGGGCTTCCCTGGTGGCACAGTGGTTAGGAATCCGCCTACCAGTGCAGGGGACACAGATTCGAGCCCTGGTCCGGGAAGATCCCACATGCCGCAGAGCAACTAAGCCTGTGTGCCACAACTACTGAGCCTGTGCCCTAGAGCCCGTGTGCCACAACTACTGAGCCCGCGTGCCTAGAGCCCGTGCTTGGCAACAAGAGAAGCCACCACAATGAGAAGCCCGCACACCACAACGAAGAGTAGCCCCCGCTCATCACAACTAGAGAAAGGCCGTGCGCAGCAACAAAGACCCAATGCAGCCAAAAATAAATAAATTAAAAAAAAAAGTAAATAATAAAATTTGGAAGACTATAAAACAAAATTAAAAATATATAACAGATTAAAGCCTTTTCTGGAGTTTTTAAAAATTCTTTTTATTATTTAAAAAATTTTTATTTTATACGGGAGTATAGTTGATTTACAATGTTGTGTTAGTTTCAGTTGTACAGCAAAGTGGGTCAGTTATACATATACATGTATCTATTCTTTTTCAGATTCTTTTCCCATTTAGTTTATTACAGAATATTGAGTGGAGTTCCCTGTGCTATATAGCAGGTCCTTGTTGGTTATCTACTGTATACGTAGTAGTGTGTATATGTTAATCCCAAACTTCTGATTTATCCCTCCCCTCCACCTTTCCCCAGTCTGGAGTATTTTCTGACCTTAGATTCTTTTTTTTTTTTTTTCCCATTTTATTTTTACTTATTTATTTATTTTACTTTTTATTTTATATTGGAATATAGCCAATTAATAATGTTGTGATAGTTTCAGGTGCACAGCAAAGTGACTCAGCCGTACATATACATGTATCCATTCCCTCCCAGACTCCCCTCCCATCCAGGCTGCCACATAACATTGAGCAGAGTTCCTTGTGCTATACAGTAGGTCT
This sequence comes from Monodon monoceros, assembly GCF_005190385.1. NCBI lineage: Eukaryota > Metazoa > Chordata > Mammalia > Artiodactyla > Monodontidae > Monodon > Monodon monoceros. The sequence continues at coordinate 84,862,202 of NW_021703777.1, read as the reverse complement.
TTATTGGTTATCTGTTGTATATATAATAGTGTGTATATGTTAATCCTGAACTCCTAATTTATCCCTCCCCTGCACCTTTCCCCAACCTGGAGTATTTTCTGACCTTAGGTTCTTGATATAATAGTTAATTTTTCTTGCTCCTTGTTAAGAAAAGTTAAAGTGGCAGGATAAAAATAAAGGAGAAATTATTTGTGAGTCCATCATTTAGAAAGTGATTCACTAATTGTGAAATCCATTTATTGGGTTACAACCAGCATTTTAAGTAAATTCATGATATAAAATAGAATAGATTTTATCTACCTGGATGTGTGTGTGGCTGTTACGTTAAAACCTACTTTTGGTTGCGGTTAGCAAAGTTTGAAAAACCCTGTTTAATGTTTGCATGTGCCTACTAACATTTCTGTGTATGTTTTAAAAATAATGTCTATTCATTTACTTGGGTATTTGAGAATCTACTGTTTCTCCTCCGTACCTCCCCAACCCCCATTTATTGAGTCATCACTATGTGCCAGATACTGTTCTAAGGGATTTACATATATTAGATCCCTTGTCTCCTATTACATGAAATTTTTATCCCAATTTCTCAAAAGGAGAAACTAAGTTTCCTAGTGATTAATTAACTTGCTCAGAGTTATATATTGGTAAGTTATGGATCTGGGATTCAAACCCAAGCCTATTCAGAGTCCATTCTTCTAACCACCAAGCTGTATTGCCGGCTGTGTGAAGTCACTGTGATAAATGCTGGCGATACATTTGAAATGGTTCTTGATCTTATGGAACTTAACATATTTATATTTATAAATATATTTATAATTTTCTATACTTTATATATATACACACACACACAACATGTAATGTGAGAAAACACCATTTATCTATCTATCTATCTTATCTATCTGGCTGTGCCAGGTTTTAGTCTCGGCACGTGGGATCTTCATTGCCACGTGTGAGATCTTTTAGTTGCAGCATGCAGGATCTAGTTCCCTGATCGGGGGTCGAACCCGGGCCCCTTGCATTGGGAGCGTGGAGTCTTAACCACTGGACCACCAGGGAAGTCCCAACACTATATATAGTTAACTAACCATGTTTATAATTAGAATATTACCATGTTATAAATTTCAACATTACTGACTTATTGCCATCATATGGATGTGCCATGATTTAATTATTCCTGTGTTGTTGGAAATTACCAGTCCTTGCTTGGTAATATTGCAGTGAGCCTCGGAATGCATTCATTATTGTCATTTCAGCTTACTATGTGAGGCTGTTTACAAAAGCATAGAAGTTTGAAGTTACTGGCATTTGTTTCTAATTACATTCCTGAAGCTTATGTTTTAGCAGTAGTGCTGATCTTATACCTTAATAATCATTGTGTATTATAAATTCAGTAGTCAGAAACAAAACAAACAAAATTCAGTAGTCAAAAAATGGTGTCCATGTTAGGGGCTTCCCTGGTGGCGCAGTGGTTGAGAGTCCACCTGCCGATGCAGGGGACGCGGGTTCGTGCCCCGGTCTGGGAAGATCCCACATGCCGTGGAGCGGCTGGCCCCGTGAGCCATGGCCGCTGAGCCTTCACGTCCGGAGCCTGTGCTCCACAACGGGAGAGGCCACAACAGAGAGAGGCCCGCGTACCACAAAAAAAAAAAAAAAAAAAAAAAAAATGGTGTCCATGTTAAATCATCTTCTTTCAAAGTCTCTGTTGTCCTTGATATTGTTGCAGCACGTATAAGCCATTTCTAAATAATTTCTTCAAATCACTCGAATATTTGTGTGCCTAACATATTTTAGAGCACATGAGACAAGCACTCCATCACGAATGTTCTGTATTTAGCTGTCAGTTGTGTGTCCCAAATGGGGTTTATAATATTTTCACATGCTTAAGTCCTGAGTGCCAATTGTGTTCCAGGCTTTGGTGGTTAGATAATAGTTTTACAGAGATGAAAGACAAAAGCTACCCCCTTTGGACACAACATAGTGAAGGAGGCCATAACAACTGTCATGAAAATGTATTTCTGTCTCTTCCAAAAGAAGTGAAATGTTTTGCAGACAATTGCATAGAGTTTTTTTTTTTGCATAGAGTTTTAATACACATTAATTTTGCAATTAAAGTTATGTAGTTGGGGGACTTCCCTGGTGGTACAGTGGTTAAGACTCCGCCTGCCAATGCAGGGGACACGGGTTCCAGACCTGGTCCAGGAAGATCCCGCATGCTGCGGAGCAACTAAGCACTTGCACCACAACTGCTGAGCCTGTGCTCTAAAGCCCGCGAGCCACAACTACTGAGCCCAGGCACCACAACTACTACTGAAGCCTGCGTGCCTAGAGCCCATGCTCCGCAGTAAGAGAAGCCACCTCAATGAGAAGTCTGCAGACCGCAACGAAGAGTAGCCCCTGCTCGCCGCAACTAGAGAAAGCCCGTGCACAGCAATGAAGACTCAACACAGCCAAACATAAGTAAATAAAAAATAAATATATTTATTAAAAAAAAGGTATGTAGTTGGGCATCAGAATTTCTCGTTTTTTTTTTCGGCCGCATTGGGTCTTTGTTGCTGCGCGTGGGCTTTCTCTAGTTGCAGCGAACAGGAGCTACCCTTTGTTTTGGCACTCGGGCTTCTCATTGCGGTGGCTTCTCTTGTGGCGGAGCACGGGCTCTAGGCACGGGGCTTCAGTAGTTGCAGTGTGTGGACTTCAGTAGTTGTGGCGCGTGGGCTCAGTAGTTGTGGCTTGTGGGCTCTGGAGCTCAGGCTCAGTAGTTGTGGTGCACGGGCTTAGTTGCTCCACAGCATGTGGGATCTTCCCAGACCAGGGATCAAACCCACATTCCCTGCATTGTGAGGTGGATTCTTAACCACTGCGCCACCAGGGAAGTCCCTGATGAAGATTTGTTAAATGACTATTTAATTTCTTCCTGTAACAGTTTTGAACCCTTAAATATGGTAATTCTGCAAAATTCTGTTTCAGCAATTTAAAAAATGGTTTCTTTGAGTCATCTAACTTGTTACCAAAAACACTGGTATAGTAGTTCTGTTGATCACTTCTGCAGGCAGTTTTGGAATGCAATGTGAGTGCTGGTTTCTATTCAAATTTGAAGTTACTTAGGAGTTTCCTGTCCTTAATTTGGGGAATTTTTCCAGTGCTTTTTGTTACTCTTAGTTTAACATGGTTTGAAGCATTGTAGAGAGCTGACCATCTGCTCGCTCTCTCTCTTTGTTTTTTAATTACTGATAATCTGACTGAATGGCCTCACCTCCCTCACCTAATAAATGGTTTGCTTTCCATGAGGCTAAGACTGGTAGCAGCAGTCCATGGGAAACATGGTAGTGCACCCTCTTAAGGAAAATAACTTTTATGCTTATTTTTGTTTTGTCAACTAAAATTTATATTGATAACTACCATGATTTACAAGTCAGCTTTAAAAGATCTTCAAGTGCATAACTTCATGAAAAAACTGGATCTCATTTGTAAGAATCAAATGAACTTTCTGATTTGAGTTATTAAATATGATTCTAAGCCTTCTTAGTGGCTTTAGTGAATGTGCATATAGTCTCTTGTTAAACCATAGCTTAAAAATCTGTTTATATATACTGACTACATTTTGAGTCAGCAGCAGTTATAAAATTAGATTATTGTTAGATCAGCCAGGTTGAAAAATAAAACTTAAGTTTGGATTTGATTTCTTCTGATTGCTTCTGGGAGATAGATTGGCAAAGCAACGTGAGTGTGAGTTTTAGAGTTGGACATATGAGACAGAATATCTGACCAACCTCTTTCAGTCTCAGATGCATTATGTTGAACAGATTAATGCTTAAATGTCTATGAGCCTCAATCTCCTCACCTGTAAAAAAGAAGGCAACTGGTCAGTCTTATGAGTGGTAAATCAGGATGAAATAAAATACCATTAAGTCCCTAGCATGATTCTTGGCATATTGTCAACAAATCTTAGCCCCAATACCACCTCCTTCCTCCAGCAATATTTTACAACAATGTTGCATAGAACAAGTGTTGAAATTCCAGCTAGAGGGTCTAGATTGAAGGCCTAGTTCTTTTCTCATATTGCATGTTTTCTTTGGTCAGTCACTTGACCACAGAGTGTCAGTTTTCTCCTCTGTAAAATGGCGTTATGAAAAATTAAATGAGATAATGAGTAAGTGTTACAGACCTAGGCTTTTATTCTTTCCTTTATTATCCAATATATTTATATCCTGCCTTGTTTCCCAGTGATTAACATCATTCTTTATGTGCAAGGGAGGAACTGTACTTCAGGAACATTAACCTGATAGTCCAGAGTTTATTTGGAGGAACAGAGTGTAGGAAACATGGAGGAACAGAGTGTAGGAAACAATGTGTGTTTCCTCCCAGGAGGTTGTAACACATACAGCGCCTCTGAAAGGTTTTAAGCTTGGAGGGGGAAGGGTCGGGGGTTGCACTAAAGCGGTAAAATGATCAGTTTTAAAGATGGTTGTGGCTACAGTGATTTCATTGGACCAGGGCCCTTGTTTCTGTTCTTCATTAGTATTTTCCCAATTATGCCACTATTACTAGCTTTCTGAAGAGTGACCTACATTTTGTAGTCTGTATTCCCTATAACCTGCAATAAATCTAAATCTCAGGAATATGTAATTTTTCCGACAGTGGACCTGAAAAGTTTTCATCAGTTGAATCTATCCTTTCAAACAGGAAATAATTTCTCTTTCTCTTTAGCACGTACTTTTTAGCTCTAGCTGGGAAACTTTGTTGTCTGCCATTCCTTGTCTATTAACCTTTGCACCAGCTGCCCCACAAACCCAGAGTATAACAAACCTCTCCCAGCTACTTTCTTTCCTTGGAAGCCCCTTTTATTGCTTGCTTTTATTAAAAGTTTCCTATCAGTCATCCTAAAGTAATGTTAACTGCTTTATGACATAAATGTATGTGTATTACTGATAATTTATCAGTTTTACTTCCTTCGTGTAGGTTGAGTATTCGTTCTTTCTTGTAACTATAGAGTGCCAAACTTGAAGCAGAAGTAGAGCGAATTCTTAGATTTAAAATGTGATACATAGACTTCTTACTGTATCATTTAAATAATGAAGTGTTTTTAATGTTTTTATGTAAGAAAGGTGGAGTGGGGTGAGGAGGAAGGAGGAATCAGGTAACCTGTCAAGGCAATCACAGAGAAGCACTAAAACCTGATAGTTAGCCATGGATCTGTTCATTTATCTGCATGCTCTTCATAGAAGTAAGCTTTAGAAACTGTAACTTTTTACAGTTTAATGACTTCCATGGAATTAAAATGATTCAGTAATATTAAGACCAGAAGGGGCATTGTTTGAAGGAATCCCTGTTGTGTCTATTAATGAGTTCCCTTTTATGCAGGTGTGTGGGTGATTTCCAGCTCTCATTCAACACAGAATAGAATAGTTGGTCAGAGGTGAACCTGGCACCTACCAAGTATTCAGACCTGTCTTTTAGGTTATTTTCATTCCTTGAGAAGAAAACTGAAGAATCAGTTGGGGTAAAGAGATTTGTGGGCTTTGGATAGATCTCTATAAAGCAAGGGCTGTCACTCTGACCACTAAGCATGTACTCCTCCTCATTCACATCAGGGTCATATTAAAAATGTTACGTGGTAGTAGCAGTAGCTGCTTTGTTTTTCTTAGCTGTGGCAGCAATTAACACAGTGCACTCACTAGTGGCTTAACATACCAACACTTAAGTCCTTATTTTTTGTTTTTGTTTTTAAGTCATTGAAATTATGAAACTGTCATTCCAATGGAAGCATTATAGTTCTTCGGAACCATTATGATCTCAAAAGGAGAGGAGAATGATACAGATACACTGGCTGAGGTGTTTTGAGGTGCATCGAAGTGTTCCAGCCTGTGGCTTACCTTAACATGTTCTTGAAGTACCATGGCGTGGATTAAAAGGTATGCTTTAGAAATCTTCCAGTGGCCCCAAGGTCATGCATAGAGTGAACACTCATGGTTCTATATTTAATTATTGCATATTTTAAGATATTTTAATATTTAGATTGCAGATGTGGTTATGGAGTTATGGCAAAAGTATTTTTTGTTGTAAAAAAACCAGGTATCACAAGCTTGTTGAGTGATTCCCCACCCCCCTTTGAGATATGGTTATAGGAGACACTAGGGTAGATATTTTTGCTAGATTTTAATAGTAATGGGCTATAGTTTCTTTCACGAAATAGTTTAGTGATTATTCATATGTTAGTCTGTAATTATCTTTCTGGTTTACATCATAGACTAGTTTCTCTGTAGTGCTGTCATTTCATGGTAGCCTGAACAGGAAATAATTGGATACAGTTCTTCAGTTGGAGTATTAATTTGACCAAACGAAATAATTTTTACTTGGACCATTTATAGTTTGTGCTTGTTTTTGTCTTTTACAAAGAATTTTTACTGAGAGGAAAATGAGTAATTCTTTACTAATACTGTGATTGTTGTCTCTTCACCACCGTATGTATACAGTTAATCTTTCATGTGTTTGTGGTATGTAGTCCCACTGTTACTTGTGGTTGCTAGTAGTGGTAATTCTAGGCTTCATATTACCCACTTAACCATCAAAAATCTTTAAGGTTTTTATGTTCATAACATTTTATTTGAGTGATGTAGTCAAAACCATTTCTTAATTATTGGAAACCTTGGAAACCTAATTTTGTACTGTTTGCTTGCTACTGGATGTTTTCTTGGGGTAGTGGAAGTGAATCAACCCAGGGAGAATGCTGAGTTCATAAAGTTACATCGGGTTCAAAATTCTTTATCTTTTAGGTAATGAAGGAAAACATGTTGGGAAGATAGATGTTTAAATCATGGATATATAAGTGTAATAGAAACTTTGATGCAGCCTGTAATTTTTATCAGTCTACCTTATGTTAAGATCCTCTTGACATGTCAGCAGTTAAATTATTAATGGAATTTAGTTATTAAACCTAAGACAAAACTGCTTTATATTAAATTCTGGTCTATAATGACAGTGAATCAAGTTTCAAGGTGAAGTCAGCTGCCTGTTAACCAAGTTCAACCAGGTATTTTATGTCCAATACAACAGTGTCTACTCTCCAAAAAGATGGTTTCTTTGGTTGGAGATGGTATTTGATACATTGTTTACAAAATATATTTCTCCATAATATTTGCCACTTCAACTTAAAAAAAAAAATCTCTTTTTAGGGTAGTACTTGGGCATCTGTTTGTTTTGTTTTAATGCCACAGAGGATTCGTGATGCACAGCCAGATTTGGGAACTCCTTTCTCTTTGGAAGAGTTTATAGCTTGGTGGTTAAGAGCTTAGATTCTGCGGCCAGCTGATCTGTGTTTCAAATCTGGCACTACTTTTTTTGTTTTGACAGATTGAAAGAATGATCTGGAAAAAAAATAAACTTGTGTATTAAAAATATAATACTGTAATTATATATTGCATTATATATGTGTGTGTATATGTATATATACACACACATATATATAAATAAATTCCATACACATTTAGTGTAGGATTGAGCATGCAAGAAGCCAGTGTTAGATTAACAGTGATGATGATTATTTTTATTTATTTATTTTAAAATTTATTTTATTTTATTTATTTTTGGCTGCGTTAGGTCTTTGTTGCTGCCCGCGGGCTTTCTCTAGTTGCGGCGAGCGACTCTTCGTTGTGGTGCACGAGCTTCTCATTGCAGTGGCTTCTCTTGCTGCAGAGCACGGGCTCTAGGCGCATGGGCTTCAGTAGTTGTGGCTTGTGGGCTCTAGAGCACAGGCTCAGTAGTTGTGGCACACGGGCTTAGTTGCTCCGCAGCATGTGGGATCTTCCTGGACCAGGGCTCGAACCCATGTCCCTCGCATTGGCAGGTGGATTCCCAACCACTGCGCCACCAGGGAAGCCCGATGATGATTATTAAATGCCAGATCAGGAACCTCTTTTCTGCGGGGTGAGATGCTATTACATTATTTCTTTTTCTGAATCTTACACTTTCTTCTATGGTCTTCCTAGAGTTAAATAAACAATCACTCTTTGACTAATGTTTTCAATTCTTTGAGCTTTTTCTCATCAGTGAAAGAAGGTGGCCACTGGAGACTGGTAATTTATCTGGTCCTCTTATCCTGCTAGGTCGATTTGTGTGTCCTTTAAAGCTGTGTTTTTCAAATTGCAGGTTTCAGCCCATTCACTAGTGGGTCAAGAACTCGATTTAGTTGGTTAAGAACTCGATTTAGTGGGGGTTATGATCAGCATTAAGACATGTAATAGAAAACAAAATCAGTGCAGTGAATGTAGAAAAGAGCATTTTAAAAAAAAACTTGTTTCATTTTTTTTAAAAAGCTGAAATAAACAAGATATATGCACATTTATGTGTATGTTGCTTGGATCGTTTTGGTTCCACTCAGTGTATGCCTCCCATAGTCACAGATATCCCTGAGATGTGGTATTAGGTTTATATTGTTTTTCCTTGCTGAGAAAAAGTGACCAGGATAGGTTCCAGTCTGTGGCTTCTAATGGTATGCCATATTCTCTACATCATCTTCAAGGATCTTCCTACCATGCTTTGCGTTACAGGAGAATATCTGAGGAGCAGGGAGAAAAGGGGAACATAGTAGCAGCCGCTGATGAGTGGCATTAACTAAGGATATTTTATCACGTAGAGTAATCTAGTAAACTGCCCCTTGGCATGCATTCTGTTAATGTGTTAATCAACTCATAGATCAGTGGTTTTCAAACTGCCAGTGGTAGCCCATTCTGGAGTCAATTCAATAAGTTGCTATCCTCCCCTACTCCCCCCCACCCTGCAAATTATATGAAGCAGAAAAGAACAGAATAGGAAATGCCATGAATGGATCATATGATATAGTTCTGTAAAACTCTTGTTTTGAGGGTATGTATGTGTACTGTATTGCAGACCTAAGTTCTGATAATGATCATCTGGGAAACAGTATGGCACTCAGTCTTATAAATCCATATTGCCAAACTGACCTCAGCCAGAGAAGACTTCAGATATCTAAAACAGGATTGTTAGCTCAGTAGTTTTCTCTCTGACAGTAGGAAACAGTTAGCTATGAAACCTTGTTTTTTGTTGTGTTATTTGGGGTGAGTGTGTGTATGTGTGTGTGTTTTCTTGCTTGCTTGCCCTCGTAAATATTTAAAGGCTCATAGGTAAGAAATTTATAATACTTCCTAGTTGTGAAGGAATTTACTTTCTTTGCATTGATGAAAATGACCTATGCAATTAAAAAGTACCAAAAAACTGATGATACATATTAAAATCCACCCACTTCATTTTCCCATTCCTTGTATCTTAGGACTTTTTCATATACCAGGTACTTTTTTACTTCAGAAGGTAAATATAAAAGTTTAATGTTGCCAAAAAAATTAACCTTAAATTAGATACGTCACAAATATTTAAGGTAGTCAAATGTTAGAACTTCTGTTTTTGTGAGGATTTTGATAATATTTAAAATTTTATTTTTCTTGGATTAGTGCCTCTGCCTATTCCAGTGTCCTCATAACAGCAGATATTTGCTTTACAGATATACTGAAGATGATCACAGAGTTTCTGGTGAATATTTTTTAAAAAGTAAAGCTTCAGAGTAGTACAGTATCAGCATATTCATGTTTTAAGATTGTGTTTGAAATACAGTTTCCTCCTTCCTAGAAAACAATACGAGAATGAAGATTTCTGGTAAATTGTTTCACAACAATGGAATTTGTACATTAGTTTTCTACACTCGGGAGTTGAACAATGGATAAAAATCTTTGCCAAAATAAGAGGCCAAAAGATAATAAGTACAATTCATGTTTCTCTGCAAGTTCTTGGAAATTGAATCAAAAACATATATGGTTCCTGCTCTGAATTGGGTATGATGTATTAAACCTAGAAATTATCTTTTGGAATTACAGAAGATAGGTAAAGAAATCCCACCTCCCTCCCGCCCCGTGGGTTAACTGCCTTCATGTTGGTGGCTTGTCTTTGCGTCAGTGCGTGAAGACATACTGTTGCTAGTGATGCGGGCAGGGAACAAGAACCTGTGGATTCAGAGAATGGGAGAGTTGAATCCCTTTTTTCTATTACTGTTTCCCCAAGTGTCCCCCCACCCCCACCCCAACCTGGTCTTCTCCCAGACTGTCCAACCTTTTCTCCTCTTATCAGTAGCATTGCTTAGCTTTTCATCATTATTTCAGTCATATTTACTTCCAGCGTCATCACTTTCTGCCTCATGCTGCTTATCCTGTTGAGTGCAAGGTTTCATGTTGTCACTTCGTGGCATTTGTTTGTGCACAACCGTGTTCCTTTTACTTTGGTTATCATAACGCACAAGAGCAGCTTGTCATCTTTTTCTTTCAAAGATTTTTCCTCCTAAAGTGTAGTTTTTAAAAAAAAAAAAAATTTATTGATTTATTTGGCTGTGCCGGGTCTTAGTTGTGGCAGGCAGGATCTTAGTTGTTGCAAGTGGGATCTTTTGTTAGTTGCAGCATGCGGGATCTTTAGTTGCGGCACATGGGATCTAGTTCCCTGACCAGGGATTGAACCTGGGCACCCTGCACTGGGAGCACGGAGTCTTAGCCACTGGACCACCAGGGAAGTCCCTGAAGTGTAGTTTAGGAAGAAACTAAACTACCTTCTAGTTTAGTTGGCCAAGAACTGAGAGAACTGACCGGAGGCAGCACCCCAACCGCAGGTCTAGGATTAGAAGAAAGAGCATGTTATAAATTACTGGGTCAGCTGTTAGATATGGCTCCAGTATACTTTTGGTTACTGAAAACAAGTCAAAAACACTCTCTAAGAATGAAGGTTAGATTCTTTGAGAGTATTTAAAAAGATGTTTTCGGGCTTCCTTGGTGGCGCAGTGGTTGAGAGTCCACCTGCCGATGCAGGGGACATGGGTTCGTGCCCCGGTCCAGGAAGATCCCACATGCTGCGGAGAGGCTGGGTCCGTGAGCCATGGCCGCTGAGCCTGCGCATCCGGAGCCTGTGCTTCGCAACGGGAGAGGCCACAACAGTGAGAGGCCCGCGTACCACAGAAAAAAAATTTAAAAATTGCCTGCGTGAAATTGCTGAAGACTTACACCTGGTGTATGTAAGTTTTCCTAGCACTTAGTGTTAGACTCAACAAAATTACATGAAAGAACATAAACTTCTAAGGACCTCTTTTCAGCTGTATTGTTTGTAGCCCCATTTAGATCTTGATACCACTTCCTAATAGAATCTGTCAACAACATGGATTATCACTTTTTTGAAGTGTCAGCATACCACATTAAACTACATTGCTGTTGTAGTGTGAGTAACAGTAATTACCTATAGCATGGTATCTTTGCAGGGCATTCTTTATGGGAAAAGTAGACAGTTTCATTAGGATGAGGAAATTAATCATCGTTTTAGCTCTTTGGACTTGGTAAAATAGTTAATTCCTTTTTCTCATAAAATTTGTGAAGTTAGTATGAACTCGTTTGGTGGACCATTTATAATTTTTTCCTCCACTGTAGAAAATAACTTATTAGACATTTCAGATCAGTTTGTTCATAATCATTTGTTAATTCAAAATAGCTGGTCTAAATAATATTATAGTTTAAGAGCTACGATTTCATGACTCTTTTGTTATCCTTTTAGCAAGATGACTTGCTATTGTTACGGTTCATTCGCTTAGTGAGCACACACTGTGTACAGAATTGCATTTGAAAACTTAATATTTTATGCAGTTGAGTCAATTTTAATTATGAACAATACATGCTTATAGTGTTGGGCATATTTCTCTAATGTACACTAATGCCATTAAAAAAAATTTGTCCAGCATAAAAGTTACAGCCTAAAAAAATCCCCTGTGCATCTTCAGTTTATTATGGAAACAGGTTGGCATTTTCTTCATTACTGGGATACTTATAATTCTTTAAAGGCTCTAGATTTGACTAATTCCTAGAGCTGTTAACACAGTCAGATTTTCCTGGTTTATTTAAATGTGGCATCGTTCCGTTTTCCCTAGTTGGATTACTACAGCGTTTCATCCTTGAGAATCAGCAGTTCTGGTTTGCTGAGAAATAGTTTACAAGTTAAGAAGTGATTTTTCTGAAACATTTAAATAAATTTTCATATGATAGGTGATTTGTTTAATGGATAAAAGCAAATAGAAGTTAAAATTGGGGAAAAAACAATTATTTTGCGAAGGCAAAGTAAAGTGGTTTAAAGACTAGACTATGGCTTCCTTATATATTTATATGTAATCTTCAATCTTAGTATGATCAGTGTGTAATCAGAAACAGAGGAAAGTCCTACCTTGTGACTTTTTGAGCTTCAGTTTTCCTTTCGAAGTTTGAAATAATGCCTATCAGAATTGTTAATGAGAGTTAAATGAGAGCATATATAAGTGGATATATTCTGTTTGTTTTTATGTGCTTGTCTGTTTTACTGCATGAGGCCAGTTTCGGATGCTATGGATATAAAAGTTGTAATAAGAGCTTCATCTAACCTTATGGAATCAGGGAGTGGAGATATAGAAGATAATTTGGGAATGCAGCTGATAGCATTTGTCAGTGAATTGCTTGTGATGGAAGGCAAGAATGAGGGGAAGAGGTCAATAATACTAGTACTGTAGAGAAGAGAGACCACAGTGTCTTTAGGGAACGTGCATGTGTAGAAGTTGGTGAGAAAGGAATGTTAAGAATTAGCTGCTGCAATGGAGCAACTCATCTTTTTTTTTTTTTTGTGGTACGCGGGCCTCTCACTGTTGTGTGGCCCCTCCCGTTGCGGAGCACAGGCTCCGGACGCGCAGGCTCAGCGGCCATGGCTCACGGGCCCAGCCGCTCCGCGGCATGTGGGATCTTCCTGGACCGGGGCACGAACCCGTGTACCCTGCATCGGCAGGCGGACTCTCAACCACTGCGCCACCAGGGAAGCCCGAGCAGCTCATCTTTAAAGAAAAACTGTGCCCTCATATTTTCTAGTTAGACAGCTGATGTTAGGGGCAGTTGACTAGCCAGTTAACTAGTAAATATGTAACACAACAGCTTTACATAATTTGAACTCATAGCACAGCAAAATACCAAGTAAATATATAGCATGAATGGCCCAAACTGTGACAGTTAAGTCTATACCTGCTAAGAGTATAGACTTGTTTTCCTCATTGCTGCTATCAAATCCCAAGGCTTTTGCCTCCTGTTCTAGTGTTTTACTACTATAATTTACTCATGGTCTATACTTTTAATCACTTTATGGTGATTCTCAATTCAGAATCTTTCTTTTGCCTGTGCCGAGCCAAGGCTCCTCAGATGGTTGCTGAAGTATTAGGCTGCCTATTGTACCACCCAAGGCAAAGCATTTTGCTGCCAGATTTTGTACCATCAGCCTCCGTGCCTGTGTTGTGTATTCCCCTTGCAGAGCCCCATGGCCCCTCCTTGTGAGGCTTGCCTGAGCAGATGCTAGCTGCTGGGCCTGCCTTTTTGGTCCTAGCAGTGTATGAAAGCACGACAGGTTAATGGCTCAGATAAGGTTTGGCAGAAAAGCCATTCTTTAAGCTTTGAATTGTGGTTAAGACCACTTCTTCAGAGTGGTTTTTGGCTTTACCACAAAAATTAGGTTTGATCGTTATAACATGACGTGATAACAGAAAGTTAAGTTACGGTTCAAAAGAAGTGTATTGTTTTGGGTATAAACACTCAAGCAGAAAGGCATTTCCTTATTCATGCAGTGGTGTTATAAAAAACGTTCTGGAAATCTTTTCTTCCCTATTCTGAATATACGAATTTTGACCACCTTATTATTTTTGTTTATTGAATAGTCTCCCTTCACTGTCCTATTTTGCATGTTTTAAAATGATAATTGCCATCTTTTATTTTTTTCCCTTAGGGACAGGCTTCTTTGAAAAGGTTTAACTCCTTGTAAACCTGAATCGTAGTCTTTCCTTTATGAATTAGACCTTATTTTGGTTACACATCCATAAATGTTCTGGTCTGTGTTATTTAAAAGGGAAATAGGGGCTTCCCTGGTGGCGCAGTGGCTGAGAGTCCGCCTGCCGATGCAGGGGACACGGGTTCGTGCCCCGGTCCGGGAGGATCCCACATGCCGCGGAGCGGCTGGGCGCATGAGCCATGGCCGCTGAGCCTGCGTGTCCGGAGCCTGTGCTCCGCAACGGGAGAGGCCACAACGGTGAGAGGCCCGCGTACAGCAAAAAAAAAAAAATAATAAAAGGCAGATGCACTGCAGAATTCAAATATTTTAGAATACCAAACTGTATCCTAGAGGTTTGGCTATTTAAGAAATTGGCCAAAAAATGGTTTGATAGAGGTTGGGCTGGTACTGTCTTTATAATTTTTAGAAAATTGAATTTTCTACGTATTCTTGGTCCTTTTCAACTCAGAAAAAAATGTACTTTGTGAAATTATGATTGATAGGGTAGACACTATCACATGAACAATATAACATTGTCTTTGTGCAGGGAATACGAAAGAGTAATCATCAAAAATTTGACCTACAGATATGCGTGAACATGTGTGTCTGTTTATGCAATAGCTAAGGTATGCTCCCACAGCAGATGTCTTTACACTTCCTCAATTATATGCATTTATAGCTGTAGAAAATCAAAGAAAAAATTATCCTTTACAATTATAAAATTTAGTCAGTAGCGGAAGTATTGGGAGTGTAATGAAAGGTTTCCTTTCAGGTTTTTTGTTGACCCCTCACTGAAGCAAAACGGGTCTATACTATAGCATAGAAACTTTTAGGGTCAGTTAGTACATTTAATAATCTTTTCATAATTTTTATATTCATACCTCTTCATATGTTAGTATCCAGAATTGAAGTGTAATTAAATTCTATCTTACTGCAGACTACATGGAAAATCATGGACATTATACTCTAGTTACATTTTTTTTTGAATTTTATTTTTTTATACAATAGGTTCTTATTAGTCATCCATTTTATATACATCAGTGTATACATGCCAATCCCAATCTCCCAGTTCATCACACCACCACCCCCAACCCCTGCTGCTTTCCCCCCTTGGTGTCCATACGTTTGTTCTCTACATCTGTGTCTGTTTCTGCCCTGCAGACTGGTTCATCTGTACCATTTTTCTAGGTTCCACATATATGCGTTAATATATGATATTTGTTTTCCTCTTCCTGACTTACTTCACTCTGTATGACAGTCTCTAGATGCATCCAGTCTCTACAAATGACCCAATTTCGTTCCTTTTTATGGCTGAGTTATATTCTATTGTATATATGTACCACAACTTCTTCATCCATTCGTCTGTCGATGGGCATTTAGGTTGCTTCCATGACCTGGCTATTGTAAATAGTGCTGCAATGAACATTGGGGTGCATGTGTCTTTTTGAATTATGGTTTTCTCTGGGTATATGCCTAGTAGTGGGATTGCTGGGTGATATGGTAATTCTGTTTTTAGTTTTTTAAGGAACCTCCATACTGCTCTCCATAGTGGCTGTATCAATTTACATTCTCACCAACAGTGCAAGAGGGTTCCCTTTTCTCCACACCCTCTCCAGCATTTGTTGTTTGTAGATTTTCTGATGATGCCGATTCTAACTGTTGTGAGGTGATACCTCATTGTACTTTTGATTTGCATTTCTCTAATAATTAGTGATGTCGAGCAGCTTTTCATCTGCTTCTTGGCCATCTGTATGTCCTCTTTGGAGAAATGTCTATTTAGGTCTTCTGCCCATTTTTTGATTGCGTTATTTGTTTTTTTAATATTGAGCTGCATGAGCTGTTCGTATATTTTGGAGATTAACCCTTTGTCTGTTGATTCGTTTGCCAATATTTTCTCCCATTCTGAGGGTTGTCTTTTCGTCTTGTTTGTAGTTTCCTTTGCTTTGCAAAAGCTTTTAAGTTTCCTTAGGTCCCATTTGTTTATTTTTGTTTTTATTTCCATTACTCTAGGAGGTGGATCAAAAAAGATCTTGCTGTTACTTAAGTCAAAGAGTGTTCTTCCTATGTTTTTCTCTAAGAGTTTTATAGTGTCTGGTCTTGAATTTAGGTCTCTAATCCATTTTGAGTTCGTTTTTGTGTATGGTGTTAGGGAGTGTTCTAATTTCATTCTTTTACATGTAGCTCTCCAGTTTTCCCAGCACCACTTATTGAAGAGACTGTCTTTTCTCCATTATATATCCTTGCCTCCTTTGTCATAGATTAGTTGACCATAGGTGCATAGGTTTATCTCTGGGCTTTCTATCCTGATCCATTGATCTATATTTCTGTTTTTGTGCCAGTACCATATTGTCTTGATTACAGTAACTTTGGAGTATAGTCTGAAGTCAGGGAGTCTGATTCCTCCAGCTCCCTTTTCTTCCCTCAAGACTGCTTTGGCTATTCGGGGTCTTTTGTGTCTCCATACAAATTTTAAGAATTTTTTGTTCTAGTTCTGTAAAAAATGCCATTGGTGATTTGATAGGGATTGCATTGAATCTGTAGATTGCTTTGAGTAGTATAGTTATTTTCACAATATTGATTCTTCCAATCCAAGAACATGGTATATTTCTCCATCTGTTGGTATCATCTTTAATTTCTTTCAACAGTGTCTTATAGTTTTCTGCCTACAGGTCTTTTGCCTTCTTAGGCAGATTTATTCCGAGGTATTTTATTCTTTTTGTTGCAATGGTAAATGGGAGTGTTTCCTTCATTTCTCTTTCAGATTTTTCATCATTAGTGTATAGGAATGCAAGAGATTTCTGTGCATTAATTTTGTATCCTGCAGCTTTACCAAATTCATTGATTAGCTCTAGTAGTTTTCTGGTGGCATCTTTAGGATTCTCTGTATAGTATCATGTCATCTGCAGTCAGTGACAGTTTTACTTCTCCTTTTCCAATTTGTATTCCTTTTATTTCTTTTTCTTCTCTGATTGCCTTGGCTAGGACTTCCAGAACTGTGTTGAATAATAGTGGCGAGGGTGGACGTCCTTGTCTTGTTCCTGATCTTAGAGGAAATGCTTTCAGTTTCTCACCATTGAGAATGATGTTTGCTGTGGGTTTGTCGTATATGACCTTTATTATGTTGAGTTGGGAGTTTTCCTCCCTCTGCAGTTTTTGGGAAGAGTTTGAGAAGGATGGGTATTAGCTCTTCTCTAAATGTTTGATAGAATTCACCTGTGAAGCCATCTGGTCCTGGACTTCTGTTTGTTGGAAGATTTTTTTTTTTTTTCCTCCGGTACGCGGGCCTCTCACGGTTGTGGCCTCTCCCGTTGCAGAGCACAGGCTCCGGACGCGCAGGCTCAGCGGCCATGGCTCACGGGCCCAGCCGTTCCGTGGCATGTGGGATCCTTCCGGACCGGGGCACGAACCCGTGTCCCTCAACCGCTGCGCCACCAGGGAAGCCCTGTTGGAAGATTTCTAATCACAGTTTCAATTTCATTACTTGTGATTGGTCTGTTCATATTTTCTATTTCTTCCTCGTTCAGTCTTGGAAGATTGTACCTTTCTAAGAATTTGTTGATTTCTTCCAGGTTGTCCATTTTATTGGCATATAATTGTTTGTAGTAATCTCTTAAAATCCTTTGTATTTCTGCAGTATCAGTTGTGATTTCTTCTTTCATTTCTAATTTTATTGATTTGAGTCTTCTCCCTCTTTTTCTTGATGAGTCTGGCTAATGGTTTATCAATTTTGTTTATCTTCTCAAAGAACCAGCTTTTGGTTTTATTGATCTTTGCTATTGTTTTCTTTGTTTCTATTTCATTTATTTCTGCTCTGATCTTTATGATTTCTTTCCTTCTGCTAACTTTAGGTTTTGATTGTTCTTCTTTCTCTGGTTCCTTTAAGTGTAATGTTATATTGTTTATTTGAGATTTTTCTTGTTTCTTGAGGTAGGCTTGTATAGCTATAAGCTTCCCTCTTAGACCTGCTTTTGCTGCATCCCATAGGTTTTGGATCGTCGTGTTTTCATTGTCATTTGTCTCTAGGTATTTTTTGATTTCCTCTTGGATTTCTTCAGTTATTTAGTAACGTATTGTTTAGCCTCCTTGTGTTTGTGTTTTTTACGGTTTTTTTCCCTGTAATTGATTTCTGATCTCATAGCATTGTGGTCAGAAAAGATGCTTGATATGATTTCAGTTTTCTTAAATTTACTGAGGCTTGATTTGTGACCCAAGACGTGATCTATCCTGGAGAATGCTCTGTGTGCACTTGAGAAGAAAGTGTAATCTGTGGTTTTTGGATGGAATGTTCTATAAATATCAATTAAATCTATCTGGTCTGTTGTTGCATTTAAAGCTTGTGTTTCCTTATTAAGTTTCTGTTTGGATGATCTGTCCATTGGTGTAAGTGAGGTTTTATGGTCCCCCACTATTGTGTTACTGTCCATTTCCTCTTTTAGAGCTGTTAGCAGTTGCCTTATGTGTTGAGGTGCTCCTATGTTGGGTGCATATATATTTATAATTGTTATATCTTTTTCTTGGATTGATCCCTCGATCATTGTGTAGTGTCCTTCCTTGTCTCTTGTAACATTCTTTATTTTAAAGTCTATTTTATCTGATATGAGTATTGCTACTCCAGCTTTCTTTTGATTTCTTTTTGCATGGAATATATTTTTCCATCCCCTCACTTTCAGTCTGAATGTGTCCCTAGGTCTGAAGTGGGTCTCTTGTAGACAGCATATATATGGGTCTTGTTTTTGTATCCATTCAGCAAGCCTTTGTCTTTTTGTTGGAGCATTTAATCCATTCACGTTTAAGGTAATTATTGATACGTATGTTCCTATTACCATTTTCTTAATTGTTTTGGGTTTGTTTTTGTAGGTCCTTTCCTTCTCTTCTGTTTCCCACTTAGAGAAGTTCCTTTAGCATTTGTTGTAGAGCTGGTTTGTTGGTGCTGAATTCTCTTAGCTTTTGCTTGTCTGTAAAGCTTTTGATTTCTCCATCGACTCTGAATGAGATCCTTGCCGGGTAGAGTAATCTTGGTTGTAGGTTCTTCCTTTTCATCACTTTAAATATGTCATGCCACTCCCTTCTGGCTTGTAGAGTTTCTGCTGAGAAATCAGCTGTTAACCTTACGGGAGTTCCCTTGTATGTTATTTGTCATTTTTCCCTTTCTGCTTTCAATAATTTTTCTTTGTCTTTAATTTTTGCCAATTTGATTACTGTGTGTCTCTGCATGTTTCTTCTTGGGTTTATCCTGTATGGGAGTCTGCACTTCCTGGACTTGGGTGGCTGTTTCCTTTCCCATGTTAGGGAAGTTTTCGACTATAATCTCTTCAGATATTTTCTCGGGTCCTTTCTCTCTCTCTTCCCTTCTTGTACCCCTATAATGTGAATGTTGTTGTGTTTAATGTTCCAGAGGTCTCTTAGGCTGTCTTCATTTCTTTTAATTCTTTTTTCTTTATTCTGTTCTGCAGCAGTTAATTCCACCATCTGTCTTCCAGGTCACTTATCCGTTCTTCTGCCTCAGTTATTCTGCTATTGATTCCTTCTAGTGTATTTTTCATTTCAGTTATTGTATTGTTCATCTCTGTTTGTTTGTTCTTTAATTCTTCTAGATCTTTGTTAAACATTTCTTGCACCTTCTCGAACTTTGCCTCCATTCTTTTTCTGAGGTCCTGGATCATCTTCACTATCATTATTCTGAATTCTTTTTCTGGAAGGTTTCCTATCTCCACTTCATTTAGTTGTTTTTCTGGGGTTTTATCTTCTTCCTTCATCTGGTACATAGCCCTCTGCCTTTTCATCTTGTCTATCTTTCTGTGAATGTGGTTTTTGTTCCACAGGCTGCAGGATTGTAGTTCTTGCTTCTGCTATCTGCTCTGTGGTGGATGAGGCTATCTCTCTAGTTACATTTTAAACCAAATTTATCATTGTGTCAATTTGGGCAAGGTGGTTTCTAAGCTGACCTTGTAATGCGGATAATAGCACCTACCTTAATAAGATTGACGTGTATGTGTGTGAAGTGAGATATGCATGCACAGTGCATAGCCTGATCCTGCTGTTGTAGTGTATTCTGTCTGCATAGGGATCATGTTTCTTATTTGCTGTTGAACGTTCCAAGTGTCTACTACAGTGCCTAACATACAGTAGGCACTTTAGTATGTTAAATGTTAATGAAAGAACAAAGGAATGAGACTGTAGGAAAACAATTAATTATGCCACTCTCTCTCTCCTTCTTCTTCATCTTGGTTTTAGTTGAGGGAGGCATAGGAAGCCAGTTTAAAAATTAACAAATAGGAAGATTCTAATCCTAGTACACATTCAACCTTTTTCTGTGACACTACATAATTAGTGATTTTTTTTTTTTAAGTGCCTACTCTGGAATAGATTTGCCCCAACAGAGGACCATAGTTGATCCTGATTTTTTGCCTACTAATTAGGAGAGGAGATTGTAAATTCTGATCTGCAGTTTGGATGGAGAGAAGAAGACCAATTTTGTCAGGACTTATACCCTTATAGTAACCTTTCTTGATATGAAATACATACATTCGGGAATGGTATAGCCGAGGACTAGAAATCACTGGCTTCTAAATTTTGATGTTAAAGTACAATTTGAAGACAATAGGAATAAAGTCTAGGAAAGAACTTTTTTTCAAAACCATCCATTCATTCAAGAAACTTAGATATTTATATATCTAGAAATATATTTGTCAATTAAAGTAATATACCTACAGAAAAGCAAAGCACACAAATCATAAATGTACAATAAAGTAAATTTTCACAAAGTGAATATACATGGGTGACCATCGCACAGATGAAGTTACAGAATATTACTAGCTCCTCAGGGACCCTTCTTATAGCTCCTCCTAGTGTCTGTACCTCCCTCTCAAAGGTAACCTGTATTCTTGTGAGTACAGTAGATTAGTTTTGCTTTTTTTTTTTTTTTTTTTTTGAATTTCATATAAATAGAATCATACAATTCTTGTACCTTTTTGAGCCTGACTTGTTTTGCTATAATCAACATTATTGCATATGTAATGATAATTTGTTCACTTTCATTACTGAATAGCACTCTATTGTATGATTATTCTATAATTTATCTAATCCTTTGACAGTGGCCATTTGAGTTTCTGATTGCGGTTATTATGTCTGATGATGCTGTGGACATTGTTGTAGATGTCTTTTGGTACCCATGTATACACATTTGTGGGGGTATAGCATTCTTACTACTTTTGAACATGTGCAGTAATAATCTCAAGTCAACAAGCATGTATTTTAAACTGTTGTCAATGGTTTATCAGTATCACTATATTCTCAGGTGTACTTTCATTAAGGAAAAGTCTTGGGCCTTCACGTACCACCTCATTGCATGATGTTGCTTCTGAGGCTATTCCATTCCACAGGCTGAATCAATTAATTTAGAGAGAGGTCCACGGACCTAACTTTTACAGGGAAATATTATTTTTTTCTACTCATACTTTCCGTGTGATGGGAGCTAAGTAGTACAATGCCTGGTTTCTCTCTACCAAGTTTAATCCTTTGATTCCTCAATAGTTACTTGGAAATTTTTATTTCTAGGGTGTTAGGAATCAATATAGAGCCCAGCTTTAAAATTGCAAAGTCTTTTGGCTTAGTAGCTTTCTTTTTTAACTGAAAATCGCCTATTTTTCCATAGTTTGTTTATTCCATGGAGGCAAGAACTTACTTTGAGAGGTCTCCTGAAATGTAACTTAATTCGTCTTCCTCATATGCTTCCCCACTAAAAATCTCTTTGGCCCTTTCTGCTATAGTCAAGCTTCCCTACCAGAAACCATTGATGGTCACTTCTTGGGGATCTGATCTCTCAGTGCCAAACACCTGTCCTGAACAGTGGTTAGCATATAGGTAACTGGATCCCTTCCTAGATAAATGAACTACACACTAAATGTTGCATACCTTTTCAAGAATAGGACCCAAGGAGAACAGGTGAAGAAATCCTATTATAGATAGTTATTATCTATGGCTTTCTAAATTTCATTTTAGGTAAGGGGATAAGGGGGGAAAAAGCCCCATTTACTTGTATTGGCTTTTTTTTTCTTCCTTTTTTTTAAAAGTCTCACTAGGATTGGAAAGAGCATTTCAAAAGATGAGAGAAAATTAATAACTTCTGATTAATACCAGATTTCTTTCTTCCTGCAAAGAATTTTCAAATGACGTCAGAGAACTGACACCCTTAACATCTTTGGCAGAAGTTTTGTGGAGAAAAAAGATCTTCACTGCTTATAATTTGAGGTGGGGGTGAGAAGTAATGGGGGGAGTGCAATGGCAAAAACTATGTGATTTCATCTCATGTACAAGCTGCTTTCCATGATCACTTGGCATTTTCCATGGGAGATGTTCAGCCCCAAACAGTCTTCGATGGATTGTTTGCATGCTTTCTGGGCTGTGCTACCTTGGGAGGTGTAGATTCTAGGACAGATTTCTCTCTTTCCTTTTGTATCTTTGCCTTGATGGTAGTAGGAACCATTTTTATATATGTACATATACTCCTCATGGTTTTCTTTTGTTTGTTGTGGCACCCACTTGTTTGTTTTTTTCTAAGTTACTGGACAGCTGCCGCCACCTAACCAGGCAGTAACATAGGATACCCCTCAAAGCTGAGCTATTATCCCTCACTAAGCCATAGTTTAAGCAAAACTAAATGTACTACTTGAGTGGTAGAATATATATAAAACATAAAATTTACCATTTTAAACATTTTTAAGTGTGCAGTTCAGTTGCATTAAGTACATTCATATTATTGCACAACCACCATCACCATCCATCTCCAAAACTTTTTTATCGTCCCAAACTGTACCCATTAGACAATAACTCTCCATGCTCCCTTACCCTCACCCCTGGCATCAGTCCGTGGCAACCACCATTCTACTGAATTTGAATACTCTAGGTCCCTCATATAAGTGGAATCATAGGATATTTGTCCTTTTGTGTGTGTCTTATTTTATTTAGCACAATGTATTCAAGGTTCATCCATATTGTACGTAGCATATGTCAGAATTTTTTTTAAGGTGGAATAATATTTAATTTTACGTGTATACCACATCTGTCCATCCATCGCTGGACATTTGGGTTATTTCCACCTTTTGCCTATTGTGAATAATGCTGCTCTGAACATTGGTGTACAAGTATCTATTTGAAA
The DNA here is from genome assembly GCF_005190385.1 of Monodon monoceros. Classification (NCBI taxonomy): domain Eukaryota; kingdom Metazoa; phylum Chordata; class Mammalia; order Artiodactyla; family Monodontidae; genus Monodon; species Monodon monoceros. The sequence goes on along the minus strand of NW_021703777.1, from coordinate 84,839,188 downwards.
TTCTGCTTTTACTTCTTTTGGGTATATACCCAGAAGTGGAATTGGTAGATCATGTAGTAATTGTACATTTAATTTTGGAGGTATTGCCATACTGTTTTCCACAGTGGCTGCACCATTTTATATTTCCACCAGTAACATACAAGGGTTCAGATTTTCCCACATCCTCACCAACACTTGTTATTTTTTGTTTTTTTTTGATAATAGGCATCCTGATGGGTGTGAAGTGGTATCATTACGGTTTTGATTTGCATTTCCCTAATGATTAGTAACGTTGAGCTTCTTTTATGTGCTTATAGGCTATTTGTATATCTTCTTGGAGATACATATCTTCTTATCTCTTCAAGTCCTTTGCCTATTTGTAAATCAGATGTTTTGTTGTTGAGTTATAGTTCTTTACGTATTCTGGATATTAATCTCTTTGTGAGATGTATGATTATATATATTTTAAAGCAATATAAATATGTATTTGTTTTGAAGGGCCTATTTCAGTTTTACCATGTTTCTTAGGGTAAATATTCAGTAATCCACTCTTGAAGCAGTAGTGGTGTTTTGTCCATATTTGTTAGGGCAAATAGTCAGTAATCCACTCTTGAAGCAGTAGTGGTGTTTTGTCTAGTGCTTACTCAGGGCCTAGAACTCTTTTTGGTGCTGTACACTTACGAACTTTTAAAATTCTTGCAAGAATCCTACATGGACATACTTTCATCTGTGTTTTCAGTTGAGAAAAATGAGACACAGAGTTTAAGTAACTTCCACTAGTTTGCTTTAAAGGTGGAATGTGAGCTTAAGCAATCTAGCTCCTGAGTCCATGCCCTTACCGCAATATGTGGCTGCCTCTCCCATGACTTGCATTGGTGACAAACTGTGTGTGTGCTCTCATCAGATGACACTTTTCACCTCTTAAACACTGTCTTAAAAGGCAGTGCATAAGATCAAGTGAGGTGTCTGAAGAAGTTCTTAGCAAAAATTAAACAGACGGTTAAGATTGGAACCTCTTTAAAATTCTTTATGTTGCATTATGTTTTCCTTTTTTGGAAGTATGTTTTCCATAAAGGTGTGTTCTTTATTTGGGTCTGGAATACTTTTTTCTAAAATGTTTCCCCTAGTGAAATTTGCTTACTGAGACCATTTTGGGGGTACATTTTTTTTTTAACATCTTTATTGGAGTATAATAGCTTTACAATGGTGTGTTAGTTTCTGCTTTATAACAAAGTGAATCAGTTATACATATACATATGTCCCCATGGGGGTAAATTTTTAACTTACATGTTTTTCTCTGTTTCTATTTTAAGCCACCTGTATTCTAGACTTGGTGTATGAGTGGCTTTAACTGATGTCTAGATACTGAAATTTTATTTTGCTGTTTACCTAAGCCAAACTTAATTAGTAATGAATAAAACATCTGTCAAATTGTATAATACATTCTAGAGCAAAATGGAATTTTTGCTGCTGCCCACCATTATCACTAATACTGGGCGTAGCGGGGTGTATGTATTTGTGTGTTGTTTTATATATGCACTTGGGGAAAGGGGATGAAAATGTAGATCTCATTTCCTCATTCAAAATTAATGTTACTCGGAATTCCCTGGTGGTCCAGTGGTAAGGACTCCTTGCTTCCACTGCAGGGTGCACAGGTTCGATCCTTGGTCGGGGAACTAAGATCCCGCATGCCGCACAGCATGGCCAGGGGTGGGGTGGGGTGGGGGGGGAAGAAAAAGATCAATGCTACTAATTGGATAGCTTTTTTTCCCCTTTTCTTTCTCTCTTTTTTCTCTCCTTGTGTGTGTGTGGGGGGCGGGCACGACTGGGAGGTGCTATGTGTAACCAGCAGTCTATTCCTAATTGTACACATGGACTTAAAAATTTTTTTGTTAATAGAAATGATGCTTTTTAAAAATAAATTGGCTGCTTTGGGTCTTCATTGCTGCACACAGGCTTTCTCTAGTTGCGGTGAGTCGGGGCTACTCTTTGTTGCGGTGCAGGGGCTTCTCCTTGCGGTGGCTTCTCTTGTTGAGGAGCACGGGCTCTAGGAACGCGGACTTCAGTCGTTGCGGCATGCGGGCTCAGTAGTTGTGGCTCGCGGGCTCTAGAGTGCAGGCTCAGTAGTTGTGGCGCATGGGCTTATTTGCTCCGCAGCATGTGGGATCTTCCCAGACCAGGGCTCGAACCCCGTGTCCTCTGCATTGGCAGGCGGATTCTTAACCACTGCGCCACCAGGGCAGCCCCAAATGATGTTTTATTGAATATCTTCGTATACAAATTTTTGCATAGTCACAGTTTATGTATACCTATATAATAAATTTCCAGAATAGAAATGGCTAGGAATTCAAGGAATTGCACATCTTGAATTATAATAGACACTGCCAAATGTCTTCCAAAAAGATTTTACAAATTTAAACTCCCATCAGTGCATGAGAATTCCTGTTTCTCTACTAGTACGTCAACGACGGGTATTATCAAACTTTAAACCTACAGCAACGATTCTTTTTTTTTTAATATAAATTTACTTATTTATTTATTTTTGGCTGCGTTGGGTCTTTGTTGCTGCACGTGGGCTTCTTCTAGTTACAGTGAGCAGGGGCTACTCTTCCTTGCAGTGCGCGGGCTTCTTATTGTGGTGGTTTCTCTTGTTGCGGAGCACAGGCTCTAGGCGCGTGGGCTTCAGTAGTTGTGGCTGGCACGTGGGCTCAGTAGTTGTGGTGCACGGCCTTAGTTGCTCCGCGGCATGTGGGATCTTCCCAGACCAGGGATCGAACCCGTATCCCCTGCATGGGCAGGCGGACTCTTAACCACTGCACCACCAGGGAAGTCCTAACAATTCTTAAATGATTGTCGTAAGAACATAAGAGCTATGCCAGGAAGCTGGCCATAGAGTGTCTTATGTGTCACCTTCATTGAATGTTTTTTGATAGGTTTGTCACCACCAGGTTCTGTGGCAATTAGGGTCAGGCCAGCAACTTGATCAGATTAGTGCTTCTCTGATTGTGGCCTTTTTTGTTTTGATATAATTTCAGTTTACAGGAGAATTGCAAGAATATTACAAAGAAGTTCAGCCAGATACGTCATTCATTAACATTTTACCACATTTGCATTATCCTTCTGTGTATCTACACATGCACGCGCACACACACACACACGCATACACATATATACTTATTTTCCCTGAACCCTTTGAAGGTAATTAGGCATCATGTCCTTTTCTCCCTAAACACTACAGTGTTTCTAAAAAATAAGGACATTCTCTTATTGAACCCCTGTACAGCTGTCAAAACCAGAAATTAAAATTGATATCCTATTTTCTAATCTACTGTTTTATGCAGATTTTGTTACTTGTCTAAATAATGTCCTTTTATAGCAGAGTAAATTCTGGGTAGTCTGTTGTATTCAGTGATCATGTATCTTTAGTCCCTTCTAATCTGGGCCAGTTTCTCAGTTTTTTGCTTGTTTTTCACAACCTTGATGCTCTGAAAAGTATAGTCTACTTATTTTGTTGACTATTCCACAATTTAGGTATGTCATGTTTCCTCATGTTTAGATTCAAGTTCTGTGTTTTTTTTTGTCAGTGGTATCACAGAAGTGATATTGTGCTCTTATGCATCACGTTAGGAGGCATTTGATGTCAATTTGTCCTATTCAGTCTCTTGACATGAAATTGGAGTACTTTGCTCAGTGTCTCATTGCTCCCTCTTGTTGAGCCATAGGTTTTAAGACATGTACTTTTCATATAAGATCTTTATATGTGATGTTAATGGATGCCAGTGTTCTCATAACTCAGTTGTGCTAACTGGGTGGTGAGGCTTATGGCTGTTGCAGATTTAATTGGGGGAAATCCCTCCTCAGGTATGGATTTTAGAAAAGACATCTTTACCCTAACCTGGTAATAATAATACTGGAGATACCTAAAAAGCCCGATGCTGAGAATAGCTGGAAATGATGGTCCCAGTCACTCATTCTTTGTATCTTTCCACTCTTCCTGATTCTTTACACAAACTGCTGACAGACTGTTAAGTTTGTTGTTGTTGTGGTTTTAATTGAAAAAGAAAAGGTAGGATAAAGGGACTTTAAAAATTAAGGAAGCAGTGCTTTTCAAATGTTCTCTACCCAGTATACTAGTAAGAAGGGGAGCATGTTCTCCACCTGATGGGGTCAACTGCAAGTGTGGCATGTCTTTGAAGTCTGCCCCATAGGATACTTGTTCTAATAGAAACATGCTTAATAAATGTGATGGTTTCGGAGACTACATCATGCCTTGATTGTCTTTGTTACAGTATCCAGTCTCCTGCCTTGATTGTCTTTGTTACAGTATCCAAGACCACTAATTACACCCTGATAGGTTTTGAGCATTATTGCCATTAAATATGGTTCTTAAAGTAAGAGTAGTTTCAAAGCTAGAAGTTGAAATGCGACAAAGGGTGACATGTCTTGCTCAAAGTTATGTGACTTAATACGTAGGCTGTTTTCTGCCATAGGTATAGAATGAATAAGCTTTTAGAAGTAAAAATAAGTTACATATTTACTTTAAATATATTTTTTAGATTAGTCAAATATTAATCTTTTAAATCATATTCAATAAGTACAATATTTAAGTTGTTTCTTACATTTTTGTTTTTATAAACTATATAGATAATATCTTTGAACATATGCCATTGTCCATTTGTCTTAGTAGCATGTAAGTTCCATAAGGACATGGATTTTGTGTTTCTTTTGTTCACTGATGTATACCAAGTACCTATATTTTGTACATGCTAGGTGAATGAATGAATCTAGAGACAAAGACGGTATGTTATGTGTAGTCCTTTCTAACTAGCATCTTCTATTTTTGTGAGTAAATTACTAAACAGCTTCCTAGTACCACTTGCTTTGTTTTTCGTATTATATTTTAGCATAGACTATGGTGATAGTGTATATCACCTATTTGTTTCTTTCTCCTGGTGGAATGATCAGGTATGGATTCTTGAGTATATGAATCAGGTTTCCTAATTTTCCCATCAAATGTTGTTTAATTTCAGTATCTTGAATCATGTTTCAAGAATTCTAGTACTTTTTTGAACTGTATACTGTTTACAGCAGATTTGGTGCAGAGTTTGGCTTAATTATGAGTTTGAATTGTTCATGCTTTCTTTTCTACATTTTTCCTGCGAATACCACCAGTGTGTCTTGAGTTAATTTATTGTAATATCGTTTCTGCATGAAGCAAAAAATTTGTGAAATACAAAAAAATAGAGGAAATTACTTTTAGTTCTACACCCAAGGGCAGAATAGTTTCCCACACTACTTGAGCTTGCTTTTCCATCTAGTTCTATGTTTTTAAACTCGGAAGTTCTAATATCGTTACTAGACAGTAGTCTAGCAGTGTAATTACTATGTTGTTCTATATTCAAAAAAGTTTTTTCTTATCCTTCCACACCCGCCTTTTGCTTTTTGACTTGGTTTTTCTCGTGTGAAGCATCTGTTAGCTAGAAAAGGTGTTTTTCCCACATTACTTGAGCTTGCTTTTCCATCCAGCTCTATGTTTTTAAACTTGGAAGTTCTAATATTGTTACTAGACAGTATTCTAGCAGTGTAATTACTAAGTTGTTCTGTATTCAAAAAAGTTGTTTCTTATCCTTCCATACCCGCCTTTTGATTTTTTTTTTTTTTTTTTTGTGGTACGCAGGCCTCTCACTGTTGTGGCCTCTCCCGTTGCGGAGCACAGGCTCCGGACGCGCAGGCTCAGTAGCCTTGGCTCACGGGCCCAGCCGCTCCGTGGCATGTGGCATCTTCCCGGACCGGGGCACGAACCCGTGTCCCCTGCATCGGGAGGTGGACTCTCAACCACTGCGCCACCAGGGAAGCCCCTGCCTTTTGATTTTTGACTTGGTTTTTCTCACGTGAATCATCTGTTAGCTAGAAAAGGTGTTAAGATGGTGAAGTTTTGATATTATCATGTTTGTCCTCAATACATTTGTAGTCATATACTTCCTTAACAGATTGGTTAATATAGAAGGAAATGTATCTGTTGTGGGGAAAACAATATTACATCTCCACCATGAGCAAAAAAGAAGTGAAAGAAGTGTGTAAAGTGTATGCAGGTTTTTTACTTATTTGAAAATTCAAATGGATTGGAGGATATGTGGGAATCTTAATACTATTTATAGGTAAGAAGTGCTATGTTTAGTGATTGATGGCAAAATTAAAAAAATCCTCACACTGCCAGGTATATGAAAATAGATTTAGCTATAATAATATTTTCCCTAGCTCTTTGTATTTTGAATAAAAGATCATTGTTATCTTAGAAAGGGAAAGCTAGTGAAATTAAAGTAAAATGAGTTTGCTAGCCTAAAATTATACTTACAACATAGATACTTTGGGCAGTGTAAGTTTTCTTGAGCCATAGTATTATATGAACATTACTAATGATGGCACATAGATTTTTTTTTTTTTTCCTATTTATGTTTGGCTGCATTGCGTCTTTGTTGCTGTGCACGACCTTTCTCTAGTTGTGGTGAGCGGGGACTACTCTTCGTTGTGGCGTGCGGGCTTCTTGTTGTGGTGGCTTCTCTTGTTGCGGAGCACAGGCTCTAGGCACGTGGACTTCAGTAGTTGTGGCACGTGGGCTCAGTAGTTGTGGCTCGCGGACTCTAGAGCACAGGCTCAGTAGTTGTGGCACACGGGCTTAGTTGCTCCGCAGCATATGGGATCTTCCCTGACCAGGGCTGGAACCCATGTCCCCTGCGTTGGCAGGCGGATTCTTAACCACTGCACCACCAGGGAAATCCAGCACATAGGTTTTTGTGTTTTGTTCACCAATCCCAATGTGAGGGAGAAGCATACATAATAGAAGAAGAAAAGGGTGTAATCACCTTTATATAAGCTAACCTTTGCTTGTTACTTAAAAAAAGTCCAGAATTACAACTTTTTTCTTTTAAATATATAACAGGGTTGATGATCACATTTAATCAAAACTATGCTTTATATAGTGTGCAAAAAATTTGAGAAACCTACTCATGCAAATGAGATGTTGACAACCTATAATATCAAAAAGAGAAATTGGATAACAGTGATTCTTTGTTACAATGAGGAATTAAGTCAATACTTCATAAAATCAAAGGTGTTCCTAGGGTACTTAAGGATTTAGATTTTTTTGTTTTTGCATTGTTAAATATACTGTGCACCTATTATGAAAGTGTTTTACGGAAGAGTGACCTAAACTTGGTTGATCCAATTTATTTCTGGTTTTCAGTTGTCAACACGTCAATAGATATCTTGTTTTAAAAATAGATTACAAGGGATTTCCCTGGTGGATCAGTGGTTAAGAATCCGCCTGCCAATGCAGGGCACACGAGTTCGAGCCCTGGCCCCAGAAAATCCCATGTACCATGGAGCAACTAAGCCGGTGCACCACAACTACTGAGCCTGTGCTTTAGAGCCCACGAGTCACAACTACTGAAGCCCGTGCACCTAGAGCCCGAGCTCCGCAACAAGAGAAGCCACTGCAATGAGAGGCCTGCACACCACAATGAAGGGTAGCCCCCGCTCGCCGCAACTAGAGAAAGCCCGCACGCAGCAACGAAGACCCAAAGCAGCCAAAGATAAATAAATAAATAAAATTTCAAAAAATAGATTACAAGTAAAGATAAAAAATTTGTACCGGCCTTTCTCACCATTCCCTACTGCAAAAGGGAGGGATAGAACTTAATCTTTAAATCATAATCAGTCTCTGAGTAATTGTTAGCTGACTTGTCATTTCTGCTGAAAACTGGTTATTTTGATTGCATAATGTAAATATACATTATGAATTTTCTTAAGTCACTCATGTTTAAAGATGGGCCTTCTTTCTGTAGTAGATAATTCCTGAAGTTTTGTATATTCTATCAATACATCAGATTAGTAGAGGAAAATGGATCTTGATCAGTATAGGGTGCATATAGTATCTTGGTATAATGACAGTTTTAAATACGTAGACCTATGAATTTTATTGAATAATTAGAATTTAGTTCAATTGTGAGCTTCAGAATTGTGCATTGTGAACCTACTAAACACTTTTATGAATTTTCTCGGAAACCTCATTTTCTTATCCTTCCCCCATTCTAATAGATACAGTAACCATTAGGTTTTCTTTTTTAAATTTTTTATTGGCGTATAGTTGATTTACAGTGTTGTGTTAGTTTCAGGTGTACAGCAGAGTGAATCGGTTATACATATACATATATCTGCTCTTTTTTGGTTTTGTTTTTAAAATTCTTTTCCCATGTAGGCCATTACAGAGTATTGAGTAGAGTTCCTTGTGCTATACAGCAGGTTCTTATTAGTTATCTATTTTATATATATATAGTAGTGTGTATATGTCAATCCCAATCTCCCAGTTTATCCCTCCCCCCTTATCCCCTGGTAACCATAAGTTTGTTTTCTACATCTGTGACTCTACTTCTGTTTTGTAAATAAGTTCATTTGTACCCTTTTATTTTAGATTCCATATATAAGCAATATCATATGATATTTGCAGTAACCGTTAGTTTTTTTTGTTTGTTTGTTTTTTGCGGTATGCGGGGCTCTCACTGTTGTGGCCTCTCCTGTTGCGGAGCACAGGCTCCGGACGCGCAGGCTCAGCGGCCATGGCTCACGGGCCCAGCCGCTCCGCGGCACGTGGGATCTTCCTGGACCGGGGCACGAACCCATGGCCCCTGCATCGGCAGGCGGACTCTCAACCACTGTGCCACCAGGGAAGCCCCAACCATTAGTTTTTAATGGGATAGTTATGAATGTGATGGCATATGCATTAAAGAGAGGATTGAGACTGCACACAATTGGAGATGCTTTATTATATACTGAAGAACCAGTTGAATCTTATTAACATTTATAAGCTTTCTAGCCTTAGGATAGCACCTAGACAGAACACTGCATCATTTTGAAATGCTGTTTAGGCTTAGCAGGCAAATTGCTGAGTTCTCTTGCTCATGTTTTTTATTGGGGCAGGAGTGATATTGCACAAGCATGCTATATGATTGTTGACTTCATCTAATGGGTAGCTCCAAAAAAGAATGTAGACACATATTTTAATCAGCATTCAGTTGTTAACCTAATTTTGTAAGCATTTCACAGCACCAAGAAACAAAATTTGCATTTGTATTTTGAGTGCAGTGGATCTCTTACTAGCCATGTAATAAACTTATGTTAAATTCTGTGTTAGATCCCAAAGGATGCTTAATGGTTGGAGTTATTAGCTAGTTTGAAGGGTTAGTGGCATCGTGATTCTCACTGAAAAGTTTTATTTCATTTGTTAACTGTGCCTCTCTCTAAAATTTTCACCATTTTAAGCCCTTAGTTAGATTCTGGCCACACCTCACTTTGCTTCTTTTATAAAGTATAACTGCTCTTAAATACATATGTGAAGAAGTAATTTAGAGATTGTCTTAAACTTACTGGTTTTTGTAAAATATTCTAGTGAGGCAGTTTTATTTTAATGATATGCTGCAGTGGTACATTTAGTCAGTCTCAAAGGTTCAAAAGAAAATCTTTCCTGTGGAAAAAGATTCAGGAGTAGAACCTTTAACTTCATAATTGGAGTTCACATCATAGATTAGCCAATAGTTCAGTGTTTTAAAACTACGGTCTTCAGCAGCCTTGCTTATATTACTACTAAATCATTGTATTTAAAATTGAACATCCTATAGGATAAAATCAATGAGAATTACTTGTTATTAATTCTTCTGACAGAAACTTGGATTATTTGCTCATTTTTAGTGCTATTTCAATTAAAGTCACTTTTCAATATTTTAGAGTTAACTAAAATACCAAAATATTCAAAGTCACAGATGCCCATTGTTTATAAATGGAGTCCATAAACAATGTCATATAGCATTAAATTACTCAACAAAAGGAAGTACATGGGATTCTAAGACTTCAGTCATCAAAGTTAATAATTATGTAAAATACAACAAATATAGTAGAGAAATCTTAAGTCAAATTAGGCTTCACAAACCTATAACTGTGATTATGAACAAGTCACTTAAACTATAACTGCAGTCTTGCTTTAAAAAGAAAACAAGATTCTATTGATCATTTTTCTTCAAGTGCTGTGTGCCTCCACCATGTCTTTCAGAAGATCTCATTTCTTATTTCAGAGGAAATAGGAGGTCATCACATGGGGATTTGTTTCTTCCTCTTATACTTATCTTTATTAATATCACACTTAATATCTTTAGTTATTTTGACATAACCATTTATAACTAAAAAACAGTAATAATTACTAACATTTATTCGTCATTTACTGTATTCCAGGCATTGTTCTATGTGTCTTCTATATGTTAATTAGCACATTTAATCCCTTCAGCAACTCCTTGAGGTCAGTACAACCACTGTGTCCTTTTTACAGATGAGGAAGGAAATTGAGGTGTAGAGAGTCAAATAATTTCAGGGCTGCACAGGAAGTAAATATTGGGTTGGCCAAAAGGTTCGTTCAGTTTTGTCCATAAGATGGCTCTAGTAGCGCTTAGTTGTCTAAAACTTCATTCGAGACAATTTTGTTAGATTGTATGTGACAGCTGTCATATCAGCATGCATTTAAAAAAAGACTTATCAAAATTGGTGAATTTTGGGGCTTCCCTGGTGGCGCAGTGGTTGAGAGTCCGCCTGCCGATGCAGGGGACACGGGTTCGTGCCCCGATCTGGGAAGATCCCACATGCCACGGAGCGGCTGGGCCCGTGAGCCATGGCCACTGAGCCTGCGCGTCCGGAGCCTGTGCTCCGCAACGGGAGAGGCCACGACAGTGAGAAGATGGCGTACCGCAAAAAAAAAAAAAAAAAAAAGATGAATTTTTGTTTAGCCATTTTAATATTGAAGATGGAAGAAAAACAACATTTTCAGCATATTATGCTTTATTATTTCAAGAAAGGCAAAAATGCAACTGAAATGCAAAAAAAGATTCGGGCAGTGTATGGAGAAGGTGCTGTGATTGATCGAACACGTCAAAAGTGGTTTGCATAGTTTTGTGCTGGAGATTTCTCGCTCGACGATGCTCCACGGTTGGGTAGACCAGTTGAAGTTGATAGCAATCAAATCGAGACCTTAACTGAGTACAATCAATGTTCTACCACGTGGGAGACAGCAGACATACTCAAAATATCTGAATCAAGCCCTGAAAATAGTTTGTACCAGCTTGGTTATGTTAATCGCTTTCATGTTTGGGTTCCACATAGTGCGATAAAAACCTTCTTGACTATATTTCCGCATGCGGTTCTCTACTGAAATGTAATGAAAACGTTCCACTTTTAAAACAAATTATGACAAGCGATGAAAAGTGGATACTGTACAACAATGTGGAACGGAAGAGATCGTGGGGCAAGTGAAATGAACCACCACCAACCACACCAAAGGCCTGTCTTTATCCAAAGAAGGGGATGTCGTGTAATGGTGGGGTTGGAAGAGAATCCTCTGTTATGAGCTCCTTCCGGAAAACCAAACGATTGATTCCAACAAGTACTGCTCCCAACTAGACCAACTGATAGCAACACTCGACAAAAAGCGTCCAGAATTAGTCAACAGAAAATGCATAATCTTCCACCAGGATAACGCAAGGCTGCACATTTCTCTGATGACCAGGCAAAAATTGTTACAGCTTGGCTGGGAAGTTCTGATTCATTCGAGTATTCACCAGACATTGCACCTTTGGTTTTCCATTTATTTTGGTCTTTACAAAATTCTCTTAACCGAAAAAATTTCAATTCCTTGGAAGACTGTAAAAGGACCTGGAACAGTTCTTTGCTCAAAAAGATAAAAAGTTTTGGGAAAATGGAATTATGAAGTTGCCTGAAAAATGGCAGAAGGTAGTAGAACAAAACAGTGAATATGTTCAATAAAGTTCTTGGTGAAAATGAAAAATGTGTCTTTTATTTTTACTTAAGAAACAAAGGTACTTTTTGGCCAACCCAATACCAAATCATAGATTTGAATTCAGCTAATCTCACTCTGAGTCTTTCTCTTAACCTGCATGGTGTATGTATTTCTAATTCCAACCTAAATTGTGCTTATCCTTGCTCATGCTTTTCTCTTTGCCCTCTCCCAAATAACTGAAATGCTTCTATGCTAGTACATATAGCATATTTATTTTTGAAGGGCCATATGCTATAAACTAAGTAGTCAACATCTAGGTTTAAATCTTAACTCTGTCTGTCACTTAATTTACTCTGTGATATTGGGCAACTTGCTTTCTACATCTTTAAAATGGGCCAATATGTATCTTCCAGAATTATTTTATAATGATTAAAAGGGGGAAAAAATGTATAACATAGTGCCTGGCACATGGTAAACACTTGTGAGCTCTACACCACCTCTTGGGCTGTGAGGATTTTTTTGAGTGCTCCAGATTATGTGAGACTGGGGCAGGGGGGTCTTTGGTTAGATGTCTTTTAGCAAGGTGTCTCTGGAAGGTACCAGTCATCCTCATCTAATCAGCATGGTACATGCTTAGAGTGGATGTGTCAGGCCTAGTTAGAGTTTGTTGTTTTGTTTAGGAGTGGTTTTAAAGAATGTATTTTGTTATAACTGGGTATAGGTGTTTACTAGAGGATTTCTTTTTACACTGGACTTTAGTAGCGTTGAAGTATAAGTCATAAAGGAGACTTCATGGTGCCTAAAAAGCTTACTGTGGAGCATGTCATACAGCCTATTTAATTTTTTTTTCTTATTTTTTCTCTAGAAAATTTGGTGAGCGGCCTCCACCTAAACGACTTACTAGGTAAGCATTATGTTAGTCTTTCACCCAAACATTTCATAAAAGTGTTAGATCCTGTCATTTTGGAAGCTATATTAGGTGTTCTTTGCAAGAAGTTATTCACATAATGGTATCTAGATCATAAGCGTATTTCCACCCTCCCTTCCCCACATCTCCCCTTTTTCTCCCTTCAAAAAACAGGGTAAGAGGATACAGTTCAAAGGGAAAAATGAAATCTTTCAAGAATTAATATTGAGTATTATATAGTTAATATAACAAGGGCTACAATGTAAAGATAGTTTCCTATATCTAGCTTCATTAGCCAGTCACAATTTGTTGATCACAACTGGAACTTGAAAGATACTTAAATGCTTTTAGAAAAGAATTTTAAAACAAAGATATTATCCATTTTAAATGAGACTATAAATATTATATTCTAATTATGTAATTTTTTACGGTATGCATTTTAATTACACATGTTAAATTTAAAAGTGTTAGTCTTGAAAATGATTTTAAAAATTTCTAACCATCAGTGATTGTAAAATAAAAATAAGACATTCAGTTCCACAGTTACAGTCCTAGAGTTAATGCTACCCTGTGTCGTTAGTATCTTTCAAGAAAATCGTATGTGTGTATAAACATATACCTGTCTTTTTTCTTTTTAAAGTCTGGCATCATACTCTACCATTGTTCTGTTAACTGTAGATCTTCTACCTTGTTCTCCTTAGTGTATCCATAGATTTTCCTTGTCTTCCCACTACTCCTTATTTAATTCACACCGATAGCCATTTGGGTTATTTTCACATTATTACTATTATTAAAAAAGCTGTCACTCAAAGAATGACAGGGGCATGCCAGAAGTACACACAAAGGGAGCCAGTTTGAAGAGGCTTCTTTTAGCCAAATCATGGACACTTTGGTCATCAAAATAAATAATGATAGTAATAGATTAAAACCCATAAAATAAAAGGACAGTTTAGAAGTCTACACTGAGTTAAATAAATAATTCGATAAATGGGGGAGAGGAGATAGCTTTTCTTTACAGAAGAATTCCACCTAATAAGTGTAGAAGGAATCATGGAACTAGGAAAGCACATTTTGGCAACCGTTACAGTGATAATCGTTTCAGGCCAACATCATCAGTGAATTCTTAAACTACTGGTTTAAAGTCTGATGAGAAACAAAGTGTTTTTATAGTGTCTAAGCATATCTTCACAAAGTATGGTTAATTATAAAGTGAAAAGCAGTAACATGACAGTGAAGAAACCTGGCAGGTGCCATCTTAATTAAGCGTTCTAAATTAACATCACTAATAATGGACAACTAAGTATCATATGCATCCTGAGGACATACTATCACTTTTGTAGTGGTTCTTGCCAAAAATGCATAAGCTAAATCTAAGCATAAGGAAGCATCAGACAGACACAGATGGAAGGACATTTCTATCAAATAAACAGCATCTACTCTTCAAAATTTTCAAAATCATGAAAAAGACTGAGGAGTACCAGAGTAAAGGAGACCAAAAAGACATGACAACTAAGTTAAACATGACAAATTCAACTGAACCTGGAGCAGGAACAAATTTTTCTTGTGCTCTAAAGCTGGAGTTGGCAAATGTTTTCTGTAATAGGCCAGATAATAAAAGTGTTAGGCTTTTGGGGGCACACTGAGTTTGTTTTGACTTTTCAGCTCTGTTCTTGCATCCCCAAATCAGCCGTAGACAATATGGAAATGAATGGTGTGTCTGTTCCAGCTCAAATTAATTAAAAAAACGAACAAACTGAAGGCTATTCTGATTTGGCCTGAGGACAGCTGTTTCTCAATACTGCTCCATACTCCCACCCCCAATAAAGGACATTAGAGGGACAGTTGGAGACATCTGAATAAAATCTATTACCAGTGATAATTGCATTGTGATTGTATAAGAGACTGTCTTTTTAGGAAATAAACACAAGTATCTTGGGAAAAAGGGACTTTATGTCTATAATGTGCTCTTAAATGGTTTTAAAAACATAATATATAGGGCTTCCCTGGTGGCGCAGTGGTTGAGATTCCGCCTGCCGATGCAGGGGACACGGGTTCGTGCCCCGGTCCGGGAAGATCCCACATGCCGCGGAGCGGCTGGGCCCGTGAGCCATGGCCGCTGAGCCTGCGCGTCCGGAGCCTGTGCTCCGCAACGGTAGAGGCCGCAACAGTGAGAGGCCGCAACAGTGAGAGGCCCGCGTACCGCAAAAAAAAACCCCACAAAAACCCATAATATACAAATATGGTAAAATATTAACATTCGAGAGTCTGGGGGAAATGGGGACTAGGAATTGTTTGTGCTTTCGTAACTTTTCTGTATGCCTGAAATTCAAAATAAAAAAAAAAATTTAAGGTGTATTTCAGATCAAGTGGGCTGGGAAAATATAACTTATCTCACAGGTCCATGTAAATGTATTTTCAATTATTTTTATATATCTTGAAATTCTAACTGGAATTGCTTAATTCACATATATAGGCATTTTGAAATTTAAAATTTAATAGATAAATATTTTAATTGCATTACCAGCAGCAATAGGTTCAAGTGACTCCTAACGATAAAATATTTATTCATTCATTCATTCATTTAGGCTGTGTTGGGTCTTTTTTTTTTTTTTTTTTTGTGGTACGCGGGCCTCTCACTGTTGTGGCCTCTCCCGTTGTGGAGCACAGACTCCGGACGCGCAGGCTCAGCGGCCATGGCTCACGGACCCAGCCGCTCTGCGGCATGTGGGATCTTCCCGGACCGGGGCACGAACCCCTGTCCCCTGCATCAGCAGGCTGACTCTCAACCACTGCGCCACCAGGGAAGCCCTGTGTCGGGTCTTAGTTGTGGCACACAGGATCTTCGTTGAGGCATGCGGGATCTTTTGTTGTGGCACACGGACTTCTCTCTCGTTGTGGCGTGCAGGTCTTCTCTTTTCTAGTTGTGGCACACAGGCTCCAGGGCGCATGGGCTCTGTAGTTGTGGCGCACGTGTTCTAGAGCATGTGGGCTCTGTAGTTTGTGGCACGCAGGCTCTCTGGTTGAGGCGCGTGAGCTCAGTAGTTGTGGCACGTCGGCTTAGTTGCCCCACGGCATGTGGATTGAACCCATGTCCCCTGCATTGGAAGGTGGATTCTTTTTTTTTTCTTTTTTTTTTGCTTTACAATGGTGTGTTAATTTCTGCTTTATAACAGAGTGAATCAGTTATACATATACATATGTTCCCATATCTCTTCCCTCTTGCGTCTCCCTCCCTCCCACCCTCCCTATCCCACCCCTCTAGGTGATCACAAAGCACCGAGCTGATCTCCCTATGCTATGCGGCTGCTTCCCACTAGCTATCTGTTTTACGTTTGGTAGTGTATATATGTCCATGCCACTCTCTCACTTTGTCACAGCTTACCCTTCCCCCTCCCCATATCCTCAAGTCCATTCTGTAGTAGGTCTGTGTCTTTATTCCCGTCTTGCCCCTAGGTTCTTCATGAACTTTGTTTTTTTTTTTTCTTAGATTCCATATATATGTGTTAGCATAGGGTATTTGTTTTTCTCTTTCTGACTTACTTCACTCTGTATGACAGACTCTATGGAAGGTGGATTCTTTACCATTGGATCACCAGGGAAGTCCCCGATAAAATATATTTTGATGAATAGTTACCTGCATATGTAAAATTTCCTTTCCTTTCCTTAAATATAAACAATAATATAGTTAGGTCCCGTCTACTTTATCATGATTTTCCATTTACCCTTTAAGCAATTTTCCCTGTTTGGAAAATTTTAGTAGCTTTTAGGACTTCTGCTTCTAGCCAAGATGGAGTAACAGGGACTAGAATTACTCTTCGGCCTAAAACAACTAAAAACCTGGACAAAATATATGAAACAGTGGTTTTCAAGATATTGAATGGCAGGCAAGAAAGGACAGTGATCCTTGAGAGACAGGAGACAAATGAGGTGAGCCCTACAATTGCCTCAGCTTAGTGCCTGGAGAAAGTTTCCAGTACATGATGTAGGGAAGGGGAATCCAGGTGGAGCCTAGTAAGCACCATGAGTTGTGGAGGTAGAGCTGGGACTATAAGGAGGCTAAGGTGGCCAGAACTCTTAGGGCAGAGAACTGGAGAGGAAAGAGCTATGCAGAGTTCCAGAGATCTACAGAGGGTCCTCTCTAGTCTTAAGCTGAGTATTGATTACCACCGGTGTGAGGAGACTACCGAAGGTTGGGAGGAAAAACAACCTAAACAATTAGAGGAAAGAATTCCTAGAGCTCCCTCAATACTATGAATTGTGCCTGTTCCCAATAGCCAAAGTGGAAAAAAATCTCATAATTCACAGCGCATCAACAAGAGTACTCAGAAGGGTTTTGTTTCAGTAGTGGTACAAAATTAGGCCTAGACTAAATGCTGCTCTGGTTTCGCCTAACAAAACTTAAAAGCAAGGTTGAAAGGATAAAACTTTTTCTAAGTAACTGTGTCCTAAAACAAAGCTCAAGAATATTTAAAGGAATAAAAAATATGCAGCACTCAAAAAGGTGATGAAATTCATTGTGTCTTAACATCTAATCAAAATAACCAGTTGTAAAAAGAAGTAGGGAAAATATAATTCATAATAAGAAAAATCAGTCAATTAAAACCAACCCAGAAAAGACACGGATGATAAAATTAGACAAAGACATTAAAACAGTTATTACATTTGTCTTCTTTATGTTTAAGAAGCTAAGATCACCTAGAGACTGTCATGCAGAGTGAGGTAAGTCAGAGAGAGAAAAACAAATACAGTATGCTAACACATATATATGGAATCGAAAAAGAAAAAGTGGTTCTGAAGAACCTAGGGGCAGGACAGGAATAAAGACACAGACGTAGAGAATGGACTTGAGGACATGGGGAGGGGGAAGGGTAAGCTGGGACGAAGTGAGAGAGTGACATTGACATATATACACTACCAAATGTAAAATAAATAGTGGGAAGCAGATGCATAGCACAGGGAGATCAGCTCGGTGCTTTGTGATCACCTAGAGGGGTGGGGTAGGGAGGGTGGGAGGGAGACGCAAGAGAGAGGAGATATGGGGATATATGTATATGTATAGCTGATTCACTTTGTTATAAAGCAGAAACTAACACACCATTGTAAAACAATTATATTCCAATAAAGATGTTTTAAAAAAAAAGAAGCTAAGACCAGGAGTGTATAAAATTTTTGTTAAAGGGTAAAATGGTAGGTATTTTTGTGACCCAAACAGCCTCTGTTGTAACTACTTAACTCTGTTGTAGCACAAAAGCAGCCTCACACAATGTGTAAACCAATGGACATTTCTGTATACTGGAGTATAACTTTATTTCTAAAATAGGCGGTGGATTGCATTCGACATGCAGGCTGTAATTGTAGATCCCTGAGCTAGAGGAGAGGTTGAACAACTTAAATAGAGGACCTGGAAGATAAAAAAGGGAAGATCAAAAGCAAATTCTAGAGATGAAAACTGAAGTATTTAAATGAAAAAATACACTTGGTGGGATTAATCACAGATATACACTGTTGAAGAAGAGATTAGCAAACTTGAAGGCATACCAATAGAAACTATCCAAAATGAAGCACCCAGAGAAAATATCTGGAAAAAAAAAGATCATTAATGGGCTGTGGTTTATTTTCAAATACACCAATATACATGTAATTGGAGTCATTTAAGGGGAAGGTATGACTAAAAGAATATATGAAGACATAATGGCTGAAAATTTTCTAAATTTGGTGAAAACTATAAAACCACAGTTCCAAGAAACTCAGTGAATCCCAAGTGCAAAAACTATCATTTTTTTTAAACCACATCATCATCAAATTGCTTGAAGTCAGTGATAAAGAGAAAATGTTAAATGCAACAGAGAAAAAAAGATAAATTATATACAGAGGAAAAAAAGATATAGATAAGGATGACAGAGGTTTCTCATCTGAAACCTTGTTAGGGAGAAGACAGTGGAACAACAGCTTTAAAGTACTCAAGGGGGAAAAATCTGGCAACCTAGAATTCTATACCTAGCAAAGGCAAAATAAAGACATTTTTAGACATAAGAAACTGAAAAGGAATTAATCATAAACAGGCCTGAGCTACAAAAAATGTTAAAGAAATCCTTCAGGCAGAAGGATAATCATATCAAATAGAAATCTGTTTCTGTATAAATTACTAGCATCAAGAATGAGAAAGGTAATATCACTTTAGATTCTACAGATATTTAAAGGATAACAAGCAAATATTAGAAATAACTTTCTGCCGATAAATTCAACAACTTTTGAAGAGATACACAAATTCCTTGAAACAGGCAAGCTACCAAAGCTTACTCAGGAAGAAACAGATAGATAACCTGAATAACCCTATATCTAAAGAAATTGAACTTGTAATTCTAAATCTTCCACATAGAAAGTTCCAGGCTTAGATGATTTTGCTATTGAATTCTACCAGACATTTAAGAAATACATCATGCCAGTTCTATACATACTCTTCCAGAAAACTGGAAAGCAGGACATTTCCCAGTTCATTCGATTAGGACAGTGATGCCCTGTTACTAAAAGCAGACAAAGACATTAAAATAAAATAAAATTGTGGACTTATATTCCTTATGAGCACAGATATAAAATGTTTTAACAGTTTTTCAAAATGAATCCAACAGTATTTCTTTTGATCTATTTCTTTTTTAAATTTTATTTTTATTTTTGGCTGCATTGGGTCTTCATTGCTGTGCGCAGGATTTCCCTAATTTCGGCGAGCGGGGGCCACTCTTCGTTGTGGTGCATGGACTTCTCATTGTGGTGGCTTCTCTTGTTTTGGAGCAGGGGCTCTAGGCGTGTGGGCTTCAGTAGTCGTGGCTCACGGTCTCTAGAGCACAGGTTCAGTAGTTGTGGCGCATGGGCTTAATTGCTCCATGGCATGTGGGACCTTCCTGGACCAGGGCTCGAACCCGTGTCCCCTGCATTGGCAGGTGGATTCTTAACCACTGCACCACCAGGGAAGTCCTCCAACAATATATTAAAAGGATGATACATCGTGATCTAATGAGATTTATCTCAGAAATGGAAATCAATCAATGTCATTTTAATACATTAACAACAAAAAAGGAAAATCATTTGGTCATCTCAGGGATTTAGAAAAAGCTTTTGACATTTCATTCTTCATCATAATTTTCATCAATCTAGGAATAGAAGGGAATTTCCTCATTATGATAAAGGTTACCTATAAACAAACTACATTTAACACCATACTTGTGAAAGACTGAATGTTTTCCCTCAAGATCAGGAACAATGCAGGGGTGTCCACTTTTAACCACTTCCATTTAACATTGTACTTGAGGTTCTAATTAGTATGGGTAAGGCCAGAAAAAGAAAGGCATCTAAATTGGAAAGAAGTAAAACTGACTTTATTTGTAGACATCAGTATTATCTCTATGGAATCTTCCAAAAAAAAAAAGTTATTAGAACTAATAGGTGAGTTTAACAGGGTGGTAGGCTACACAGTCAACATATAAAGCATACAAAAATGAATTGCGTTTTTTATACTAGTAATGAACAGTGGGAAATTGAAATTTAAAAAACAGTAGCATCAAAAAATATGTGATTCTTAGGGGAAAATATCTGACACACGATGTGCAAAAACTATGTACTGAAAACTACAAAACATTGCTGAAAAGTCCTAAATAAATGTTCTTTGAGCAGAAGACTCAGTAGTGTCAGTTCTTCCCAAATTCATCTATGGATTCAACATAATCCCAATCAAAATCCCAATGGGCTTTTTTTTATAGCAGTTGACAAGCTGTTTTTGAAATTTATGATGCAAATGCACATGTCTTAGACTAGCCAGAACAACCTTGAAAAAGGGCAGTAAGAACTTAACACTACCTGATTTCAAAGCTTGTTAGATAGCTACAGTAATCAAGGATGGTATTGGTTTAAAGATAGCAAGTAGATCATTGCGACAGAATAGTGGCCAGAAATTGTTCTTGAGATAAGTTTTTCAGTCAAGGTACAAAGGCAGTTTAGTCAGCTAAAGGGTTTTTAACAAAAGGATTCTGGAACAGTTGGATAACCATATGCACCCACCACTTACATAACATAAAATAACTATGATTCATACCTGGAACCATATACAAAAATTAGATCAAAATAGACCTAAATGTAAAATGTCAAATTATACAGCTTTTAGACAAAAACAAGCAAGACACACAAATTTTCTAGAGGCACCCTGTGGAGGGACTTCAGTCACATCAATGTAGAACTCAGTCTCCTTGGAAAGAAAAAGAAGACATTCTGGCTTCACAAATGGTGGGGAAATAGAAGGGAACTGGCGACTGTTTGCACTGTCTGTAGTTGTATACAGAACATGATCAAGGGTGTTACACTGGACTTCTGTTATGAGGTCTGTATATGCTCAGTTCCCCATCAATGTTGATATTCAGGAGAATGGTTCTCTTGTTGAAATCCAAAATTTTGGGGGTGAAAAATACATCCTCAGGGTTTGGATGAGGCCAGGCGTTGCTTGTTCAGTATCAGGTCCAGAAAGATGAGTTGATTCTTGAAGGAAACGACATTGAACTTGTGTAAAATTTAGCTGCTTTGATTCAGCAAGCCCCAACAGTTAAAAACAAGGATGTCAAAAAATTTTTGGATGGTATCTATGTTTCTGAAAAAAGAAACAGTTCAGCAGGCTGATGAATAATATTTGAGTGGTCTGGCTACAGAAACAGCAAGATGCCAGATGATTCTTCGGACTCATTTGTGATATTTTAAAGATGCAATAAAAGCTCTTTTGATTTGGGGGGAAAAAGTCACAAATTTTTTTGTTTTCTGTTGCATGTAAAAGTTATGTTTACGCTATAATGTAATAGCATTATGTCTAATGCAATAGCATTATGTCTGGGGGGAAAAAAGTACTTAATTAAAAAATAGTGCTGTTGGGAAAATGGTGCTGAAAGACTTGCTTGATGCAGGGTTGCCACAGACCTCCAATTTGTTAAAAAAAAAAAAGACAATATCTGTGAAGTGCAATAAAGTGAAGCGCAATAAAATGGTACTTAAGAAGTTAAAACTCCCCTACCATATGGCCTAGCCATTTCATTCTTGCATATTCAGTTACGAAGAATGGAAACGTATTAATACAAAGACCTGAATACAGATGTTTGTGGAAGTGTTAGTTATAATAGCCATATAGGTATAACTCAAATACCCACCAACACGTGAATGGACCAACAAATCGTGGTATATTCTCCAATGGCTTTCTATTTAGCAATGAAGAGGAATGAACTATTGATACATGCAACAACATAGAGGAATCTTAGGATAATTATGTCCAATTTTCTAAAGAAGTCGGGAGAAAGTACAATTTTATATAAAATTGTAGAAAATGCAAACTAATCTATAATAACAGTAGATCAGTGGTTTCTTGGGGTTGGGGAGAGACAGAAACTTGGGAATGATGACTGTCTTTCTGGATTGTGCTGATGGTGTATACATATGCCAAAACCTAGCAAATTGTACACTTGAAAATAAATGCATTTTTCTGTATTTCAATTTAAACCTCAGTAAAGCTGTAAAAAATTTTAGTAGCATTTTACCCTTTAAAAATACCTTAGAAGAAATTAGTGTGTCTTCTAGGGGAGAATTTAGGTAAGCTTTATTTGTTTAAATCTCTTAAAGAGGGCAAACTTAGATTTTTTACTCTTTATTATCAAAGCTAGTATAAAGCAATTTAGTAAAACAGTTTGAATAAAACAGAAAATTGGAATGTAAAATCAATTCCCAATTCTGTGATAAAAATTTAACCTTAATTTCAAAAGTCAGGACATTTTCCCTTCTGACAGTATAGCAAGTTTAGGTCCCATCTGGCTCTTTTTCACCATATTTCCTCATTTCTCCTTTAAAGAGTTTTCCGTTTTAGGAAAATTTTAGGGTCTTGTATTTGATCAAAAATAATTTAGGGCTTCCCTGGTGGCGCAGTGGTTAAGAATCCGCCTGCCAGGGCAGGGGACACGGGTTCGAGCCCTGGTCCGAGAAGATCCCACATGCCGCGAAACAGCTAAGCCCGTGCGCCACAACTGCTGAGCCTGTGCCCCAGAGCCTGCGAGCCACAACTCCTGAAGCCTGGGCGCCTAGAGCCTGTGCTCTGCGACGGGAGAGGCCACCACGATGAGAGGCCCGCACATCACAGTGGAGAGTGGCCCCCACTGTCCACAACTAGACAAAGCCCGTGCACAGCAACAAAGACCCAACACAGCCATAAATGAATGAATAAATAAGGAATTTTATATCACTTTTCATTGGGGTGTATGGAGGTTGGACACTTCAATTCAGAGAGGGTTTCTTTCCCTTAAAAAAAAATCTCTTAAACCTACCTATTCTATCCTAACACCCATCTTCCAACTTAAACAACAGTGAAAAAGTGTGTTGTTATTTAGAGGATGATCTTTTAGATAGTGTTCTAAAAGCACAGTTTTTCTGACACAGTTAAACAAAATTTTTTTAAATTTATTTATGTTTGGCTGTTTGGGGTCTTTGTTGCTGTGTGTGGGCTTTCTGTAGTTGCGGCGAGCGGGGGTTACTCTTTGTTGCGGTGCGTGGGCTTCTCATTGCGGTGGCTTCTCTTTGTTGTGGAGCATGGGCTCTAGGTGCATGGGCTTCAGGAGTTGTGGCTCGCAGGCTCAGTAGCTGTGGCACACGGGCTTAATTGCCCTGCAGCATGTGGGATCTTCCTGGACCAGGGATCAAACCTGTGTCCCATGCATTGGCAGGCGGATTCTTCACCACTGCACCACCAGGGAAATTCCAGTTTTGCAACTTTTCTTTTAAAATCATTTTATTTTTTATTGCTTATGAAGGGGTCAGCAAATGTTTTCTGTAAAGAGCCAAGTAGTACATATTTTAGGCTTTGAGGTCTGCATACTATCTCTGTTGCATAGACTTCTGTTCTTTTTTACAGCCCTTTAAAAATGTAAAAGGCATTCTTAGCTCCTAGAGAGTACAAAAACAGGCTGCTAGTGTGGTTTGCTGACCTGTGGCCTGTAGTAGTATTCAGTATACTGAATACTACTCAAAGTATACACTGCAGCTCTCTAAAATGTTTGCAGGTACAGAGGTGTGTGTATGGAATTACTTTGGGCACACTTGATACAACAAAACTAGGTTTCTTTACCAGAAGACAGTTCACATTGGAACCTTTATTATTTGGATTTTACAAGTGATAAAATTCCAATTTGAGTAGTACAGGGACTGATCCTATCTGTAAGGATGGCTGTCTGGACTTTCCAAGTTTGTGGGCCACTTCATTCCTTGAGTAGTTGGGACTGGCTATGTTTAGCTCCCAGCTCAAATGCTTTCCCCCCAGCCCCCAACGTGTGCACGCACATGTACATCTGGTTTAAATCACTTATGTGCCCCTTGGCCTAATCATGGCGGCGTATATGAATGTGGTGAGGAAGTAAGGGTTCTGTTTTCAGAAAAACAGGGGTTAACACTGTTAAGGACGTTCTTTTTTGTGAATTTTGTTTGCGATATTAAAAAAAAAAAAAAAGACGTTTATAAAGGAAAAAAGAGCCAGAAGTTTGACGAAGATGGTGATAGTTTAAACATGTCAAACTAGAATGGCATTTGCCATGCTTTCATGTGAGTAAAAATGCTGGTAAAATTTTCTGATTTTCTAAACATTTAAGCTAATGTGTTTTAAGTGAGTAAACTCTTTCAAAAATAGTTGCTCCATGGTGTTCTTCAAATAATTGTTAATTGGCTTTCATTCAGAATGAATATTTTATAAGGAATTATTAAATGAAATAACAAAGAATACATAAGCTTCAAAACTTGTTAGATAGTAACTTACAACAAATTATGAGTTTTAGCTTTGTTGTTACTGTTTTTTAACAATTCAGTAATACAAAGTAGTAATTCTACTGGTAACGTTTTTACAGCACCTATATTATGTCTTCAAATGACAAAATTTCCCTCATTCTTTCTTAAAAAGACATTGAGTGATTTTCTCAACTTATTGTTGGAACATTTTTGGTTTTCTTCAATCCACTGGTTTTCAACCCAGGTGACCTCCCCCTTTACCCCTCTGACGTTTGGCAATATCTGGAGACATTTTTGGTTGTCACAACTGTAGGAAAGGTGCTGTTGGTTTCTAATGGGTAGAAGTTAGAGATGTTGCTAAACACCTTCCAATGCACAGCACAGCTCCCTCACAACAAAGAATTGTTTAGCCCAGGATGTCAACACTGCTGAAATTGAAACCCTGTTCAATTAACCAAACCCTAGACTAAATGAAGAGCACATGGGCTGTCATGCCATGGTCTTTACTTTTTAATTGTGTTTCTTTTGAGTATATTGCCTGTATCTTTTTTAACGGCTCCTTAAGGTGCACAACAAAACTGTCAACCTTTAACTGCCAGATAACATAATTTTAATGTTTGATATTCTATTAACAAAGGAAAATTTTTTCTTGTTGAAAGAAGCTATTTGGCAAATTACTACTACAGGGCAACTATTATTAATGGTTACTTAAGGTTCTAGTTGCTTTTTTCGAGAATTTGTATTATAAATATGAAGGGAAAAGACAAGGAAAACTAGAGCTGTCATCTTGCATTCATCATAAATACCTTGAGATCTGTAATCTTTTGTCGTAATCATTATTGTGAACAGTTCAGCTAGCACAATAACCAGTGCCTGGGATGTAATAGGTTCTCAATAAATCTTTAATGGGAAGATGTATAAAAGTGCAGCTTACCTATTATGCTTGCAAAAACTTGTGCCTTGCAAGGCAGGTGAGACACCTGATGATTTACCTCCAGGTCATTTTCAAGTTTGCCCTTAAACTTCAGTGTAAGTCTTCCGACCTCCATCTCCCCCTCCCTCCTGCCATTGTTCTCAGAAAATAATAATAATAGGTAGAGTTTACTGACACTGGATATTTGTCAGTTTGTGGGGGTACTTAATTTAAAATATTTTTCACAATATGAGCTATTACTGTCTTTTTTTTTTAAAAAAAATGCAGGTGAGAAAACTCAGGCTTAGTAATTGACAGGCGTCAAGATTCAGACCTCTCCCTGTTTGTTTCATACCCAAACTGTGCTCATAATACCAGTGCAAAAGTATCTGATAGTATTAATTTTGTCCTCCAAAGCCAGACTGCCTAAATTTGAATCCTGGGACTTCAGTATCATCTTGGGAAAGTTGCTTAACCCCTCCTCCATTTCTAAAATGTACCTAATAGTGTGTCTTAAAGGCTTTGCATACTCTTTGGGAAGACAAGGAAAGAAGACATGAAATATGACCAACATATCAAGTAATTGCTAAATGATAAAATAGAGACTGTAAATGCAAATAGAATTCAGCGTGGGGAAATATATTTAAAATGGTTTCTTAAAAATTTTTTTTTCAAGTATATAGCAACTTTTCACTTTTTATGCCAGTGACTGGGCTTCTGTGCCAGTTTTGTCAAGATATTGACCTTCTTCTGGCTTACCTTTTGTTTTCTTATCTACCTTGAATGCTATGGTCAGTTACGTGACTTAGTAACACCTCAAATCCCTTATTAATCGTTATCCTCTCCACACTGCACCTCTTGCCCAGTACCCAGCAGGTTTGAGAATGTGCTGTCTCTATTCCCTTGGAATGTTAGTGGGACTTGACACTATCATTTATGGATTTCAACATTAGCCAGTCCTTCAATACCGATTTTCAATCATTGTACATAGTCAGCTTCTTTCTCCATTCCCTAGAGGGTATTTCCAGATAGTACCTATGGCTCTTTTCTTACTTGTTAGGCATCACAATGGCCTCTCATTTTACAAATAACTTGTGAGGCTTTAACTGGTGGCTTTTAGACTTCTTGCTAAAATTAAAGTGACCTTCACCTCTCCAGCATCTTACCTTTTGATTGTTCCCCTCTTTTGAGGTTGTCTCCTTCCATAGCATCTAATAGACAGTTTCAGTTCTACCCCTACCGGTTCTTCATTTCCTTTTATACATTTTCTTCTTGACTCTCCTATCACTGTGTTTTCTTTCTGGGAGACTTCATTGACTACCATGGCTTTATTTATGAACTGTGTATACCAATGAACCGTACTTTTCCAGCCCAGATTCCTCTCTGGAACTACAGATGGTTGTTTCCAACAACCTATTAAATACTTCCAGCTTGGAGTTCTGGGGCACTTCAGAGTTGACATTTGTCCAGTAGAACCTATTAACACTTGCTTCTCCTGAAACAAAAGACTTAAAACCTGTCTTCTCCTGTACTGTCTTCTATTACCTCTTTCTTGGTGTGACAGCCTTTTTTCAAGTTTGTCTTTTCTCTATGCTTTCTAAAACCCCTTCTCTATTTCACCACTAGAATTAACTATAAAGGAAAATTAACTGTATGTTTAAAAGAAACCTCAAGATCTTGCATTGCCTTTTGTGTAGATTGAAAATCCACTTTCCACAGCATGGTGTTTTTCTATAATGGAGTGGAGATAAAATTAAATGATCTTTTCCTAACTCTCAAAGAGATGGATTTTTTTATTTTAAGTTTTTTCTAGGTGTCTTAAAATTTTTATTACCTGCTACCACTTTTATCACCATCTTATCATAGGGTGATATTTGAATTAGCTTAAACTTTTATACTTAGTATTTAAGTTTACTAATGTCAGATTTTCAAGGGATTTGATAGGCTTTTCACAATTTGACTGTACCCAACTTCTCAATTTTATTCACTGCCATGGCTCACTTTAGAATTTTAGAGAATTTGTTTCAGTTTCCTGACTACCATTTATTAATTGCAAGACATTCAGCATGGTATTAACAATACTTACCTTTTGGATTATGAGGATTAAGTGAAATAATGCATTTATTCAGGGCCTGGCACATAGTAAACACTCAAGAAATCTTAGCTACTATTTTTTTTTGTGGCTGGTTTACTCCTCAGCCTGAATCTCTTGCTGTACCCAAATTTGCAGGGTCATTCCTGCTCGTCCATACTTCTCTCCCTGGCCCTGGAATGCCTTACTCTTTCTTCCTTCCACTTACTGTGACTATTCCTTTTCCTTCAGAAGTTAGCTCTTCTAAGAAAATTTTCCTAGGAGTGGTCCTTTATCACCCCTCCCCTCCTTTACATAGACACTCCCTATTGGAGCTCTTTGGTCATACCTCTATTTGGAACATGAATCTCATTACAGTTTGTTTTCCAAACATTTTTTGCTGTCTTTACTGGACTTTGAGCTTTGTTACAGTGGTAAGGAATAATGTGCAATCTGTTGGATTCCAGTGTTACCATTCCTGCCTTGAGCCAAAAGGTTTTCAGTCACTAAACATAAACGCTGTCATCTCATTTAATCCCCACAACCACTCTATGTTATGTCAGCATTATTGTTATTATCAGATACAGAAAGTCAAGCTAGATAAGGTTAAGAAATTTGCCCCAGGCCACTTAGTTTCAAAGTGCCAGAAGTCTAGAATTCCCCACGTTTAATAACTTACTACTATTCTGTAGCTATCCCCTATACATTTGTCTTTTACTTATAAATAAAAATAGCATTCACTTTATTAAAAGTTTCTTGATGATTGCCTTTGAAGCACTTTTGCTTTATTTTGTAATGTGTTAAACATCTCAAGAACTGGGATTCTGCTGATTCAGAAATGTAAAGTTTGATCTATGTAGACCTTGTGTTCTCCATACTCTATTATATTGCTTAGCAAAATAATTGGGTGAATAAATATTTTTAAGACATTGAATTTTTTATACACTTGCATAATAAATAGATAGTTGGAGTATTTTGTGCTTGAAATAATTAACATTGTATTTTTTCCAAAATTTAATTGTTTTTCACTAATTTGCATTAGCTTTTATTAACTTTATGTGTTTAGTAACATCCTTGAGAGTAATTATGTATCTGTATATAAATGGTAGCCCTTTCTTAGTCCTTTTGTAGGGTTGTTACTTTAAAAACATGTAATAATAAATTTGTATGACCTAAGGATTTCTTATGGCTTTGTATTCAGTAAAAAATACTCATTCTAATAGCTGGAGGAGAGGGGCTAGTGGTGGTAGTGAATCAGATTATTAAATACAAAAGTATTGCATGCATTAATTTTATAAAGGGTTTAAAGCCTAATTAGCAGTGTACATAGTGATTCTAGTTATTCTCTAAGTTGTAATTGTGGTTTAATTGAGTTGTATCATAAATTCCAAGAGCGAGGGACAGCTTCTTTCAAAGAACAAAGAATAGAGTTGAAGATGAGCAGTATATATTTCCCCATTGTATAATATTCTTTAAATTTAGTTCATGCGTTTGTTTTGCTTTATTGTTTTCATTTTTGGAGTTGCTTGTTTGAAACATATTCTTAAGTATTCTCATTATAGAGCATAGTAATACTCTAAATCTTACCCCTGTAATGGTGATATTTATATTTTATTTTAGGGAAGCTATGCGAAATTATTTAAAAGAGCGAGGGGATCAAACAGTACTTATTCTTCATGCAAAAGTTGCACAGAAGTCATATGGAAATGAAAAAAGGTAAGATTATTGTTTTTCTGGTAGATAATTAATGGCTAATAATGGCTATCATGAATTTGCAAGTGATGTATTAATATACAAGTAAGAGGATGGTTTCTATTGGGTTAATTTGCAAGTACAAAATGAAAAATGGGGGATTTGTCTCTATTGAAGAGGGAGAAACAAAGTAAATTGTGGCTTATTTAGTAAAGATCCTCTGGTTAAATCCGTGATTTCACAAAATGAAATAATCCATAGTTTTTATTTGGGGCTGCATGGTGTTCTCTAAGTATTTCTGTGATACATTAGCTCATTCAAAAAGTAGCTTTCCTTTCGGTGGAAAATGTAGTTTTTTAAAGAAATGTGACCCCAAAAGTACCATTTTAAAAAGAAAAAGGCTTAAACAGACCCCCAAATTGAATTATGCAGTGATTGTGAAGAAAAGTACTCCCAGCCCTCTCCACCCTGACCCTGTGCCTATTCAGGTTAAAAAACCCAGCAAAGCTGAGCTGGTACTCATACCACATGAATGTGGCACTACAGAAATGACCTGTAAATCAGATTAGCCAAAATTAAATTATAATAGGGATTTTAATATTTAGTGTTTGTCTTAGTATTTTTAAAATTTCAGCATTTTTGGTATATAATTGTGGATTTTTGTTATTTGTTTTTTCACTTGGTTCCTGGAATTTTCTTGTTAATAGTTTCTCAAGCCTTTGTCTTTCAGACAGCATTTTTGTGTTAAGCATTTTGTAGACAAAGGCTGCTTATGGGGGAAGATGAAAGATTTTTTTGGATTGGCTAGAAAGGCACCAAAACTGAATTGGGAGAAGGAATGAAAACTCAGGTTTGGGTGTTGGATTGAAAGGAATGAGTGGAATCTTAGAATTTGTGAGATAAAGGAGATCTTAGCATATGCATAAGAGAAGGGAAAGGTAGTATATTAATTTATAGGCTGGAAGAATTTTAAATAGTCTCTTTCTCAAAGTCCTCTAAATCTGAGCTGAAAAAAAGGTGAAACTGTTTAGTTGATAATGTTATCCTCAAAGAGGATGAACAGCTGAAAACAGCATTTAGGACTCATACTGCCAAGTGTTCTTTTTTAGTTATTCAAGTTTACTAAATTTCTGATTACTTTACTAATGGAACTTAAATCATCTGATTTAGAGTTAAATATGTGAAGAAGTTGGTACCTGCAGTTTGGGACGAAGAAACCAAATCGAGATAGTGACCCCTTTTTGCATGAAGTTGGTACTGGAAATTCAGGTGTTCTGTCTGCTCTTCCCCCCCTCCCCCCCGCCAATAATGAAATCACGTGTATATAGGCGATTGTCTCCTTCCCCCCAGCCAAGCAAAATAGCATAAGTCAATACCCTCATTACTTGAGATGGATCTAAAGGGTCAGCCTTGTATTTCATAGTGAATCTGAAGAAGGAACAGCTTCCCTTTATCCAGTCACGAGCTAGACATTGTTCTGGAAATGCCTTACAAATGTCTTTAAATTTCAATCCTCAGAATAATCTTGTAAAGTAGGCATGCTTTAATCCCCATTCTGTGAGTGAGGAGACTAAAGATCAGAGACTTTAAATATGCCCAGATTCACTTTAGTTAGGAGTTGATAAAAACCAGGATTAAAACTCCTGGGTCTGTAATTCCAAATTTCATATTTTTTTCATTTCCCTAATTTTCATAGCCTTGCATTTTATGTTTGAGTGTTAATTATCTACAGCAAGGCTTGAAGATGGAAAAGGTACCTGAAGAACCTAAAGATGTCTAAAAAACACAAACTTTGTAAACTTCACTTTGTCTGGGATTCTCTTTTTACCATTAGCAGAGTGAGATTGGGCTGGATCTAATGAAGATAGGAAAACATATGTTGATTGTATAAGCTGCCAACCTGGGCAGTGTTGCTCAGTTTAATACAATTGGATTCATTTATTAACTCATTTATTCTTTATTTCTCACAACCTGTAAGGTTCCAGGTACTGTGCAAAAGCATCTTGGATGGGAATTTTAAAAGTCACTAAGTCATTTAATACTTCGGTGGATAACTGAGGCCCAGTGCAGATAACAGAAGGGGAAGAGCTACTCAAAAGATTAGTCCAGATAAGGTTCCTGTTTGTTAGTCACTGTTAAAAATACAAAGATATAGTGGTTTATCAAGTTAAAATAGGTGATTTAATGGTTAACTGTTATTATGGTTGCCCTTATTTTCAATTTCTTTCTATTATTTGGGGTATAGCCTGGTGGGTCTAAAACCCCAGTCAGAGGAAAGCTCAAAGAATCTAAGCTTCTGACTCCAAAGAATGAAAAAAAAAAAAAAAAAAAAAGATGAAAAAGCCAGAGTAACTACTTTCTATGTTTATTGTATTATTAAAATTTCCAGAAGAGACATACACTAGTTTCACAGTAAAGGTAAAAACCTATTAAAATTACTTGATTTTAAAAAGGTATTAGTCGTCAGGGGCTGCTAACACAGGTCAGCCTCCTGGACAACTGGCAGGGCTTCTTACTGGAAGAATTCTTGTCCCTTGCTCCTTAGTGGAGTGCAGCGGAAAGAGGAAGATCTGCTTTCTTTCTTGCATTAGGCATGAGGTAACCTGGGGACATGACCACAGTCATCTTGGCTTACAAAATAACTCCAGTGAATGATGCTAGAAATATTTGGGTAGGAAGTTTTATCCTAAAATCTTAAATCATTCTCAGGATTCACTTTTGTGCCTAATGATGAGTATTTATTTGCATAACATATTTGGTATCCCACTTAGTATGTTAGTGGCTAGTTTTACTTTTTAATCGAAGAAGGTCTTTTCAAATTGAAAAATAAACTTAAAGAAAAAATTATTTTGTCTAGAGGCAAATTTCTATTAAAGATATGGAAATGCCAGTAGACATATTAACATTTCTTCAACTTTGTGTTGGGGAAGTATGAATAATCATCAAAGGGTAATGATTCTGCCAAAATAAAAAAATGTAAATGATGTGTTTGGATTTTGTCTAATCTTATATATTGGGCTAAATAAAAAGGTTTCTTTGAATCTGTAAGGTATTTTCCAGACCTCATCTCAGGATATGAGGAAAAACTTGTTGAATCACTCTCTGAAAATAAAGACTGACTGTTGAACTAGGAAATGAATGAAATCATAAATGTGTGCATATCGCCACCAAGTGGCAAATAAAAGCACTGTTTGTCATAGTTGCTTAGATTAGAAAATAAAGGCACATTGTTTCATAAAGTGTCCTTTTATAGCAGCTGGTAAACTCCAAAGGCTAGCCACTTGGTCAGACTTTTCACTGAATGTTTGGTACATATTGACCAGCTGTCCAAATGCAAAGAATCATCGATTCACATACACCTTATAAAGGTGTATGTTAATTTTTCTTTTGTTAATTAGGTGGCATTTTTTCCTTACCCTCCTCCCTTTAATTTCCTTTCATTTGTCTGTAAATTTTTTTGTATTGATGCTTATCTTCTATTTGATTATTATATTACTACTGAAGTTTCTGGAAATGAAGATTTGATTCATTAGCTGATTTTTAGGGAGTGACAATATTGGGATGTTTAAAATATGATTTCATCATCACATGGTAGAAATAATCTTAATGTTTATATTGGATTTGCAATTTTCTTGCATCACAGCTTTCTTGAATAGTTGTAGAGTTGATATAAAAATAAGGCTAGTTCAGAGGCAGTTGAAGAATCTTCATTTTTCTTACATTTATTACAAGATTGGAAAGCACTTTCAATATAGAACCTAGGTCAGTGTTTTGAGTGGTAAAGAATTTCTTGTCAACCTGTCTGATTTTTATGCCCTGTTGGTTTCATGCCATTTTATCACAGTACTCTTGAGAAAACCAGCACTACATTTGGTACACTATAGTAAAACAAAGCTTTTCGAATTTTATAGCTGATATACCACCTTACTAAGGAGGCTTAACATCTGTCAATAAAATACTAATAGTAGACAAGCTTCCAAAATTGATGCCTTCTCAACTTCCTGATAGTGTGCCAGCTAGATATTTGAATCTGTGCCATGGTAAGTATTGGGTGGTTCCCAGCATTAGAGGCCAGAAAGATCCGTGGTGCAGACTTGAACTGAGCCAACTCCTGAACTAGCCCAGCTAATCCAGGCATCCCTCCAAACTTGGAGTGACCTGGAACTGAGCCCACTGCCTCGGCTGTGACCTCTATGTCCATGGTGACAGAGAGTATACAGGAACAAAGGCTGCTCTGATTCTTTTCTGTTGGTTTAGATACATATGAGAAGACCCCAGAAGATTTTCATCCTAACTCAGCCTGACCCCTTCAACCTGCTAGGTCTACTTCCCCATTACTCCGGCTTCATCTCCTGTTGTTCTCGTCTCTGCTCCAGCCACGCTGGTCTGTTGTTTCTCCGCCGTCCATTATAGTCCTTTCTACTTTGGAGCCATTGCACTTGCTATTTATTCCTTCTTCTGAAATGCTCTTACCCAAGAAACCCATGGCTTTAGGTCATGATTTAAAGTCATCTTCTTAAATAGGCTTTCTCTGGCCACCCAGGTCTTCTACATTTTTAAGTACCCCTTCTCTGCTTTATTATTTTCCCTCAGTACTTACCATCAGCTAACAGAGTATATATGTTATTTTAGTCATCTAGCTTTTTAAAATTGTCTTTCTTATTAGACTCTGAGTTCCATTAGGACAAGAATTTTTATTTGTTTGTTTTAACTACTAATATATTCCCAGTATCTAGTATAGATTAGGGGTGTAATAAATTTTTGTGAATTAATGAAAATTAAATAAACCCAGCTCACTTCCTATAAATTGTATGTAGATTGCCTCTAAAGTAGTCTTTGGTAGAGTTGAGCAAAAAGTAGGTGCCATATATTTTGATTCAATTCAGTCAGTATTGTAGTAGGTGCTGAGGGGGAAGCAAACAAGTAGACACTACTCTACTACATTTATTTAATTTATTTTTTAATTAATTTTTATTGGAGTATAGTTGCTTTACAGTGTTGTTAGTTTCTACTGTACAGGAAAATGAATCAGTTATATGTATACATATATCTACTCTTTCTTAGATTTCCTTCCCATTTAGGTAACCACAGGTGACTGAGTAGAGTTCCCTGTGCTACACAGTAGATTCTCATTAGTATACATAGTAGTATATATATGTTGACCCCAGCCTCCCAATTTACTACCTTTACGGTGGCCTGAAAGCTAAATCCAGCATGATGGTATCTGTGTGTATGTATGTACACACACATGCCTGTGTACAGTTCTTTAGTTTTTTATTTTTTTAAGTCTGTACATTGTTGGCCTAAAAAGTGTTAAAAGGCATAAATTATTTGCCAAATTTTAAAATTAGGAATTTCACGTAAAACTTGATTTCAGGCAACTATTGGGAAGTTGGAGGATGTGGCCAGCACTAGGCCTCCACACCCATAGTTCAGCCCTGTGAGTGGGTGGGTGAGTGTATACTCACATGCTTGCTGATCCCGATTGTTTCCTTGTCATCAGAGCCACACAGCATTGGCTGATACTCTTTGCAGTTAAGCTCTTTTTTTTTTTCTTTCAGTGGGCTTAAAAGATTAAGAAAGAAATTTCTATGCTTATAGCTATACAAAAAGTGGGAATTACCATGAGGGCTGTGTGTTTCAAGAAAGAAGGGAGGGAACCTACTTCTTTGGGTAATTAAGGGATATTTCTGCTTATTTATTGTACAGCTGGCCCGCCCATTTATATTGCTTACCTGGCTGCTATTTGAATTTACTCGGCTACTATTTGAGTAGGTATTTGAGTTTTCAGGCCCCTTGACGAGACATGACATAAATGTTTTTTAAACTTTATTTTATTTATTTATTTTTTAAATTTTTAGCTGCATTGGTTCTTCATTGCTGCGCACGGGCGGCTTTCCCTAGTTGCGGTGAGCGGGGGCTACTCTTCGTTGCGGTGCGAGGGCTTCTCATTGCAGATGGTTTCTCTTTGTTGTGGAGCACGGGCTTCGCACAGGCTTAATTGCTCCGTGGCATGTGGGATCTTCCTGGACCAGGGATCAAACCCGTGTCCCCTGCATTGGCAGGTGGATTCTTAACCACTGCGCCACTAGGGAAGTCCCGACATAAATGTTTTAAAGTATGTGTAAGTCATTGTGTGATTGAGCAAAGGAATTACACCCTACATAAGGACTGGATTGATGGTCTGAACTATGTAAAATGTGGGGCCTGCCTGAGCTAGGATTTGAAGTAGATATTTTGTAATTACTAAGAGAAAATTATAAGGAAATTATTCTAGGTGGGAAGAATTTGTGAGGGTGGGTTTTTGGCAACTAGCGAAACGAATCTCTTGGTTGTCTGTGAGTTGAAAGGATACAGTATAGTTTTCTTTCAGTCATCCACATACAGCAGGCGTTCAGGATGTAAGATATATAGTAATCCAATGATTCATTTTGCTTTTAATTCTTTTACTTAGTTGTATTAGTATTTCGAAATTTTCTACTTTGGGCATTGCTCTGTTTTCCAGGTTAATTACCAAATGAAGTTAAGAGTAATATCCATACCAAGAATGTCATTAATTAATGATACATCATTTTGAGTAGACGTTAATCAGTAACTGCAGATTCTGTGATGGTATACCATGTTTTGTATACATTAGAGTACTTTGGATTTGTTGAACTGCAGTAGTTCAAAACTCTGAGCTATGTGAAAAGAGATGTTCCCTGCTCTAAAAAATATCTAGGCTAAGTGAATGCGTAACATCAATATAGATGAACCTTACCTGAACAAATGGAAGTGGAAGTCTTGATTTCTGTGCTGTGGATATGACTATTTGCATTACAAAAGACTTCACCAAAATGTGGAGCTAACTTTGTGCAGTTCAGCATGATTTTGTATTCATGTGTTTAAGAAAAGGAAATGCTTTCTTGAATGTAATTGCATTGTGTTTTTTCCCCCTCATTGTTTCAGGTTCTTTTGCCCTCCTCCTTGTGTATATCTTATGGGCAGTGGATGGAAGAAAAAAAAAGAACAAATGGAACGCGATGGTTGTTCTGAACAAGAGTCTCAACCATGTGCATTTATTGGAATAGGAAATAGTGACCAAGAAATGCAGCAGCTGAACTTGGAAGGAAAGGTAAAGAGAACCATGGTACCAGAATGCAATTTTCTTACTTGTTTTGTAGTGGTGATTTTTTTTTCCTTTTATGGCTATTGGTAGCACTCTTTTGAATATATAAATCAGAACCAGAAATAAACTTCTCAAGTAGCTGTGGTTTAGTCATGACTCATGGAGCTTGAGCTGTTGACATCTAAAGGTGGCACACAATAAGCTTCCTCAGCTTGCTAGCAGTTTTAGCAGGCTGTGAATCAGATTTCTGTTGGGGGCCAGTATAGGAGGCTAATTGCTCATCCATCTGACAGGGGCATGATAGTCAAACAACAATGAAAATACATAGTTCAATAATGTTTTATTCTACTCATTTAATCTTAGTCTTATACTAGAAACAAAGTATTATGGGTTATAAACATCATAAATGTTTTACCTAGCTTCAGTGTAGAACAGAAATATGCTGTGTAGACAAGAACAGCCATGATTACCTTTACTCAAACTTTTAGGTATTTTCTTTGATTACTTTACTAGGGAATAAAATTTATGAGTTAGTTTTACTAATTGTATTTTATCGATTTAGAAAGCAGTTATTTCAGTCTGTACCTTTAGTTTTCAAAAGTAGTTCTTCAGTGACTTAGCATTAGTTATTACTTTGTTTTCTCTTGATATTAAAATTTGAAAAATGGTTATTTCTGATTTCAGTGACTACATGAATGTCTTTTAAAGTACTGCATAAATAGCTGTTTTCTCATTCAGTAAGTCTTTGTTGAATGTCTTAGTGTTTGCTGTATTGTAGCTGACACTAAGAATGGGAGTTTGCAGGGCAAGGTTGAGGGTGGTGAGCTAGCGGATTTGTACTCTCATTCAATTTTAGTCATTTTACAGATAATGAGCACTAAGAATAAGGAGCCTTCAACCTCCTTCAAATTTGAGTATGTTTATGTCATTTGTATCTCTATATTTTTATCATTAAGGCTTGTCAACTATGTATTTTAAATTAGGTTTGGGATAAAACTTACTACAGTAAAGGCTGTTTCATCTTAAAATAGAGCAGTGTAAAATATTTCTGAATTATGACCCTTGAGCCAAGGTAAAAGATATATTTAAGTAGTGGGTTGAACAAATAGGCCTTAGTCATGTCTCATCTATTTTTCTGTTATATAGAAAGTCTTAGTGATATGTCTCTAAGCTGTACATCTAGACATTTGGAACTGTGAATGGTAATTAGATCAGATAGGTAGTAAGAAGCCAGGGATTCTAGCTACCATTGTATATAATTGTGTTAATTGAACTTCATTGCTTGCTTTAACACTTCCAGCTTCCAGCAATTTTAAGGGAGGAAATAACAAACAAACAGCACCGCCACTTGCTTTTCTCAGCATAATGGCTTAGTACATCTTTCTTCAACTTCTGCCATTATATCCTTTCCCCAAGCCCTAGAAATTTGCAGAAGAGAATACCTGAGAGCTTGAGCATTAAATAGTGCTTAAAACACCTACTTACAGGGTAGTACAGTGTCTGTATGCCAGAATTATGTGTTAATATTTAGTTATAATGAAAAATGCTATTAGAGAAGTCTATAGAGAATAAGACTGGTTGAGAGTCAGCAGAAGTCATTCCAGGCAGAAAGAACAGCATAATCATATGCTTGGACCATCAAGGTACAGGAACAAGGTAAGTTTGGGTCCAGGTAGGCAAAGATGGACCAAGCAGTGGATAGATGCTGAGCTTCAGAAAGAGGCACTTTGGTCCTATCTCACTTAACCTCCATTCATTTAAGGTAATGTTATTTTCTTTCAACAGCCTGTTCATTGAATGGTACAATTAGTCATTATTGAAAAAGGAGGGATTTTATTTTGCATTTTTGGGTATTTGTCCTTATTTTAATCTTCATTACAACAAAGTTCCAATATATGCAGCCCTTATTTTATGGTCATGACATTTAACTATATGTTGGCAATATTTTGGATCTGATGTTTTTAATTTGTTAACTATTCATTTCCTCAGTTTTTGTCTTACATAGTTGGAGCTAGGTAAGCTATGCAACATGAATTACTTCCCTAATTAGCACACTTGTATTTTTATTTTAAAGAATTACATCCCCTACACCTATGTTGCTAGTATTGTTTTGTTTATATAATTCAAATTCTACAATTCAGATATTTCTATAAACTTTTGTAGCATTATATTTGGTATTTCTTTTTTATTTCAGGGCAGATTTTTTTTCTTGCCTGAAGATCTTGTCTTCAGAAAGATGTTTTTTAAGTTAAACTCTTCATTGTTTATAGACAGATTTATTATATGCCATTTTCTGTTTTAGAATTTTATTAGCTAATTTAGCCTTTTGGTATGATGAAGCAAATGTAACTTCAGTTTTTATTTACTTAGCGTCTTAAAGCCGTAATACTCTTTCTGAATCAGTGACTTGTCCTTTTTTTTTCCTTGTGAAATTTGAGTAGTTTGTGGTCAGTAGCTTTATAGCTTTTAAAAAATAATAAATTGTATCTGAGATAGCTTTATTAGAATTTTTTTGTGGATTCAAACTACTCACTTTTGTAATTAGGGGCATATTTCCTTTCCTTCCAAGGAGATATATGTATGTTTGCTTTTTCCAAACAAAATAAAGCCCTTTGAGTGTCTGTGTTATGACCCAATTTTCTCTGCTCTTTTTTCCTTTCCTGTTTGCCAGTCTACCTTATCATTTATGCTAGATTTCAGTATTTTCTCTTTTCTGATATAGATCATATCCCCTAATGTTAACACTCAAATTAAGTGATCTCATCATTTTTAAGTTTTGCCATTAGAATTTAATTGCTTTCATTTAGATACACATTTTATTTTTGTTACATGGGAGTACTCTCCTTTAGTGTATCAATACCTATCTTCCTAGACTTTGTCTTACGTTGTAGAATAATTCCATAGTTCAGGCTTTATTTGACTTTCAGAGCTTTTTAAAGTATGGCAGGGCCATGGTTCAGCATCCCTGAACACTTAGAGATCCTGGAGTGAAAGGAGCTGAGTGAGTGCAAAGGCTGTTGTTTTAATTTTTCTTATTACTATTATGAGCTTTATCTTAACTTTGCCTTGTGCAGAACAAAGCCTCTCAAAGCTTTTATCACCCTTTTGAATTTATAAAAACTTAATTGAGTAAAATATTTAAGACGGCACCTAAGTTTTCTTATATAACTTTGCTGTTGAGAAATGCAAGAAAGTATGGCATGATTTTTGTTCTGGTACTAAAATTGGCTGTGAGTAATATTTTAAAGATTAAACACCTAGAGCCCATTAGTTATTTTCTAAATGAGTGGCATTTGCACTACTTTTTAAAAGGAACACACAGCAGAGGTAGTCAAGAAACTTGTTTAGCCTAATTTTAAAGTAGAGCAATGATTTTAAAATATATATATATATATTTCAGATTTTTAAATACTTAAGCTGTACTTGAGCATTATTTACCCAATCTGGAAAAATAGATCAATAATTTAGCCTCTTCCCTCATTCACAGGGATCAAGGGAATAGGAAAGATTTTAGAATTGTCATATGTAATTGAAATAGTAGCATTTCAAAGTATCTTTATAGCAAGTTATAGCAAGTGCTAAAACTCTTTAATACTATCCTTTCAGTTACCAGAATTTAATTTCTGGTAAACTGACATAGTACTTTGCTGCGTTTGTTTTCTCTAGTACCTTTAAATTCAGTTCTTTTGGTGATGCAATAGGAATTATCCCATTGGGCAAAGTGTTAGCTATTTCAAAAAATAATGTTTTCCTCAGACTCATGGGTGGTTACTCTAGTGTTCGACTATATAAGAAAAAACGTTGTATGCACTATTTTGAGAAGGATCAGTGCTAAAATCTTTTACATAATTTAATTGAGTTCTGATGGCCTTCTTTATATCTTATTTGCAGAAAGACAGTCATGGAATTTTTTAACTGTAAAATTTTATTTTAAAAAATTACTGCTATAACATTGGTAATTCTGTGAAATAGATGTAGAGCTGTATAAAACAAGAAAAGACTATTTTTTAAAAGCCTTTTTGAGAGGGGAAAACAACACAGTGTTAGTATGTCGTAGACTTGATAAGGAAGACTTTGTACTTTGTTTTCAGAGATCAGTACTTTTCACAGTTGGTTTTATCAGCGCTTCTGTGGAGTTACTGCCTTTAAGTCTGATCAAACTTAGACGTGGCCATACTGAGTTGTAGGTACATAGCTGACAGGGTTTTGGTGCTATTAAAACTTGCCTTTTCTTTCACAGAACTATTGCACGGCCAAAACATTGTATATATCTGATTCAGACAAGAGAAAGCACTTCATGCTCTCTGTAAAGATGTTCTATGGCAATAGTGATGACATTGGTGTGTTCCTCAGCAAGCGGATAAAAGTCATCTCCAAACCTTCCAAAAAGAAGCAGTCATTGAAAAATGCTGACTGTATGTATACTTGTTTTCTTTTTTGTCCTCAACTCCCAACATGAACTAATAAGACAAATTCAGCTATTTTTTAAATTAAAAATTGCTTTTCAGTAGCCAGTTCCTTTTTTTCAAATATTTTTGTGGTCTTTACTTTATCTGAAAAAGTCATATTCAGTTATTACTGCTGCTTTATTGTCTTTTTTTTTAATTAAAAATGGGCAGTACCTGGGGTAGGGAAGTGGTTTTTAAACAGAATTGGTTCATCACTGCCACCCAGAGTCATTTGGAGAAATGGGAGTTTCCTTTTGCTGTCACAGTGACTGGAGGGAGTAATGTTAGCATTAGGGTGTCTAAATGTCCTGCAGTGCCCAAGAAGGTTCCCATTCCATAAAGAATTGATTCACTTAGAATATCAAAAGCACCCCTTTGAGAAACACTGTTATATCAAGTGGGCTTTGGAAGGCTGTCCTGAGAACCTGAACAAAAATTTTAATGTAGTTGCACTGGCAGAGACTGCTGCCTCATCAGCACATTTTTAGACTGTAGCAGATAAATGCTGTTTGAATTTTACAAAACTTCAACCTCTGTGCCCAGTTTTCTTTATTTTAACTTTTTATTATGAAAACTTTCAAACTTACATAAAAGGGAGAAAGTAGTATCAGGTGACCACCTGGCCTCAACAGGTTTTACCAATTCTGTTTTATCATCTCTATCACCACCACCCCTTCCTTCCTCCTCCAACTGCTGGAATTTTTTAATGTACATCTCAGACATCCTATCCTTTCAACCATTTCTGCAGTAGTGACTCTCTAACAGATAATTTTCTTTTAAACATCATTATACCCAACAACAGTTGATGGTAGTTCGTTAATGCCATCTAATGGCTAGTCCGTGTGCAGATTTATCACATTGTCTCAGAAATATCTTTTTACAGTTGTGTTGTTATTTTCAACAGTTGGCTTGTTCAAACTTGGATCCAAACAAGGTTCATACATTTTAATCTGTAATGGTTTCTTCTCTTTCCACCAGCCTGTTTTTCCTTCTGTGTTATTTATTTGTTGAAACTGGGTCATTTTTCCTGTGGAATTTCCATATTCTGGATCTGGCTGATTACGTGTTCCTCTGTCTCTCATATTTTCTACAAACTGTTGGTTAAACTTTTATTTTAGAATTAGCTGATCCTATGTATGTTCATTTCTATCAGATCAGAAGTCATGTAATATCTGGTTATCCCACTTCTTGTTATGTTAAGATTGGTTATAGTAGTTTGAGCTGTTGTTAGTCTAATCCACCAGTTATAAAGTTCCTCAGCGACCTTTAACCTAATGATTTTAGTAGCCCTTCATGATGGCTGTTTAAACCTAGTATTTCATTAGGGGCTGCAAAATGATGATTTTTCTAATTCTTTTATTCTTAACTTTTGCATTTGTTAGCTGTTTGCTTTAAGTATAGTCTATGGAGAAAAGCCAGGATAGGTTCTTATTTACTAATTTGCAGAATAACAATAGTATTCTTTGAAGGTGACCAGTGAGGTTTTAGGATTTTGGTTTATTTGCTTGTTTTTATTTTGTTTTGTTTTATTATGAACTTAATGGGATTTTATGTAGTGGATGGTTTTTAGTCTGCTTGGTCATTATCATCATCATCATTTACTTTATATTATGGAAATTTTCTAACGTACTAAAGTAGACAGTTGCATTAATGACATGAAACCTCTTGTGTTCATCCTCTAACTTGCAGCAGTGATCTTAACTTCA
Source organism: Monodon monoceros (assembly GCF_005190385.1). Lineage (NCBI taxonomy): Eukaryota > Metazoa > Chordata > Mammalia > Artiodactyla > Monodontidae > Monodon > Monodon monoceros. Next base: position 84,796,744 of record NW_021703777.1, on the reverse strand, counting down.
AGCCAGTCTTGATTTATCTTCATCTGTAACCTTACCCCCCCACACACTTTCCTCTGCCCTCATTTTAGTTTGATGCAAATCCAAGACACTATATCATCTGTAAATATTTCTGTGTATCTCTGAAAGATAGGGTCTCTTGTTTTCTAATATAATTACAATACCATGATCACATAAAAATAAACATAAAACAACTATAAAAAGAAATAGTTTCTTAGTATCATTAAATACCTAGCTAGTGCTCAAATTTAAAATTACCTAAAATGTGGGGGGTTTTTTTAGCCCTTTGGTTGAATCAAAATTCAAATAAGATCCACCAGATATTATTCTATATATTGTATTGACATGTCCTTGAGTTTTTTTTAATCTGTGGATTTTCTCTACATCTCTCTGTTTCTCTCTTTCTTCTTGTAGTTTATTTATTCAAGAGACTGAGTCAGTTGACCATGAGAGATTTCCACATACTGGAATTTGCTAATTATATTTCCTTGGTGTAGTTTAATGTATTTTCTGTAAATTGTAGTGTCAGAGAGAAACAGAGCTGGACACTAAAGATGGTTAGAAACAGATTTTATTCACTACCGTTGCAGTAGGGAAAAGAGATTTCAGTAAAGAACTGAGCTCAACTGCAAGTACAACAAGGAGAAGTGGGGATTTATAGCCAAGGAACAGAGTTGAGGGGATCAGTGGATGGAAAGTTACTAAGAGGAGAGAGACATGAAGGGAAGGGGGATTCTTGACAAACTAGCTTACCAGAATTTTTATGAAGACAGGCCTAGATGATCAGATATGAAGGTGGAGGGGAGGAACTTGAGCAGATATCAAGGATGGGAGGATGGTTTAGCAGGATTCTTGGCAATAACCGGGCTAGGCAGGCCAATGCCAGGGCCCAAGGAAGAGTCCCGGTGGAAAAAGGGCTCAGAGGAGCCTGTCTAAAGTTTGGTCAAGGAGAGAGTCTTTGTCAGTAAATTTAGAAACTTGATCAGATTTAAGGTGGTGGTTCTTTGGTTCTTTTTTGTTGTTTGTTACTGGAGGGCAAGCCTACTTCACAGCGATGTAGTGTTCTTGCATCAGGAGGTATAATTTCATGTATTTAGGCTGTTTCCAATTCAAATTACAGGATTACCTCTTTAATTTTATATTTCTATTGACTCTAAGTTACTTGATGGCAGAGAACATATTTCATTTTCAGAGTATTTTCTTGCTTACATAGATGTGGTTGTTTTTTCAAGAAATTTCATGCAATGCTATACTATAAGGTATTTAGAAGGAAGCAAAATCTCTAAAATCACAGTATCCAGAGGCAGTTGCCATCAACTTTGGTAAACATCCTTCCACACCCCTCTCTATGAATGTATTCCACAGAAATAGATGTGAGCACACGGAGACACATGCTGTCACATAAAAATGTATATGTTTACCTAATGAAACCACAGTATAAAGAGTGTGCTTTCCATTCAGTGATATATCAGGGAGATATTTTCTTACCAATGCATTTAAATACACATTATTCAAATAGGTGAATGATATTATAATTTATTTAATCAGTTTCCTACTGTTGGACACTTATTATTTTAAAAGTAACTTCCTTTTAAAAAACAGCACCGCATTAAACATACTGTGTAACTCTCATTTTAAAAAGATTTTTATGGAGCTTCCCTGGTGGCACAGTGGTTGAGAGTCCGCCTGCCGATGCAGGGGACACGGGTTCGTGCCCCGGTCTGGGAAGATCCCACATGCCGCAGAGCGGCTAGGCCCGTGAGCCATGGCCGCTGAGCCTGCGCGTCCGGAGCCTGTGCTCCGCAACGGGAGAGGCCACAGCAGTGAGAGGCCCACGTACTGCAAAAAAAAAAAAAAAAAAGATTTTTATGGACATATTATATATCTTTAGCTTGACATTATTGATAAAGAGTTACCTTGATTTTTGGGGGTATCATCTGTATTTTCTTAGAGGGTTAAAAAAATTGTTAGCAGAATCCACTAATTATTAAATGATAGTAATGCATAGTCCTGATTCACCGGGTACTGGTCCCTTCTTGCTCTTCACTGTTGCCCCGCCCCCAAACCCCACTCACATAAATAGGAGCTGTGTTTTCTTTGCAGTATGCATTGCCTCAGGAACAAAGGTGGCTCTGTTTAATCGACTTCGATCCCAGACAGTTAGTACCAGATACTTGCATGTAGAAGGAGGTAATTTCCATGCCAGTTCTCAGCAGTGGGGAGCATTTTACATTCATCTCTGTGAGTATAAAAATATGCATTTGATTTTTTTTCGTGTGAAATTGTTAAATTCTTTTTACTAATAAGACATACAGATATATTAAGTTTTGTCATTTTTATAAGCAGATTAATAAGTTCTAAAAGATGATAATTTGATCTGTTTCCATTGCACTGCAGTGGATGACGATGAATCAGAAGGAGAAGAATTCACAGTCCGCGATGGATACATCCATTATGGACAAACAGTCAAACTTGTGTGTTCAGTTACTGGCATGGCACTCCCAAGATTGGTATGGCCTTAATGATTTCATGACTGTTTCTAATAAATGTTGGTGGCCTTTTCCCTTTTTGGTTGTATATCTGGATATGTTCAATAGAGGGCACTATAAAGTTACATTAGGATTTATTTTCTTAACTAATGTAGATACATTATTCATTCTTTGTGGTACCTGCTTCATCCCAACACAGGACCAAGTTTTCAAAAGCATAGAATTTCAAATTTCTTTAAAAATATAAGCATAATTTTTATTATTTTATTCTCCCAAAGGAAGATGGATTTAAAAATTAAATAAAATTGGTGTTTCTTACTCTGGTAGAGAGGCATAGTGTTTGGGGCTTTTTAAAACTGTAAAAAACTGCTTTTCTTAGCAGAATGAAGCAAAAGCCCCTCATATACCCTTTGTCATCTTCCCCCTCCTTTTCTGAAGCAGAACACAATTTAGTTATATTAAAGATGGAGGGGGTTTATGAGTAAGTTTGATTCAAGGTCAGGTTGGGGGAGGGGGTTAAGTGAATGGAAGAACTTTTAGTATTACTTGCCTGAATATGCTTTGTATCTCTTTGATGAAGTATTTCATTGGCTGATATTTTCTGGGACTATTTCAGCAGGAGCTGGGTTGATCTATAACTAAGTAAATGCATCATATTATTGTTTTTGTTTTATATTTTTCTGTGTCATGGTTGTACAAGGTGATTTTATTTCCCATTTCAACTTCATAAGCCAAAATATGTGAAACATAGTAATATAAATTTACAAAACCTTGAACCTGAGGCAAATTATAAAAAGGGGAAAGGTAGGGAAAGAAGGGTGCATAAATTAGAAAGAAAGACACACCAAAAAACAAGCTGAATCAACATTTACTCAGGTTCTTCTCTTTTCATTCATTATGTGTCACTGTATTCCAAGGATAATGTTTATTTGCTTTGGCATTAAATGCTTGTACTATAGAATCACTATTCAGAGGCCTTTGCCTCTGATCAGCAACAGCTTATATATGGGCCACTTAGAAGACAGACTCAAATCTTAAAATAGTGTTTTCACTTAGTTTCATGTAAAGTACCGGTCTGCCTTGCTTGAAGGTCATCTTTTTTTTTGTTTTTTAATAAATTTATTTATTTATTTTTGGCTGTGTTGGGTCTTCGCTGCTGCACGTGGGCTTTCTCTAGTTGCGGTGAGCGGGAGCTACTCTTTGTTGCAGTGAGCGGGCTTCTCATTGCAGTGGCTTCTCTTGTCGTGGAGCATGGGCTCTAGGCACACGGGCTTCAGTAGTTGCAGCACACGGGCTCAGTAGTTGTGGCTCACGGGCTGTAGAGCACAGGCTCAGTAGTTGTGGCGCACGGGTTTAGTTGCTTTGCGGCATGTGGAATCTTTCCGGACCGTGTCCCCTGCATTGGCAGGCGGATTCTCAACCACTGCGCCACCAGGGAAGCCCCTTGAACATCATCTTTAATTGAATATTTTCAACATATAAAAGTATGGGGCTCTGATTATAAAAATGTTGCAATAAAAAACCTGATCCAGAGAATGCCTTAGGAAAAGTTGCAGTACCATCGTTAACAATGTACCGATAAATACCTCTTTCTAGAGATTGTGTGACTGAGGAATTAGATTCCTCAGAGACATAGCTAGGCTTTATATGGTCTGCACTACTTCATGCCCTCCTATACCTCCACTTACGTGCAGTTTTCAACAAATGCACGTTTTTCAGAGGGGGCTTTCATGTGCTTTCAAGAAGGATGACACTGTCTTAATATCTGAACATTGCATGCTATGCTTCCTAGAATATTAGCCTTATTGGAGATCTTTGCTTGGAAAACACTCTCCCTCCAAGACCAAGTTTCAATGGGATGAATGTTCTAATGAGAAATCCTGGTTTTTAGGATACTTTAAAAACAGGCATAGTCTATGTAGGTCTAGCCAACTAACAAGAAACACTGGTTAGTATTTATCCCACTTCCTCAAGGCTGTCAGATGCCCCAGAGGTTTGGGACATCTAAAATCTGTTAGGTAAACTAATTAGCGACATGAATTCAGCCTGGGCATTTACCAGGTATAGTCTAGGAATATGAATAAGATATGTTTTCTGTCCTTAAGAGCTGTATCCTGTTTACCTCAGAAATATGGAAAATACTGTACCAGTAACCTACAAAGCCAGCGTAGAAGAGAGAGAGCTGGTTGGAGTAACATCTGGTGTTTTATGAATGTAGAATTCCTCACACGTAGCTTGTTAGAACATTCGTACTATCTGGTTTCTCAGATTTCTTTCCTATTCTTAATAATTAGAGATGATCACAGCAAGTTTGATACCAAATAGTAGGGGACATATTTGGTTTCTTTATTGGTGAGACTAGGTCATTCAGCAGTGTCTATGTCCAGAGAACTATTATGGGAAATAAAATTGAACCAAACATGGCCCATGTTCTCAATATGCTTATTATTACTAGGTAGTGGAGAAACAGTGGATTACAGAAATGACAGTGTCATAGGCAAATGTTGACTCTTACGTGGTGAAGTCATAGTTGAGTGTGGTAGACTTACAGTAAGCTTTAAACTTACATCATTCAAAATTCACTTATTTCCCTAAAATCCAAACATCATTAAATTTAAATACACCTTTAAGACTAGCATTGAATGGAAACATTTTGCTTGAGTTTAATTAGTCTCACAGAATATCTTAGAAGCTGTAATTGCTAAAAGTGTAGTGTCTCCCTTTAAACTCAAAAATTAGTGGTGATGTGAGTAGAATGACAAATATTCTGACTAATAAACTGCAGAGCTAAAAATGTGTAAATATGAAGAATGTTGACTTTAAAAGATTGGGATTTTTAATAGCTGTGGTTTAAGTAAAGAAAAATCATCTTGGAATATGTCCGGTGTGAATCAAGTAATAAAAACCCAATAATATTGCATAATATTAATAGCACTGTTCTGAGCACTTTTACATATATTGATTCATTTAGTCCTCACAATATCTTGTGAGTAGCTACTGTTAAGGATGTTCATTGTGGAGCAAAGTATTACAGTCCTACATGCATACGTGCATTCTACAAATAGCCCTGAACCCATGGGCCAGGAACTGTCTAGATGCTGGAGATACATTGGTGAACAAGGTAGACTTTCTTTCCTTTTGGAGCTTACATTTTTTTTAAATTAATTTATTCTATTTTATTATTTATTTTTGGCCACATTGGGTCTTTGTTGCTACGTGTGGGCTTTCTCTAGTTGAGGCAAGCAGGCTTCTCGTCACGGTGGCTTCTCTTGTGGCAGAGCACAGGCTCTAGGCACGTGAGGCACGTGGGCTTCAGTAGTTGTGGCTTGTGGGCTCTAGAGCACAGGCTCAGTAGTTGCACAGGCTTAGTTGCTCCGCGGCATGCGGGATCTTCCCGGACCAGGGTTCGAACCTGTGTCCCCTGCATTGGCAGGCGTATTCTTAACCACTGCGCCACCCGGGAAGCCCGGAGCTTACATTTTGGAAGGGATGTCAACAAAAACCAGCTAAAGAAATACCCATATAATGTATTAAAAGGTTAATGTAAGTGATAAGACATTAAAACAGGATAAAGGGATAGGGAAATGGGAGTGCTTAGAGTGGTCAGAGAAGTCTTTTTGAAGTGGGGCTATTTGAACAGAGACCAGAATGAAGTTGGGAAAGCAGAAACTGGGTGAGGAGCATTTCAGGCTGACAGAATGAGGGCAAAAAGAACTTAAGACAGGAATGTGTGAGGACTAGCAAGGAAGCCATTGTAGCTAGAGCCAAGTCGGGGTGCAGGGGGGAAGTGCCAGGACATGATTCTGCAAGGTTAGCCATGGGCAACATCTTGTCAAGTCCCTCTCTCTATCTACACTACGGACTTTATGTTATCTGTGTAAGATAGGAGGCCACTGGAGGGTTTTGTGTGTTGGGGGGGGGGGGTTTGGCTGCATTGGGTCTTCATTGCTGTGCGCGGGCTTTTCTCTAGTTGTAGCGAGTGGGGGCTACTCTTCATTGTGGTGCACGGGCTTCTCGTTGCGGTGGCTTCTCTTGTTGTGGAGCGCAGGCTCTAGGTGCGTGGGCTTCAGTAGTTGCGGCACGCAGGCTCAGTAGTTGAGGTACACAGGCCCTAGAGCGTGTGGGCTTCAGTAGTTGCAGTGCACGGGCTCAGTAGTTGTGGCTTGTGGGCTATAGAGCCCAGGCTCAGTAGTTGTGGCACACGGGCTTAGTTGCTTGTGGCATGTGGCATCTTCCTGGGCCAGGGATCAAACCCGTGTCCTCTGCGTTGGCAGGCGGCTTCTTAACCACTGCGCCACCAGGGAAGTCCCCACTGGAGAGTTTTAAACAGGGAATGATGGTTGGTTTATGTTTGGAAGAATAATTCTGGCTGCTTTGTGGATAAGAGAGCATAGGGACATAGCTGTGGAAACAAAGAGAAAGGTGGTTGGGCTTTTGTCAAAATTCGGGCAAGAAGTTGATGATGGTACCTTAGACTAGGATGGTACTGGAAAGGTGATGAGAGGTGACCGATTTGTTTGAAGGTAGACCTAACAATTTGTTGACAGCTTGGGTATAAGAGAAAGCAAGGAGTCAAGGATGACTCCACAGTTTTAGGATTGAGTGAACGTGGTGTCATTTATCGAGCTATGAGTTGAGGGAGGATCACATTTAGGAAGAAATAAAAAATTCTGTTTTTGATTAAATTGAGATGCCTATTAATAGACATTTTCAGTGTAACTGTTGAATAGGTAGTTAAATATACACGTCGAGTGCCTGAGAAAGGCTATGGCCGGAAATACAAATTTAGGAGTTGCCAACTTCTAAATAGTATAGAAAGTATAGAGTATGGATAGAGGAGAAGAGATTTGGGGACTCGGCTGTGGAGACTAAAGGCTGGTTAGAGCAGGTGTATCCCCGAAGGAAGAATGTGTGGGTCGGATGCCTCTGAGAAAGCTAATAAGATGAGGACAGAGAAGTGCTTATGGGATTCAACTGTCTTGAAGTCCTTAGTGGCCTCACCAAGAGCAATTTTGAGACAAAAGGCTGGAGAGATTTCAGGAGTTGGGGTGGTGAGGAAGAGGAGTTTTGATGTAAAGGAGAGCAGAGAAACAGGGTGGTGAGAGGGAAGGACAGGGATGTGTAGTCAAGGAAGGGGTTTCTTCTGATTTTAGATGAGAAATAGTTCTAACATGTTTGTATGCTGTTGGGAGTGATTTTCATAGTCCTCAAACACTTAGTGATTACCTTCCATGTGATAAGTAACGTCTAAGGTTTGATAGGATTATCTTTCAGATATCCATATGTGTTTTGTGGAATATTTGGATTATAAGGTCATAGTGTGTAATGGAAAGAGTTCAGGCTGGACAGGCAGCCTGCCTTGGAATCATATTCTGGTCCCTGAGCTACTAACCAAGTGATTTTGAGGAACTTAACCTGACCTCTGAGCCTGTTTCCTAATCTGCAAAATGATAACCTCTTTTAGGTTAAAATTAAAACAACATATAAGTATGATACTGGACTTAGGTACCGACTAGCACACCCATAGTGGCCTTTAGAGATAATTTCCCCTTTGATGTTGGAATATTTGTCGTTGTATATTATTGGAAAGGTCAGGATTAACATCAGCTGGAAATTTGCTAGAATGCAGAATATCAGGCCCCGTATGTGATCTGTGGGATCAGAACAGATGTGTGTTTAACAGGAACCCCAGATGATTTGTATGGACATTAAAGTTTGAAAACCACTGATAAGAAAACAGGTGCCAGTCTGCCCTATTTTTTTAGGAGTTCAAGGAAAAAGGTAACATCTCTACATTCTTAACATGCTTGCAATCTAAAAGTATTCTTATACCTAGCTTTATTGTTTGTAAATTCTTTTGTGTATGTAGGTATGTTACAAATACCTGTGGTGTATTATTATATAGCAGATTCTTTCTGTGTACTCTTGACAGTGTACGAAATGAAAACTCCATATGTGATGATCTTTTCTTTTTTAATTGTTGAAATACAGATAATTAGGAAAGTTGATAAGCAGACCGCATTACTGGATGCAGATGATCCTGTGTCACAGCTCCATAAATGTGCATTTTACCTTAAGGATACAGAAAGAATGTACTTGTGCCTTTCTCAAGAAAGAATAATTCAGTTTCAGGTATGTTTTTAAATTACTGGTAAAATCTAAAATGTGCAAACTATTAGGTTAGCAGCATTTAGAAACATGAAACTCTCGCTTAATGTTAATTGTATCCAAATACATGAAGCTGTGTGTTCAGATATTTATCTCAAGTTCAAGGGTCCTTAGCCCACATGTTCCTCGGATATAGCAGTCATCCTACATCAAGGAAGAACTCAAAACTATGAAAATGTTCTAAGAGAAGCAGTTAACATCTAGTTCTGAGGAACAGAGAGCCCCTCAGATTATCCAAAACTAGATGTTGGGTATTCAGTAAATCACCTGAAATTATGTGCAGACAACATTGTATATGATACATGCCTATTTTGGAGGAGCGTTCATAATTCTCATCAGATTTATATTGGGGTCTTCTAAGATAGTAATGATGACACATTTCAAAAGCTAATTTTTAACTGTATTTACTCAGAAGGCTTTCATGAGGACATTTATGACATGAACAGATGACTTAATAGAATAGTTATACTTTCACATGAAACTCATTTCTGAACATCTGGAGACTTTCCAGAGAGATGCACACACAGCCAGTCTCCTCAACCCAGCACTGATGGTCTGACCTAGGTGTTTCGAGATAGGGGTAGGGGATTGTCAGTCAATATCTCGGTTCTTTCCCGCTGAAAGTACGTAAGTTTCTAGCTGTTCTCTGAGCAGGAGGGGGCTCCCATTCTCTCTCTCTCAGGGATCCCTAAAGAGTTTTAAACAGCTATTTACATCACAGATACTGATCTTTTATTAAAGAAATTATACAGGTACTGGTATACTCTTACTTAAATGGTTATTCTGAAGGTATTATTAGTTTTTAGTATGTCACTGAAATATTTTGTATTAAAATAAAACCTGCCATATGTGAGGTTTCCATGTTAATATTCTGTTTGTTTAGGGATTGGCGAAGCATCGTGCTTGGGAAGTTTATAAATTTGTACTAAATTCTCTTCATGTTAATGCCAGTCTATGAGTGTTACTTTGTTAAAGTGTCTTATACTGCAGTGTATATAAAACTCAATTTCTAACCAATTTTTTCATAAGGCCACTCCATGCCCAAAAGAACCAAATAAAGAGATGATAAATGATGGCGCTTCCTGGACAATCATTAGTACGGATAAGGCAGAGTATACATTTTACGAGGGGATGGGCCCTGTCCTTGCCCCAGTCACACCGGTGCCTGTTGTAGAAAGTCTTCAGGTGAGACCACTTACAAGTTGACCTTTAGCTCTTTGCAACTGATCTCAGCTATGACATGGCATAATTTTATTTCACAATAAATTTGATTTTTCTCCAAATCTTGTGATTTGGAGTTTTTTTTTTTTTTGGAGGTTTTGTTACACATCATTTGTTGATTTTTTAAAAAAAGAAAATGAGAGGAACATAATTTTATGCAAGAAAATTTAAATGTAAATCAGTTTGTATATTAGCTTGCAATATTTTTAGTTCACTTTGTCTTTATAATCATGTCATTTAAAAGAAGCATTTTATTTATCCATTTTTTTGCACATGATAGTCGAATGAGAAACTGTACTTTAATGAAAAATGAAAAGTTTTCTCAACATTGTTCTGATTTTCTGTGAATTGCAGTTGAATGGCGGTGGGGACGTAGCAATGCTTGAACTTACAGGACAGAATTTCACTCCAAATTTACGAGTGTGGTTTGGGGATGTAGAAGCTGAAACTATGTACAGGTACTTAATATAATTTTTTATATCATGTAGAGTTTTTGATGGGGGTGTGGGTTCATGAGACTCTTTCCTGATATTGGTTGTCCTGTATTTAAGCAACCTTGTTTTAAGTTTCAGTTCTAAAATTTTCTGTGCTTTTAAGTGATTTCTATTTCCTCCTCAGATGTGGAGAGAGTATGCTCTGTGTTGTCCCAGACATTTCTGCATTCCGAGAAGGTTGGAGATGGGTCCGGCAGCCAGTCCAGGTTCCAGTAACTTTGGTCCGTAATGATGGAATCATTTATTCCACCAGCCTTACCTTTACCTACACCCCAGAACCGGGGCCACGGCCACATTGCAGCGCGGCGGGAGCAATCCTTCGAGCCAACTCTAGCCAAGTGCCCCCTAATGAGTCAAACACAAACAGCGAGGGGAGTTACACAAATGTCAGCACAAATTCAACCAATGTCACGTCATCTACAGCAACAGTTGTGTCCTAACTACCGTCTTTTTGCTAGGACTTACACTGACTTGAGTGCGGCAAAATGTTGACAAAAAAAGAAAGAAAAAAATGAACAATCTTTTGTGGTTTCTTGGGAAAACTTTTCGTACCCGGTGATACTATTCAAAAACCCCATTACCTGCAAGTGCTGATTTGAAGTGCAGAAGCCACAGTAAAACAAACAAAAAAACATCAAAATGTGCAAACTTTTGGAAATTGATTTTTTTCGGCTGTTATTTTTGTTTGGTTGGTTTTTGTTTGGTTTTGTTTAAATGGGCAAGAAATAGAGATGTGGCTGGAGTAAAAGGTAATCAAACTAGAAGACGAAAATCTAACATAGTTTTTATGGACCAAGGAACTTGTATAAGCTTTAGTAAAAGGTACATTTTCACCATACCTTTTTTATATCACAGTATATATAGTACACCTTTGTTACCAAATAGGTTGTTCTCCTCCCCACCCCCTTTGAGCTTTTGCTCTTAAGTACATTCAGGTTCCAAGCCTGACCATGCTTGTTTAATCTAATTACCATACTCCTCCAGGTCTTTTTGGTCTAAGGCTGGAACTGTTCTTTTTATTTTATTATTTTCTTTAAAAGCTGAAGTCTTATGACTTTTCATGAGTGGAAGGTGTTTTGATTTCAGCAATTCAAATCTTGTAAAGGCCTGCATATTTCTTTTAAGATTATTTGAAGTCTGTGCAAAAGCTTTAAAAAAAATGCCTCTGCCTTGCCTGCAATACATGCAACGTACGTTGACTTAGTCTCTATTCTCAGACACCGTTGATAGTTATTTCTGTGTTCCTTTTTTTTAAAAAAATGTATTTATAGTTGTAATCCAAGAGGTTCTAACATTTACCTGGAATTAAATGTGGCCATTTAGTCATTAATGAGTTAATGGCGTGGAACATGTTGGTTTTTACAGTGTTCCCTTCCTTTTTCCTGTGCAGAAATGTATCTGTGCGGTCCAGGATTTGTTCAGGTTTTCCCTCCTCCTAATCTTGTACATAACTTGTATTATGTGTAAGTTAAACATTTTATTTTGAAGCTAGAATATTCCCAGTGATTTCATTCAGCAGGGTGTTTTTCTGCCTTGTTGGCATATGACAAAAAAATATCATCAGAAGTATTTGCTACCAGTTGGTAGATGGTGCCCTTATTGTATAATGAGGAAAATCTCAGCAAAAGCATGTTTTTACTTACTTTCTTTTGTGGGGGGTAGCCTAGGCCAAAATATCATTGTAACCTTGAAACAAGATGCTTTTACTAGATGACCAACTAAAATAGCTGGAAGACAGTACTTTAGGAACAGATAGCTGTAAGATTATAAAAATGCAAATGTACTTTATCTTTCCATTTCTCTCCCTGCCTTTTTTTGTTTTCTCTTCCCCAGTACTGAGCATCTTCACAAATGTCTCCTACTCGGAAAGCATTTCTTTTCCATTCAGTTAAGATTTGGCTGCATTCAGGGTTGTGTGCTGGCTGTGTGTGCTGGGCTCCCCAGTTTCACATTGGGTTTGTTCCTGCACTTTGGGCACGCCTATGTTCGGTGTCTTAGAAATTGCAGCAGACTCATTGGGCTACGTTTTCTACAGGAACTATGTGTGTGATGTTACAGGACATGGTCTAGTAATACAGTCATCTTTCTTTGAGTAAAAACTACCTCTAGATTGTGGTAAGCTTTTACTGTCCCATAAAACAGGAGCCACAAGTACCTTAAGAATGCAAAACTAACTTCCTGCAGTTTCCATACAGAAATTGTCTTTCTGGTGTCCTGGGCTATTTTGAAAAGTTTCCGTCAGTAGACTTTTTAAAACATCATTGTTAGTAGCTTCCCCCCACTCCCCTCCACCCCCAGCTTTGATATCTTCATTACTCATTCTTCTGCTCAGACTCTGCCATTGTAAATACAATTCCTAACATCTTTACATCACTTTTTCCTCAGTTTTCAAGGGGGAAGTCATTTGTAAAACATGTTAGTGGTTAAATAAAAGTTATTGTGGTCTTCTCTTTACTGCAAGCCTTTTTAATTACTCACAGGCTGCATTATACTATATATAGCCTTTCTCTCTTTAAGTCTGCTCCCGTCACTAGCTTCTCTTGTAAGCTAATCCTGCCTCACACTTTAAATCTGTTTCAGTGACCAAGGGCAGAATTCATTGTGGCCTTATCTTTCTTTGTTTTAACTGTTTACTGGCTTTTTCTTGCAAACTTGCTTGTTTCTGAGTAGTATTTATTCTTCTCTCTGTTGAGTCTGGAAGTAGTCTTTACACAGTGCTTTTTGTTCAGAGCACCGAAATGTTTTCAGTGCTGCCTTACTTTGAATGGGCCACAAGTTTCCTCCACTTCCCAGGTTTGGTATTTAGTTACCAAATTATATTAAATTAACTGATAATAGATGAGATGCTTTTGAAGAACAAACTATTCCTACCCAGCATTGCAACTCAAAATAATTTTTTCAAGTTTATGGCTTTACTAAAATTAACTTTTGCTTTTTTACTGTTTAACTATATCTAATTTTGGCTCTTTGTTTATTTTAATAAGATAATTGAAATATTAGACTGTAAACCCTTTTCCTCTTTTTTTTTTTGAAAAGTCCAAGAATATGCTTATACAGGCATTCTCCCCCCCACTATTTTATGACATTCTACATACCACAAACTAAAGACTGAAATGATTTGTCTGTTGTGGCTTATTGTTTACTAGTAGTTCTTTTATCAGCTGATTAAAATTTTTTTGTGAATTATTTTCAGTGTTTAATTTTCAGGAGCCTTGTCCTCTGGTTATGGTAGAACACGGCCCCTCCTCCAATGGTGGCATTGTTAGAGATGCTGGTCATTTTCCCTTATAAAGACTCTCAGAATGGTAACCACTTCAGTTAAAGTATAGTACATTCAAGGTTTTTTTTTTTTTAATTCTGTATTAGAAGTGTAGCCTATGCTCTTATGATTCTATGCAGTTTCTGAAAATATGCATAGAAGCTGAGTCTGTTATCCAATATGTTTTTATTAGTTCTGTTGAATTTGATCACGTAGATTGGGATGGCAAGCTAAAGGCTTTAAATATAAAATGCCCTTTTTATTTTAAATGATTTCAGAGTTGAACACTAGTATAAAATTTACCCTGCTGCTGACTTTTCTTAAACTGTGGCAACTAAAGGCATCCTCATATATATATTAATTAGTGAAATATTTGTCACTCGTACTGCACAGACTTATTTGCCATTGTAACTGGTTAGTTTTTTGTTTTGGGGGGGGTTTTTGTTTTTGTTTTTTTTTTTAATGAAACGAGTACCATCTGTGCCCTCAATTTCCAACACAGGTTTTAAGAACTAAACTAACTAGTCATGTTTAACCAGATAATCCATGCAGGGGGTGGGAGGGGGTGTTCCTTTTTGAAACAAAATGTTATTCAATTATTAACCAAGTTACTTATTTTTGATTTCAAAAGCAGCTGTGTTTCTGATGAGTACTGAACAAATGTGTGTAATTTTCTGTGCCAGACTTTCGACTTTGTTTTCAAGCACTGTAATGTGGGATGATGGTTAGAAACAATAATATATTAGGGTTTCTATTTAACCCTTTCAGGACTGAACTGTATTTCCTTTTATTAATTTTTCCATGTGTTGTGATAAATGTTTGCCAGCATTCAGTACTGTGTTGGTCCAGATGTAGGTTTATATGCTCATTTTTAGCTTATTTCTTGTACCTTGCAGCATGCTCTATGCATTCAGTCCTTAAGGGGTTTATTTTACAAACTGTGCACCTGTAAGGTTTATTAGCAATAAGATAGAAAATTGAGCAAGTTTATACCATAATTTTGTAGAAAAAAGAATCTGCTCAGTTCCATATTTCATCCATGAGAAACCTGCAATATGGGCAGTTTCAAGAAATAAATAAAAAGGAAATGTAAACCATTGTAAAAGTCTTCTGTTGGATGTGCCTGATGCATGTCGTCTTTGATTTCAGAATACTTCATAAAGATAAAATTAAATTCCATATTACAGTTGGTATATTTACAGTCTTACCTTGCTATCTAATCTACATCACATCAAAGTGATGGCTGTGCTGATTTTTTTTTTTTTAATGTTTTAAACTACACAGTGCTTTAAAAAGAGAAAGTTTTTTTTGCGGGGGGGGTGGTTCTTTCTTCTTCACGGGGAAATGGGCTTCGCCATTCAAGGGCTGTCTCCCAATTCAGGAACTTTTCGAGCTAATCTCAACAAGATTGGAGAGCATTATTTAACAGTAGCTTGCTTTTCCAGTGTAAGGTTGTCATTTGGTTTGGTGTATGAAAGAACATAGAATGTTTTTTCCTTTTTGGTGGGAGCTCCTCGTTGGAGAGAAAGCGTACTTTGTTTAATAGGGAAACAGAAAGTAAAGGGGGGAAGTTGTTACGTATTTTTTCAGTCATAACAAGTTCATTTATCTGATCTCCCCCAAAAGAAAAAAATATAAGCAAAGGTATCAGGATTTTTGCTAAATACATCTAAAAATAGTGATTGTTAAATAATTTAGAAACAATATAGTTGGAATTTGAGTTGTGAGGCTTTAATGGCTAGGATTGGTAATAGCTTCTTTTTAAAAAAAAAACAATTTATTTATTTATTTTACAGTAGGTCTTTGTTAGTTATCTATTTTAAATATAGCTGTGTGTGCATGTCAGTTCCAAACTCCCAGTCTACGTATAGATTGGGTAATAGCTTCTTGGTTTAGAATTTAGATGGGAATAATATGTTTCTACCCCTTGTTATAAATAGTATATGATCACTTTCTAAGCAACCTAATGAAAGGTCCATTAAGTATATATATGTGTATATTTTTTGTCCTTGAACCCGTAGATGGTTGCCAGTTAAAAACATGCAGAGGGCAAGCTGCATCAGGTGCTAGTGGTGAGGGATCACAGAAGCAAGTCCTCTCCTTAAACAAAAATCTAGAAAGATACAGTACAAAAAACCCTGAAAAACCCTAGTTTAGCGCTAGACAGCAATGAGGACGACAAATTAAGTTGATGTATGTAAAGTACAAATGAGGTGCTTCGTCTTGACCTACAGGTTAGACCCTAAAGCTTACGGCTGGGGGATAGAACTGGTGCCACAGCTCCCGTAGGACCTGCAAGACTGGACAGTTATCCGCAGTTCTTTGTGTTAAGGATAAGGTTTTTTGTGTGCCTGGCACGCAGGTGTTCAATAAATAGTGTAAGGTGTCCTGCACACATATGTAAGAACTCATGACTCATCTTGGTTTAAAGAAAAGGCAGGTAAGTATTATCTAATACAGAAAAGGAACAAGGTTTTAACTCTATAACAAAAAACATTCATGATGAACACAGCTAGGTTTTATAATGGAATTTATAGAATGTTTTGCTTTGCGGAAGTAGCACTTTATTTTTTAAATTTTTATTCTTATTGTTTTTTTACATTGGGCCACTTGTTTTACTGGATCTTTGCTGGTGGACCACTTTCTCACACCCGGGGGACTTAGGCCTTTGAGGGACAAGACTGGGCTACAAATGCAGCCTCGTGTCAGTGCCCTTCAGGTGTTTTTACCCATATGCCCTAGCCAAAACCCCCCTCAAGTCTCGACTGCCCAGGGGAGAGCAAAATCCTTTTACTGACACAGTGAAATCTAAAGGCATCTAGAACCAAGCATGCGGTAAGGGCAAGCCTGAGAAGGCCAAAGAGGGATGGTCCTCCCCTTCCTGTGGGATGAAAACAGGCCAGGCGGGTCCAGCACGATGGACGGGGTTGAGGGCTCGGCTAGGTGGTTCGTGGTCAGGGGCTGGCGCCACACCAGCCGCGGCATCCTGCGTCCTCCAGCCCGGCTTTGGGGGTCCCAGTCCCAAGGCTCCAGATCATGTGGAACAGCCACTGCCTCAACTCAGCCAGCCCCACATGAGAACGTGCGTCAGGCTCGTGGCCATGAGGTGCGTCTCCAGCTGGATGAGGGTCTGGTTGTGCGCCTCGACGCGGGCCAGGTGCGAGTCCAGGTGGCCAAAGAGGGGCTCCTCCTGGTCCTCTTCTATGTAGAATTCTAAAGGAAAGGTAAAGTTTTCAGGCACCATCCACCACGGCTTGATCTCCGTGTCCTACCGCTCCCAGCCAATTCTGAATAGGGCCAAGTCCAGGAACTTATCCCAACAGGACCTAGAGAAATCTTGGAAGTAGCACTTTAAAATGTGGAATTCTATGACAAGTTTTTTAAAAGGTAAGTATGAGGTTTAGGTGTGTATCAGGTTCTTTCTGGCATGATTGATCGTAGTCCCTGCTTTTCACCTCCTTGTATTCTACTACCCTGTGCATTGAGTACAGTCAACATGCAGGTCCATCCTTTCTGGCACCTCTGCCTGGTCGATCATTTCCACTGGTGCTGAAATCCCAGACTCTCAATCCAGAACGCCGCCCCCGCCCCATCTTCTTCATATAAAGGAATAAAGAGTGTGACGAGGTCATTCCCAGCAGCCTCTTGGGCCGTTTTTGGCAGCTGTTCTTTTATCGTGAAACGAAGTTTTCTCCCCACAAGGCTGCTCTTTGTCCTTGCTCACAACACAACACAAAATCGGTGATCGTGGTTTTACCCTGCTCCTTAAACCTTCACAACTGAGTTGTTTTTTTTTTGCGGTACGCGGGCCTCTCACTGTTGCGGCCTCTCCCGTTCCGGAGCACAGGCTCCGGACGCGCAGGCGCAGCGTCCATGGCTCACAGGCCCAGCTGCTCCGCGGCACGTGGGATCCTCCCGGACCGGGGCACGAACCTACGTCCCCTGCATTGGCAGGCAGACTCAACCACTGCGCCATCAGGGAAGCGCTGGTGTGATCTTTGAGAAGACCCTCAGGTGAAGGATAATGGAATGTGCATCTCTTTGCTTAGAAGCATAAATATCTATCCCTATTATTTCTGGGTAGTGCCAGAGGTTGGAATTAGTTAAGACACAACCAGGAATTTTTTTTTTTAATTAATTTTTTTTGCGGTACGCGGGCCTCTCACCGTTGTGGCCTCTCCCGTTGCGGAGCACAGGTTCCGGACGCGCAGGCTCAGCGGCCATGGCTCACGGGCCCAGCCGCTCTGCAGCATGTGGGATCTTCCCAGACCAGGGCACGAACCCGTGTCCGCTGCGTCGGCAGGTGGACTCTCAACCGCTGCACCACCAGGGAAGCCCAACCAGGAATTTTTAAATGGCCAGTAATGTTCTAGGCTCTGAGCTCATTCAGGGTGTGGCCATTTCTTAAAAATTTTCACTAAGGGCTTGTCTTAGTCTGCTCAGGCTGCCATAATAAAGTACTGGGTGGCTTTAAACAACAGAAATTGATTTTTATTATGGTTCTGAGGACTGGAAGTCTGAGATCAAGGTGCCAACATGGTCAGGTTCTGGTGAGGACACTTAACTGGTTTGCAGATGGCTACCTTTCTTGCTGTGTGCTCACATGGCACAGAGAGAGACATGTCTGTCTCTTAAGCCCACAGCCCTTAGGACCCCATCTTTATGGCTTCATTTAACTTAAATTACCTCCTAAAGGCCCATCTCCAGATACAGTCACACTGGGAGTTAGGGCTTCAGCATGAAATTTGGGGGAGAACAGTTCAGTCCATAGGGCCCTTCCTAAAAACTTTCTGGGTTACAGTTTCAGTATACTGGATACCAATCTATAGAATTGTATTTAGGTTTCCTGCATTTTAAAGTTCTGGTTGGGGATTCTCAACAGTTAGCCAAGACAATGAACAGACTTGGGCTGAGGGACAAGGGGAGAGGCAAGATTGAGGGAGAAGTCACTTTGGCCACTTGTGAATTGTTTTATGGCCATTGTTTAATCCTCACCACAACCCTATGAGCTAATAGGCTTGTTTTAGAGGTGAAGACACAGGCTCAGGACTTGCCCAGAGTCATACGTTAAATTTAGCAGAGCTGGGATTCAGATGCGGGCTCAGGTGACTTAGTCACGCTGAAGTGCCATGCGAGACGTCTCAGTCAGAAAGACGCAGGGACTGGGGTTTCTAGGAGCTGGTTCTGTGACAAGTTCTGTCTTCTTAAGGAACTTTATAGGGAACAGCCATTCTATTTTAGTCCTCACATTACACAGTTGAGAAAAAACGAGCCCTAGAGAAGCTGAAATACCCAAACGTGATTATAGATTGAAAATGCTTTATTCACTTGAAAGTGCTATCCAGTTGCCGGGAGTTCATTTGTTTTTATTATTATTTTAGTATCATGACCTCTTGGTTAATGTTGTTAGTCCCCCTGGCCAAGCCTTACACATAAATATGTGCTAAATTATACGACCCTAGAGAGAATTCGAAATCTATGAACCTATTCAAGTTCATTGAAGCACTGAAGGGAAATGATAAAAATAATGATGAAAACAACTTCAAAACCTTTCCATCTTCCAGGTGAAGATAATGGATCTTCATCTCTGAATAAATCTAACAGTTAATTCAAACTTCAGTGGGTTTCTGGACCTCATATGAGTAAGACCAGAACTCAGAGACCAGAGTGTGAAACAGTGACCTGAGTGATTGGTGCTCAAATCATAAATGTCCTCAGGGTGGCAGATTCGGCAGCTTGCCACTGCTCATTCGTCTCATTCATAGTTGGGGAGTAAATGACACACGGCACTTGGGAGGAAGCACGCATGAAGAGCCCTCAGCCATTGTCCTGTATTTACCTCAGAGCCCAGGTATCTGGTGTGGTTGCTGTCCATCCAGCTCAGGAGGCCGCTTGGCCTGGGTCTTCCAGGATCTTCATGAGCTTAGTCCTCAGGCTTTTTGCTGCTCATTCAAGAAAACAGCGATATGGTGGTTTTGCATTTAATACTTCAAAGATTTGAAAATATACACCTTCAATACTATAGCCATTATTAGAGTTACAAGAGTTAAGTCAGAAACCAAACCTGGTTAACTTAGGGAAAGGGGATTTTGTAAGAATAGCAGAAGCTCAAGGATTGAAGGGCAGCCTGGGTCACGCTTAGAAATACAAGGAAGGCAGCTCCTGTGAGTTAAGGAACCCTGGATCGTAGGAGTGGTCTGCTCAGGGAGCCGCTGCTGTGAGCATTCCCTCTTTTCTTTTATCCTTAAGTCAGCAGCTTCAGATTCAAATTTGCAGATAAGAGCAACCGGCCACGTGAACCTAGGTCACTTGCCTGTTCCTGTGCACTTAGAGGAAGGGCCCGTTAAAAGGAACCTCTAGGGGCTCTTTGGTTTGTGTGATCACAGGCCTAGATTTAGAACCAACAGGGGAAGAGATAATTCCCCAAAAAGGAATTTGAGGTTGCTGGGTTTGGGGAAGAGGTGCCAGGGAGCTCCTCTGGAGGGCTACAGACAATAAATTCTGTAGTCAAATGTGTTAAGTGTATTCTCTGTGCTCAGGGCTTTACATGAAATATTTCTTATTCCTTAAATTTCTGAGTCAACTTAATAGGCAGTTTTGAAAAGGATGCTCAGATGATGAGCCACATCATCAAAACCCCTCCCAACTCCTCTAGCCTTCCAGCTTTCCTGAGAAATGCCCGTTCCGCAGGATGAGCTCTCGGGAACTCCGACCTGCTTTTCTCACCCCCATGGCAGCTGATAGAACCACTGGAGAGACTTCCTCATGCTTCCTGCAGGTGATTGGGCAAGAAGCAAACAGGAGATCTCAGGGACCTTGTTTTGACATGTCAACATTGACATGTCAACTGAGAAGCAAAGAACTGGTTTGCAGGGAGAAGAATGAAGCAGACATCCAAAGAAAAGTGGGAGCATTCCCAGTTCCCGCCCCTTTCTGAGGCTCAGCTGTATTCCTGCCCTTGAGTTCCAAGTGATAACCCATTATTTTTATCATTTCCCTTCAGTGCTTCAATTAACTTGAATAGGTTCATATTACTTGCAACTGGTGTCCTAATAGGAAAGTCTTGCCTTTATTACCTTAATTTCATCGATGAAGAAATTAAGAAAAAGGCAAGGGTCGTTTTTAGGGTTCTGCAGCCTTAAGTGGCAAAGCTATGATTCAAGCCCAGGCCCTCTGGACCTGAGTGAGTTAGGGAAGGTAAGGGTTTGGAGACAGTACCAACATCTAGGGGAGCGTCGAGATGGGAGCATTTGAACAGTGTCTCAAATAGTGAGGCAGTCCAGGATTTCAACAGGGAGGAGTGGATGGGCTGATGGAAGGCAAGGAGTGTAGTCCAGGCAGGTTCCCTAGTGTAATTGAACCATGCGAGCAGTAGGAATTGATTGTTTCATGATTGTGTCTAAATTTAACAGGTTACCAGGGTCCGATAGGTAGAATCTCCTGCCATGTCTGTTAGGGGGAATGGTTCTCTGCACCATATGTCTTTCCTTGTGGGAGGGACCTACCATTTGGTAAGATTCCTGGCCTCTGCCCTTTACTCAGTATTAATAACTTTGCTGAATGAGTTAATTTAGTTCTTCTCCAGCCAGGAACTGAAGATATGTAATAAAATCCTGCTTCATGGGGCTTTCCTTCTCTTGGGGAGAGAGAGGCAAAAATAAATACAGGTATATGTCTATGCATGTGTACGTATTAAAGGACTCCTACTGAAAATGTCACCATCTCAAGCCCAGAGATAATGGAATCGGACCATCAAAAGACCTCCGCAGCATCCAGGGGCATCTATGGGTGAGAATTTCTGTGTCCTAGAGGTACTGAGTAGGTAACATTCAATATAAAAACCTGTTGTCTCTAACGAGTACTTCACCGACCATTTCAGTGGAGGTGCTGTACACACATCACAGTCGTGCGCAGCCCACTGAGGAACTTAGGCTTGTCCTTGTTGCCTTTCTTGGGGTCCCTTTCAGTCACCTTGCAGTAAACCCTGGGCACATGTACATAGGGCAGGGTGAGGGGCTGTGAGCTGTGGGCAGTCGAGAGATGACTACAGGACAGTTTCTGCCCGGGAAAGCCCATCTGGAAGCAGGCTGTGACTGGGATGCTCATGTGCCAGGAGGACTCAACTTACGTGGGCTCTGGGAAGCTTCCAGAGAGAGCCCCTCCTCAGAGAAGAGCCAACCCTGGTGGAGGCCGGAATAGAGGAGCAAGGCTGAGGGGGGGCAGGGGCCCTGGTGTCCACACCACAGTTTTCTGCCATCCCTGCTGGTTCGATTAAAGCGTGGCCTCTCCCTACCCGGGGATGCACCTGGAGGGAGGTTGCAGAGGGAGGAAGGCAAGAGATAGAGTCACGTAGGCTCATTCTGAGACACCTATTAGACTTCAAGTTAGACAGGCAAGTAAGCAGGTAGATCTCCAGATCGGGAGCTCAGGGCGCTCTGTGCTGGAGATACACGTTTGGGAGTCAATCACATGTAGATGGGGTTTAAAGCCATCAGCCTGATGAGATCTCGGGGGAGGAGAATAGGTAGAAAAGTGGTCCAAGACCCACCCCCGCCCCAACAGTCCCTGTTTAAATAGTGTTTCTCAAACTTTTTTGTGCTAGACTCCCCCAGGGGAGAGTGTTGAAATTCGAGTCTGACTCTGTAGGTCAGTGGGCATGGGTCTTGAGATCCTGCATTTCTAATGATGCTGCATTGGTAATGCAGGTCTAGAGACCCCACCTGGAGTAGCGAGGCCCTCACTTACGCCCAGACAGAAATGGGAATGATCGACGAAAAGAGTAACATGCCTCTTTGATTCGTAAAAGTGATCGTTTCTAGCTAACATCATTGTTTTCCAAGTCAGCATTAACTCACTAATAATGGTTTTAGAATAAGCCTGTTGTTTTTGAAGCACAGAGTCAAGATTTCTCTCTACCCTCGAGAAGACCTTCTGTTACCACATCGCAAACGGGCTCATCACATTCTCCTTACAGGGCTGATAACGCAGCCTGTCTAAAGATCGAAGTGCTCACGTGCAGTCATAGTCACGAGGCAGAGGCCTGCATTACGTAACCATGTGTCATAAACTCCACAGCCTTAGAGTGTCCAAGGCGAAAGTTAGAGGGATGCTGAAGGGCACCCGAGTTTTAAAACTCTTTGGTTTTGGGGGGAAAAAACCCTCATTTTTAATTGGGTTCCCTTACTCCTGAGTGCAATTCTACAAATTCAGAGAGACGAAATTATCACAAAAACCTAAAACCCAAATGAGTGGCATCCGGGTGCTAATGAGATTTCAGACAGACAACCCTCAGAGCTGAGAGAGGCAGACCCTTCACTTAAGTTTCTCCGCAGAGAAACTTTCTGTAGCCTGGCTCTAAGAAGTCCATGTTTTCTTCCCCTCCCTGTGATTTTCGATCCAAATGGAGCAAACA
This sequence comes from Monodon monoceros, assembly GCF_005190385.1. Lineage (NCBI taxonomy): Eukaryota > Metazoa > Chordata > Mammalia > Artiodactyla > Monodontidae > Monodon > Monodon monoceros. Next base: position 84,773,704 of record NW_021703777.1, on the reverse strand, counting down.
ATACACAGGTTCCTTCCAGGGATGGGATATAGACGCCAGGTGAGCAGAGAAGCAAAATAGAGTGAGAGGTCCTCAGAAATGTTACGGGCCCAAAGGCGCACACGTGCACACAAACACACACACACACACACACACACAACCACACTCCTGCTCTGATAATATTTCAACCAAACCAAGGAGTCTTTTCTTGGCATATGATGTTTAACGTTTTCTATCTGTCACGTGATTTCAACACTAGGGAAGTGTGTGTAAAGAGCAAAGCTTCGGGCACGTTTACTGGAGTTTGGTTCACCGAGGACAAGTAGAGAAAGACTTGGCTTTGTGTGTTGGTGCTGGAGCCCAGGGCAACCTGAAGTTTTCCTTTTGTATTTTTTCCTTTTTAACCTTTGTCACAAATGTGGAGGTATTCTAAAAGATGGAAAGCAGCATGTTAAAGCATATGAAATACTTTGTTTTCTGCGCTGTTAGAGAAACCTGTTTGCAAGCCCACATTTTATTAGCTAAATGTGAGTGGTTTATCACAGCGTGGCTTTGGAACATTGTCCATCCCTTTTACTCACTTGACACAGCTGATTATGCCCCTCAGTTCTGAGACTCTCTTTTCTCTTGGCCTCCAGGACACCAAGCTTTCTGGCTGTTCGTTCTCGGTCTGCCTTGCTGGTTCCTTCTCAGCTCCCCAGCCTGCAAACCTCGGGTGGTCCCAGAGCGAAGACCGATCCCCTCTGCCTCCCCTACCGTACACTCCCCGCCGTGGTCTCTCCCGTCTCAGGTCTTTATGGGGGTGACTCCCCAGGGCATATTTCCTGACTTCTCACCTGAACTCCAGAATTGTAGATATAATGGCTTGCTTGACATCTGAAGGCTAATAGGCATCTCAGGCTTCGATGTGAAACCAGCCCCTGTTTCCAACCTTCCCCTTTCCCTAAACGGCACCTCCTCCGTGGTTCCAATCGCTCGGGGAAAGAAGCTCGAAGGCAAGGTTGACTGTTTCTCGCTCTCGTGCCCCACATCCAGTCCATCAGGAAAGCCAGTCAGTGGCTCCTTCAAAATATGTTCAAACTCTGACCCCTTCTCACCACTTCCACCAGCGAGAGCCAAGCCGCCATCGGCCCTCACGGGGCGTATTACAGCCGTTTTCTAACCACTCCTCCACCTTCCTACCTTGCCCTCTTAGAGTCTGTTCTCCACGGCAGCCAAAGTGGGTCTTTGCAAATGTGTCCCTCTGCTGCTTAAAGACCTCCACAGACTTCCCATCTTGCTCGGAGTAAAATCCAAAGTCCTCCTGGTGCCCCTCACCTTCTGCCTTGTTACCTCTTGGTCCTCATTCTCTGTTTCTTTACGCGGGCCTCTCACTGTTGTGGCCTCTCCCGTTGCGGAGCACAGGCTCCGGACGCGCAGGCTCAGCGGCCATGGCTCACGGGCCCAGCCGCTCCGCGGCATGTGGGATCTTCCCGAACGGGGGCACGAACCCGTGTCCCCTGCATCGGCAGGCGGACTCTCAACCACTGCGCCACCAGGGAAGCCCTAGGATTTTTGTCAATCTAAAATTGTACACTGACATACATATGTTGCTGTACACTTTTTTTTTTCAAACACATGCTAGACATTCACTGGGTGCTTTCAAAATAGATATTTATGATGCCGCGGAGCAACTAAGCCCATGCACCACAATTGCGCCTGCGCTCTAGAGCCCGTGAGCTGAAGTCTGTGTGCCTAGAGCCCATGATCCACAACAACAGAAGCCACCGCAATGAGAAGCCCATGCACCGCAAGGAAGAGTAGCCCCTGCTCACTGCAACTAGAGAAAGCCTGTGTGCAGCAACAAAGACCCAACCCAGACAAAAATAAATAAATAAATAATAGATATTTACGAACTTTGCTGGAGTTTTCTTGTGTTATGTCTTTGAAAGATTGTTCTCCTCCATTATCTCTGTTCTCTCTTTCTGGAATTCCTACCAGTCCGATGACACTCCCAAACCGCCACCCTGATTGCTTCTTTAATTTTCTTATCTTTATCCTGTTTTCCATTTCTTTGTCTTTTTATTTCATTTTTCAGAGAGATTTCCTCTAGTTTTCCTTTCAGCCCTTCTTTGGATTTTTTCATTTTGGCTCTCATTTTTTGTTTAAGTTTTCAAAAACTCTTTCTTGTTCTTTTTTTCATAATATTCTGTTCTTGGTGTATTTTATGGGTACAGTATTTTCAAATGAAGTATTTATTGTAAGATCCATTTTAAGAGAGTTTTTTTTTTTTTAATATTTATTTATTTGGCTGCACCGGTCTTAGTTGCAGCACACGGGATCTTCTTTGTGGCACGCGGGATCTTTCTAGTTGCAGCATGCGAACTCTTTGTTGCAGCATGTGGGCTCTAGTTCCCTGATCAGGGATTGAACCTGGGCCCCCTGCATTGGGAACATGGAGTCTTAGCCACTGGACCAGCAGGGAAGTCCCTAAGAGAGTTTCTGACTCAAGAGATCTGGGTTGGAGCCCAAGAAATTGCATTTCTAACAAGCTTCTAGATGATGCTGACCCAGGGATCTCACATGGGTCAAGGAGTGTTGACCCATATTGGCTTTTCCTTTACAATTTTTCCTCAACTGTGATTTGCTACAAAACAAAAACAGAAACTACTCCCCATCCCCCATCCCCACACCAAATAGCCTGGAATGCAGCTAAGAAGTTCAAAGGGCAAGATACAAACATTCCTTTCTTCCAAAAGTCAGTTTTGAAGAACTTGAACCTGTACTTGAATGACCATGAACATGGCCTCAGTTTTTCACTAACACATTGTCTGACCACAGGAAGTTCACGTAAACTCTCTGGCCTCTACTTCCTCATCTGTAAAGTGAGGGGACTGTAAAAGATGGTCTTAAAGGTGCTTCTAGCTGGAAGATTCTATGATCTGACTCTACCATCAAAAGCTTGAATGCTGTTACTAGAAAATAGAAGTTGGTGCTACTTGCTGAACATTTATGTGCCAGGAATATGCTAAATAGTTTACCTGCTTGATCCCATTTTTAAAGCTCTCAAGAACACTGGGGAGCAGCACTTACTATTCCCATTTCATAGACAAGGACACTGAGGCTCAGAGAGGCTGAGTAACTTGTTCAAAGGCACATTGTGAATTATGTCAGATTGGAGAAGGCAGCATGGACAGGGAAAGATCATGAGCATTAGAGACACAGAGACGTGGGCTTAAGTTCAGGTTTCCTCTTTCACTACTAGCTAGCTTTGAGGCCTTAGACACCTCACTCTATTTCTCTAAAACTCAGTTTCCTCGTCTGTAAAATGAAGGGAAGGAAGGATATCTGCTTCACTGAGGTTGTTGATAAACATAAAAATGCAATTAAATATCTAAAGTGGTTGGCATAAAGTAGGCATTCATGTAATGCTGAGTTTGATTTGGGTCACATGGAAACCAAGCTACACATTTAGGTGGGAGCCAGTGGCTTGGAAGAGAAGAGGCAGACCTGCCTTATGTTTGAAGCCACCTGGATTTTCACCTCACTGAGATTTCACCTGTGGGAAACCTGAGGGCGGTTTCACCTGTGTCTGAGCAGTCATCTGAATTCTCTAGTAAGAAGGGTGAATGCTCCCTGTTATCAGCCTCCCAGGAACCATGTTTGTCACTGTGAATAGGGCTGCACAAAATTCAGGAGGCCCTCGGAGTAGCAGAGAAAAGAAAAGTTGAACTGGGAGGAAATTAGGCAGATTTCTCCATCTCTGCCGTAGAAGCGGACTCTCTGTTAGGATTTTGAATTCCGGCAAAAAAAAAAAAAAAAAAACCCAGGCATTTCAACCCATAGAAGGCTAGAAAGGGTGTTTTTTTTTGTTTGTTTTAATGGAGGGAATGAATCCTGGGGGGAACTATACTCTGCGCCGCAGTGACAGGCTCAGTTAGTGTTGCAGTACAGCCGAAGGTCAGGACACAGAATCCAACCAGGAGGTGGAGACTGAATCCGGGCTTTGCAGCCCCCCAGCAAGAACCTTCTCCCCCTGCAGGCTAGGAGGCAGACTTTCCTGGGGAGCAGGTGAGGTCACCAGCAAGCCTTTTTTCTAAACAACTCCATTGGCGCTTTCATCTCAGGGAGTTTGAAGGTGTCCTAGTCAGCGTGAGATAAGCAGGTGGGTGAGGGTCACACAGGTGTGCAGGATCTCACAGGGGCGGAGCGCCTTAGAATAGAAGGGCCCAGCATCCGGGTGTTCCCACACTGGGCAAGGACAAGCAGAAACAAACAATGAAAAAATAAATAAATGAAAAGGGTTCAAAAGCAAATGTAGATGTTAAACAGAAGACTCCTTTGAACCCACAGGAGGACATGTGTAACCAAACACAAGCCAGGCTCGGCTGGGGAGCCTGAGGGGATTAGCAAGATCGACTGTTCATTTATTTTTGGAGATAACGCAGTTACAGGTTGATGATAAAATTGCACCCCAGGGGGGCCCCATCAGCCCGTCTGGGTCAGTGCGCCCTGGTCCCCGGGGGCGTGGGGTGGCAGAGGGACTCACAGCCGCAGCACCCGGTATCTGGCTTCCCGAGCCTGCCCTGGACTCACGTGCCGGGGACACTGACAGGAAGAGAAACTGCCACGTCTGAAGCTGGAGCCTGGCGCTTGAGGAAGCTGTCCGGGGAAATGAGATTCAGTCCCTGACCCCGCTGGAGCTCTTCCTCTCCAAGAGCCCATTTATATAAATGTTCTTGACTCTCCAAGTGCAGGGGCCTGGGACCAGGGGGCGGGGGACACGCAGGCCTCAGGGCACAGCCGCTTAGATGTGGACTGAAAGGGACAGGCCACTGCCTTGTTTTGAAGTGCTTCCTGTGTCACCAAGTAGGGGAATGACACCCTCATCCCACACACAGGAGAAAGGAGAGCGTGGGTCAGTGCAAAGACCGGCGGGTGTTCAGAGCAGGGGTATTTATACTGTCCTCAAACTGGAAACAACCCAGATGCTCATCGGCTAGTGAGAGAAGAGACAAACTGTGATCTATCCATATGTAATAGGGTGCATGGCAGCCCCCAGAGGTCATATCTGTGTGCTGATCCTTGAACCGGTGAAGGTGACCTTTTTCGGAAAAAGGGTCTTTGCAGATGTAATTAAGGATCTTGAGATGAGATCACCCTGGATTATCAAGTGGGCCCCAAATCCGAGGACAAGAGGGAAAGAGGAGAAGGCCATGTGAGGACGGAGGCAGAGACTGCAGTGATGCAGCTACCAGCCATGGGACCCCTGGCGCCTCCAGAACCTGGAGAAGATAAGGAAATGAACCTCCCAGAGAGCCTCTGGAGGGCACGCAAGCCTGGCCTCCAGAATTGCGGGAGAATAAATTTCTGTAAATAAATTTACAAAAAATAAACAAGTTCGTGGTAATACATCATACAGTGAACTGCTACTTAGCAGCAAAAAGCAACAAACCATTGATACGTGCAAAATTAGATTGATCTCACGTGCACGTGCTGAGTGAAAGAAGCCAAGCATAGAAGGCTCCATGCTCTGTGAATCCATCAGAAGACCTCAAAAAGGCAAGACTCTGGGGACGGACATCACACCAGTGGTTGCCAGGGAATGAGGGGAAGGGAGAGGATTGAATACAAAAGGGAATCCAGGGAAATGTTGGGGGTGAGGAAAATATTCCCTATTTTGACTGTGGTCACAGTTACACAACTATAGATATTCGTCAAACCCATAGAATTATGCACATAAAAAGACTGAATTTTACTGGATGTAAATGGTACCCCAGTAAATCTAATTTTTTTCAGGTGAAGAAATGCCAAAAGAAGGTTCTCAAAATTGTGGCATATTGAATAAAACAACACTATTGACACACCCAGAATAAAAACAATGACAGCCTCTGCCCTAGGCGGAGGTCACGTTCAAAGTTCTAAATTTGTGGACTGTGTGAAGGTGTTGACCTAATTTATCATCCAGGGTAATATTTTTGATTATATTTGAAAACAGTTTGTAGTTTTGATTTTCTCCCTTGGCTAGGATTTTGGGGTATGCCTGATGATTGCCAAGAAACTGTGACCATTTGCAAATTCAACGTATTAATTATACATGTAGCTAGATAATTTGAAAAGCAAAATGATTAAAATATTTTCAATTTAAAAAAACCCTACAAAACCATGTTTCATGTGGGCTGTGGGTATTTTATATGAATGTGGGGCCTGGCCTCCAAGGACAAGTGTCTAGGACCCATGGAGTCTTACGATTGTCCTGGATGGGAGGGGTGGGTAGGAAACACATTTCTGAAATCGCTTTGGTCCCAGAGCTGTCTTGTTGACTTGTGTCCTAAACATTTCTTGACTCTGTCCATGCTACCTCTTTCCACGGCCTTCAGTCTTGTCCAAACCTCCACCATCTCTTCTGTGGATTCCTCCAGTAGCCTCTTAATGGTTCTCCCCTTATCCATTCTGGTTTCCCTCACAATAGCCAGTGGGACTTTCTAACATAGAAACTGAATCACAGCTCTTTCTCGTAAACCCATACCCAGGACTAGATTTTCAGTGTCCTCTAGTGAAAGACAAAATTCCCAACAAATCCTACAAAGTCCTGCAGGGTCAGGCCCCTCCTCCCTCTCTGGCCGCATCTCTCCTTCCTCCCCTGATCTCTGCAACACCCGCACTGCCTCTGTCAGTCCTTCTTCACCACCTCGGCCCTGACTCTTCCTTCTTGCCTGACTGCCTTTCGCCTCAACCCACTTCACCTTGAACTCCCCCTTGCTCGGCTGAGCTCAGCTCAAATATCATTTCTTCTGGGAGCTGTTTGCTGTCACTCCCTCCTCCACTGCCAGCCCTACCTCTGCCAGCTGCCTTGTCATATGCTCTCTTAGCTCCTGGTCCTTTCAGTGATGTGTGTGATTATTTGGTCAATGCTTGATCCCCCAAGAGTCTCAGCTTCATAGGAGAATGAGCAGGTGTCTTTTGGGAGGAGGGTATCAGGAAGGAATCTTGGTCTTCCTCTTTTTAATGCCCCAGCAACTGAAAGAGTGATTAGAACTTGGTTAGTGTTCAAATAAGTATCGGTAAAAGGATGGATAAGGGAGTGAGTGGGTGAGTGAATGCTGTATGTATTACTCCCCTCCCTTGGTGGTCTACTTCAGACCCTAGCACAGGGCCTATTTAGAGAAGAAGCACCAACCTGCAGAGCTGAGAATTCTAAGCTGGACCCCGCAAACACCCTGGCCAGGGGAGGGGCTGGCTCCAGACCGCGGGCTTTCTCTGTCCCCACCATCCCCAGGATCCAGGCCCTTTACCTGGGCTCTGTCGGGAAGATGCCTGCTTATATCTACGAGTCTGCAGCACGTGGAACCCCTCAGCCCCTGTCCACTGGCAAATAGCTTAGATATGGTCTCTGAAGGAAGCTTTCCCAGAAGAGCAGAGATGAGAATTGGTATCAAGACCACCCAGAAAAGTCATTTCTGGAAGTGCTGCCCAGGGTCAAAATGTAAGGTGGATGAAAGAATAGGAATCCTCCCTGAGGTGGGGTGGAGAGGATATTTCTTCCAATCACGATTGCTTCTTCATTTTCTCCTAAAAATAAAAATTGTTAGCACCCACTATGCACCTCCAGCTTAGGAGGATATAGAAGCAGTATAAAGTATTTTCCCAGAAATCAAGTCACTTGCATCTGAGGACGTCAAATGCACATGGGTGAGACCAGGGCACCATTTACTCATTTGACAAATAGCGTTTATTATGGGTCAGGGCTCTGCTTGGCACTGGGTATCAGCTGAAATGCTGCCCACTAATTTGTCCCCGTTCTGGGCTTTCTCAGCAGTTTTTTACATAGGCTGTGGTTGAGTGTATGGACTTTGTAGCTGGATACCTGGGTCTGATTCCTGGTTCTGCCATTTTATAGCTGTGTGAACTTGGGCAAGTTAATTTCTCTAAGCTGCTTCTTCTGTGAAGTAAGGACTATTGATACCACCTACCCATCCCATTGTTACCAGAATTGCATTAACACTTGTAAAGTGCTTAGAATGGAACTCAGTAGAAGTTAGCCCTCTATAAATGTTTGTCATTATAATTGCTATTATTTCCATCTCCCTGTCTCTGATGGTACAGATCATATGTATTTCCACCCAATATAAGGGGCTCATAGGGGATCTTCCTCTCCCTCTCCGCTCATCCTTGAGGTCAGTGTGGGGCTTTCATTCAGGAATCTGGGGTGAAGCCCATGACCCAGATTGAGGCCAATCAAGACACTGCATTTCACTGCCCATGACGATCGGCTCAGGGCTGGTAATATGATGTAAGCTGATCCAATCAGAGTGATTCCCAGGACCCTGTCTTTCTCTTGGGAGGTTGGGTGGGGACTGAAGCTGCTGCAACCATCTTACCTGAGAATGAAACAAATATGGTGAAAGGCTGAGCTCAGACCTGGCAAACTCAGAGTTCTGGGTTCACCACAGGAGCCCCGTGTCCATTGGGTGGAAAGCCCAATCTAGTTCCCATTTTTTTCATTACCAGGTTAAGAAATTTTCTTTCTTTTGGAAACCAGAAATTTTCTGCCCCTTGCAACAGAAGGTCCCAATAGACATATCACACGTCCATATTACACCTATTTATTGAGTGCCTTCTACCTGCCAGGACCTGTGCTAGGTGCTGGGGGTCTGGGGGTTGGTGTGTGACATAGACGACACTGCTCTTCTCGGGAACCTTGGGTTCTAGGATGAGACAGTAAGACCCAGGCACCACTCTCCCCCTAAGGGCTACGATCTCTCAGAGTATTTGGGAAGGAAAGCCTTTGTCTTACATTCTCAGCCAGCTTAGCGCAGACCACAGGGCTCTCTCTGTTCTCCCTCTGGACCCTCAGCCTTGACCTTCTCACCTGCCCAGGGGAGGCAGGGGTGTGGGTACTCCGCTCTCCCATGACAATGTCCCGTGCAGCTGCACAAACCCTCGGACTTCACAGAGGGACCGGGTCGTTAGGGCGTGTGGGTCTAAGCGGAGAGAAATTTAAAATGACACGCTTAGTGTAACTGTCCCCGTAGTCGTACAAGAGAAGACACACACACACAAACACACTTCACTGGGGACCCCATAGGCACACCCTAGGTGTTCCTTTTCCTTTCCTGTCAACTGATACACCGTCTTCTAAAAGAGTCTCTTCTACAAGTCTCCCCAGGAGGAAAGGAAAGCACCCTTTATTCCCGAAGACTGGTTTGGTCCTGGGTTCTATCTTCCACCCCTACTCACCACCCACACCCCTCAGCTCTTCCAGGTAATACCCGGCACTTGTTTCTTCTCATATCAATTCAAATTCTTTAAGAGCTTGGGTTCTACAGCCAGATACCTGGGTTCCTTGCCTAGCTCTGCCATTTGCCGGCTGGATGACCTTGGGCGGGCAAGGTACTTAACCTCTCTGAGCCTCAGTTTCATCTGCAAAATGGGGATAATAATAGCACTTATTTCTTAGGGTCTTTGGAAAGATTATTTGAAGTTATGTATGTGACGTGCACTTGTTTTTTTTTTTTTTTTTTTAGTTCCTTGAACATACCAAGAGATTCCCACCTCTGGGCTTTTGAACCTACTGTTCCTTCTGCCTAGATCACTCTTCCCAGAGCTCCCCATGGCTGTCTTACTCACTTCATTCAGGTGTCTGCTTTTTGAGAAAAAGATGGCCATCCTAATAAGTCTCTGTCCTCCAGCTCCCCAGCTCATTCACTCTTCATCTCATTCCCTGTTTTATTTTCTGTGTAGTGTTTACTGCTCCTGAGTTTCTGCACTTGTCTATTGCCTTTTTCTCCTGCTAGAAGGCAAGAGCCAAGAGAAGGCACTGTTTGCCTTGTTCAATGCTGTGTCCCCAGAGCCTAGAACAGTGTCTGTAAAGGCTCCATAAATATTTATTGGATGAGTTTGAGTCCATCTTCTCAGCTCCATAAATATTTATTGGATGAGAACCGCACTCTGTGGTGGTTTCCTGGCAAATCACTGGGCAAGGGAGATGTTGGTGAGCCCTGCCAGTGAGAAGCTGTGCAAGAGGCAGGTCTTAGCTCACACACACACACACACACACACACACACACACACACACACACACATCACTCTTCTGTTCTCTAGGACAAACAATTCTCAGAGATGCTAAATCTGTTTTCAAGGAAGGGGAATGTTTCCTGGACTACAGTGTAGTCTCCCTGCCTGCCCCTGGCCAGAGGCGTCTCTCTGTGGTCCTGTGGGGCACTGGTGGCTTGCAACAGTCTAAAGAATCACCAGCAAGGGGCTTCTCTGGTGGCGCAGTGCTAATGCATAGGACACGGGTTCGAGCCCTGGTCTGGGAAGATCCCACATGCCGCAGAGCAACTAAGCCCGTGCGCCACAACTACTGAGCCTGCACTCTAGAGCCCGTGTGCCACAACTACTGAAGCCCGTATGTCATAACTACTGAAGCCCGCATGCCACAACTACTGAAGCCTGTGAGCCACAACTACTGAAGCCCACGAGCCACAACTACTGAAACCTGCGTGCCACAACTACTGAAATCCGTGAGTCTAGAGCCCGTGCTCCGCAACAAGAGAAGCCACCACAATGAGAAGCCCGCGCACCACAATGAAGAGTAGTCCCCACTCGGCGCAACTAGAGAAAGCCCACGCACAGCAACAAAGACCCAACACAGACATAAGTAAATAAATTTATTTTAAAAAAAAAGAAGAAAAGAAAATCACCAGCCAGACTTTGGATCCCATTCCAGAACAATCAGCTTCTCAATGGCCAGTCTTGAGCCACATTGAGTCTCAGAAAAATCTTTGAAATTAAAGGTGTATGTGTGTGTGTGTCTGTGTGCTTTCTTTCTGGGGGAGTTTTATTTATGGACCCGACTTACCTTTCATATGCAGCGCGGAGCAATGTGAGATCTATTGTTTTCCAATGCTTGCAGTTCAGATATTTAAAAAGTATATCAAACACACACACACACACACACACACACTTTCTTTTTTTTTTTTTTTCACATGCACTTTCTTGGTGGGGAGTTGGGAAGATGGACTTCCTAGCATCTTCTACTGAGTGGGCAGCTCTACCCACCGAATTTTTCTGAATGTGTACATTCTGGGCCTGAGTAACTTCAGGAGACATTCTTTGACTTTCAGACTCAATATGCTTTTTCCCAAACTCACAGACTATGAAGGAGGAGCCATAAAATCCAGAAAAACAATATATCAATCCTTTGAGGTTATAACAATTTATTGATTGGAAATTTCATTGCGCTCTAATTTATAATCTAAGATTTTAAAACACGTAATCCCAAACAGTTTACTCTCCTGAAATGGGATATTAATTCCAGATCCTTATAATAGATCATGTTTCCGTAACTTTCTGCAAATGTTTTAAGTTACACGTGGGCTTAGTTAAAATTTAGATATACGCAGGTAAATATAATGTCAAGGGTTGGCCAGTAGATGGCAGCAAGTTTGAACTTGGCTTGGGAAAGATTTTCTCTAGTTTGCTGGAACAGGATATGAAAGTCAGCCTGAGCACAGTAAAGATTTAAAAGCTAACAGCTCTGGGTCTCGGCAGGATGAAGCTGGGCGTCGCCCTCAGCCGGGAGCCCCGTGGAAGCCCCCTGGTCCCTGGCTCCTAGCCCCGCCCCTGCCAGTTCCCTTCCCCTCTGGTTAGTGTCCACCAGGCATCTCACTCTGGGTGTCTTGGTCTTTTATTTTTTGTAAGTGTCATTTGTATAACTCTAAATGCCCATGATAGTAGCTTCAGACTGGAAAGAGCAAAATAAAGTTAACGCAAGTCTGCACCCCTGAAAAAAAAAAAAAAAAAGCTAACAGCTCTGGATAAAAATGTGAGCCCAATGTGCCCTCCAGTCCTCATCTTGATGAGCAACTTTGTAAAGTCCATTTACATCTCTATGCTTTTTGGCATTTATTAAGAAATATACATCGAAACCCCACTTTGTGCCAGGCGGAGCCATCATGGCAGACAGGATCACCGCCATTCTGAAGTTATGTTTTAACACCATCATTTGAGTTATCATCCCAACAGAGGTGGTCTCTAAACAATGTTTAAAGCAGTGTGCTGAGGGGCAAAACAAGGAGTTACAAGGTGGAGTGGAAGGCATTCTTATTTCGACTCCCTGAAAACCCCAAATGAGTCCAGTCACCAAGACTGAACAACAGGTTCCACACCTCACTAAAGTGAGTTCTGCAGCAGCAAAGGAGAAAATTTAGTTTCTGGAAGGTCTGATCATATCCTAAAAATGAAGAAACCAATTTTTGTGACACCCTAAGATCAGAGTTGATTAATGAGCAATTAGCGTAGATAGGCCTGGAGAATGTTTGACAGGCGAGTAAGAATTGGTCCTCTCTTTTACCTCCGTCTTTAGGGTTTGTTGATGTGGTTGATGATTCACAAACAAGGCCGCCTCCCACAGTTACACAGAATCCTGTTCCATTCTATTTCCTAAGGTACAGCAGGTGAGCCAGGAGGATTGCAAAGGAGAGAAGGCACCTCTCACAGGGGACTGTGACACTGGTCAGCGAGCCAGGCTCCGACTCTTCTTTTGCGCGATGCTACTGGACCCTCCCGAGCCCAACTGATTGGTCCGGTGTGGACATCCAGTGGGGTGGCTGTCAATCTACTGGGGGCCCAGCTAGGAGTGGCAGGTATCTGAGTCAGGGCAGCCAGGGAATGGGTTAGCAGCAATGTTTGGAAGCCCAGGCAGCAAGTGCTAGAGTAGTGGGCTGGGGTCCATGTGTTTGGAGCAGTATGAAGGATATAGACCCTTGGACTTGAGCAGGCTTCATCTATCTCGACTTTCTCTTTGATGATAGGAATCACCTGGGATGGAGAGGGGTGCTTATTAAATACACAAATAAGCAGATCTCTCCTCTAGAAAGTCTAATTCAGTAGGTCTGGGGTACGGCCTGAGCTTATTTATTTCTAGCAAGTTCCCATGGAATTCTGATGGGCTAGTCCTTGGACCACACTTCAAGTAACAAGGGCTTAGAGTCCCTTTCAACTCTAGATTCTACAGTGGGTTCATGTCACTAGAACAACTCTGATTTTGTATGTAGTGGGGAAAGAAATCTGGACACCAGCATTCCTGTAGGACCTATCCGATGGTGACCTTGCTCTTGACTCCTTACAAAAGCTATTTCATTTAACCCTCTCAATACCCAACCTGGTGATTGTCTCATTATCCTCATCGTACAGAAAAGGAAAATGAGAATCAGAGAAGTTAAGTAACTTGCCCAAGGTTGAACAGTTAACAGGTGAAGGATTTAGAATTCAAACCAACGTCAGATTGGCCCAGTGCTCATTAATTAATTAGTCAACATGTTCATTGATCCAAAAAAGAATTATTAAATATATCTATGGATTAAGTACTGTATGAGGTATTAGGACATAAGGTTAGAAAAACAGATGATACACAAGGCCTCATGAAGCTTTAGCAGGAAAAGTGGCTTTTGAATGAGAAATAACACCACAGAGTGGAAATAGATCCCAAAGCTTTTCACTGCGTCCAGAGCTGCCACTCTGGTTCCAGAGGACTGTGCTGGTCTCCTTGCCCGCCCGAGGAGGACACTTTTCCCCAGATCTTGACATGGCTGGTCCCTTCCTATCACCCAGACTTCGGCTCCACCGTCTCCTGCTCCGTGAGGCAGTATGTCGCATAGCAGGTGAGAGTGCGGACTGTGGCACAGCACCTGGGCCTGCATCCAGCTCCTCCATGTATTGGCTGTGTGATATACAGCAAGTTACCTCACCTCTCTGTGCATCAGTTTCTTCGTCTGTTAAAGGGCAGTAATAGTACCTACCCCATACAGTGGCTGTGAACATTAAATGAGTTAATATACACAAAGAACTTAAAATAGCGCCTGCCAAAGGGTAAGCAGCATGGAAACATCCACTTCTGGTATTCCCTGAGCACCCTACCTTTTATTCGCACGTATCCTATCACCCTGTTCTTTCTTCCTACTCCTTGTGACCAAAGCACTCTGTGTTTACTCGTGTGTGGTCTGTGTCTCCACCTCCAGAGTCTAAACAGGGGACCTGGGCATTGTCTACACTCCATGCGCCTCCAGGCCCTGGGGCCAGGCCTGGCACCCAGCAGGTTCTCCATAACTCTTTTTTTTTTTAAGGTATATATTTATTTACTTTATTTATTTATTTTTGGCTGCGTTGGGTCTTTGTTGCTGCACGCGGGCTTTCTCTAGTTGTGGCGAGCGGGGGCTACTCTTCATTGCGGTGCGTGGGCTTCTCACTGCGGTGGCTTCTCTTGTCGTGGAGCACGGGCTCTAGGTGCCCGGACTTCAGGAGTTGTGGCACATGGGCTCAGTAGTTGTGGCTTGCGGGCTCTAGAGCACAGACACAGTAGCTGTGGCACATGGACTTAGTTGCTCCGCGGCATGTGCCATCTTTCTGGACCAGGGCTCAAACTCGTGTTCCCTGCATTGGCAGGTGGATTCTTAACCACTGTGCCACCAGGGAAGCCCTATAGCTCTTTATTAAAGGAGTGGACGAGTGAACATGAAGTCTGGGCTCCATGGAAAACAGAGCTGTGTTCTCTAGCCCAGCCCAAGCAGTCAGGAACAGCTGCCTTCCACGGAAATTAACTTAGACTCAACTACGTACTATATCCCAACATGAAAGCCGTAGCCTCTGCCATTAAGAACAGATGATGGAAGGAAATAGATGGGCTTTGTTGGCCTCCACTGACTTCTCTGGTGAGTTGTTTGAGCCTTCCTGGAAAATCTTTAGAGGTTTTAAGCCCAGAAGCCAGAACATGAAGAACACCTCTTTGTTGAAGATTAGAGGCAGCAGTCTGTCTTAGCTAATGCTGGTCTGTGTCGTACTTTTGACATTATATTTAAACATGGATTTTTATATGTAATAAATAAAAGTTCCCTGAGAGAGTCTCCAGAGACTTCTGCTAACATTAGTCATCTTCCTGAACACATGCTGCCATGTGCACTGGGGAGCTGGCCAAACTTTAAGGGAGGGGTGGGCAGCTAGAATCGCCAGCCCATGTTGCCACTTCTTGTGAGCAAATGATAGAATGAAGCAGATGTGTGGCTTCTGTTGAGCCCTTCTTTCAGTATTTTGAGCCTTCTTGAGAAATCAGCTATTTGATGGGGTGTGCCTCACCCTGGCTATTAGGAGTGTGAAATCAGGAGACATAAAAAAGTGTGCCCAGTCTGTAAATGCCTTTTTCACCTGCTTGGTGATTTCTGAAATCCTAATAGAAAAGCCTTTCTTTTGGCAAAGAGACAATGACTTGGAAAGCATATATATATTTGGGAGGGGAAAGTCTGTAATTAAAATTTAGTTTAAGTGTTAAGAAGCTGACCTCAGGCCTTTTAGGTTGAAATATATATATATATATATATATAACAAATTCACTTTGCTGTACACCTGAAACTGACACAACATTGTAAATCAACTATACTCGAATAAAAATTTAAAAAAAAGAAATATTCTGATTGGGAGAATACCTAGGAGAAAGGATAGGAGACACATAGAGTGAGGTGGTAGGAAACAGGGAAAGGGCAATGCATCAGTCAGGTATTGCTACAGTAATGCTGCATAACAAATCATCCAAAACCTCAGTGATATATAATAAGGGTTTATTTCTTGCTCAAGTGTCCATTGGTCAACTTGGGTTCAGCTGATCTGTGCTAGGCTGGGCTTGGCTCCAAGCTGTGGGTAGAGTCCAGATCTGCTCCATGTGTGTCTCATCCTTCTTGGACCAGCTGCAAACTGAGGAATAAATGGAAACCCTCAACGCTTCTTCAGTCATAGGCTCAAAACTTGCTCACTGTCACTACCCTGTCCGCAAATTCTTTTGGCCAAAGCAAGTCACATGGCCAATCCCAATATCCATAGGGCAGGGATATGCCTCCTGCAGAGGAGGTGGCAGTGTCAAGAGAAAGAATATTGGCTGAACAGTAAACTTTCACAGGCCTGGGTATCAAAGGCCACTTTTACCAACCTCACAGTGAGCCTCCCATTGCACTAAGCCTTCTCATGTTTATTGGGTCCTGGCAGGATTAGGACAGTGAATTGCAAATGGGCCTCAGGGTCTTTAAGTCATGTTACCCTCTCATGCACCCTAATTTTATTCTGCAAAGGACTCCCCTCTCCTCAGCGCTCTCCCCTTGCTACCCCTCACTCCAAACTCTAGGACCGCATGCTCCACTGACTACTTTTTGGGCCCAAATTGATCAGATTCCATTTCTCTCTCCGTACCTTTTTATTCTTGTTTCAGATCCTCGGGGGACAACACTACCATCCTCCCCAATAAAAACCAGCCATTGTCCAGTATACCCGAATTTCTCAAAATGCCCCTTTTGTAAAAACAAGAGGTAAGGGGGCCAGGAGCTACAGTTTCAGACTCACCTTAAAGAGATTAGCTTTCCCACAGGAAATTCACTTATAACATTATTTTCATAGTTAATAAGTGTATGTTGTTAGTGCTGTGCTAAAAGTAAGAAATTGACAGATCAAGACTGACAACGGCCGACCTAAACCAATGTTTCTGGTTGCCCTGCAGTGCGCATGCACGGAGCCTCTCCCCTTTGGCTTTGATCTCATAGCAGCTGGCAGCTCGGTACCCACTTAGGTAAAGGGGAGGAAGGGGCCCAGCCAGGGTGGCAAGCAGCAGAGTTTTTCTTCCTCTGGAGGTGCTGGTTCCTGACCACAGCGGGCAGGAGCAGTGTGCCTCCTGCCGTCCCAGACCCTAGGGAATCAGCAAGACCCAGTTCACACCCAGTGGGAGAGACGGGTGGCCCAGAAACCTGCCCAGCCCAATGCCCAGCAGGGGCCAGGGGCTCACTCCCCCCACCCTTTGCTCCCCTCCCCACCTCCTCCTCTTTCAGTGAAACACTGAAGATTCAAGTTAGATATTTAAATGAAGTGGCCCCATATTTAAATTGAGTTAATTTGAAATATATTTTTTCCAGTACTTGACATTTTTATAATCTGAACCCATATACAATGGCAGCCCTCTGTCTGGATCCACTCTGGTACCACTTGGGGGTTGGATGAGAAAGGAGGGGGAGGTCACGGGTGTTCATCAGTAAAGACATCAGGATAGTGAAGTAGCCTCAGAATGAACAATTAGCAACAAGACTTTCCAGTTTCATGGGCAATGAAGCCCTGGCGAGTCCGTTTTTCAAGTGTGAGAGGAAGGACTGGGGAAGATGATATAGCTGTCATGGGATCCGTCTCCAACTGGGCTTCTGTTTGTTGGTACCTATCTTGGGCAAACCCTGTGTGAGGATCCTGGAGAAGATCAAAGGACACTGCCCTCCCTGTGCTTCGGATCTGGGGGTGGATACAGGAGCAGCATGCAAGCAGGCAAGGCTTACAAACGCACACGTAACTGATATTTATTGAGCATCTAGTATGTGCCCCTTTCCTCTTTATGGACTTGCCAGAAGCCAAAGTAACAGTTCCAACCAAGACTCATGGGTTAATAATTTTAGCTAACGCTTTTGAGCGCCTTTGGTACGGTAAGTGCTTTTTAAAAGGATGACCTCCTTCCTTCTCTGTAATTTCCTTAGAGGCAGACACTGGGCTCTTCCCCCCATTTCACAGACAATAGCACTGAGGCACAGAGAGGTTGTTGACCTGCCCTAGGAAGAATCCACAGCTAACACAGGGAAGAATCCAGAATGAACGCAGGTGGTCTGACTCTGGAGTCTTGCTTGTGGTTGCTGCACCACGCCCCCTTTCTCCTACTTCCCACCAGCATGCCTCTGCATTAGCTCGGATGGGGCCTCAGCTCGTGGGGCGTTGCACCAGCCACCCCCGCCATTACTTTGCAGTTGTTTCGGTCTAGCAGGGGACCTCCTGGGTGCAGCCTGGAAGGGAGAATTGGAGAGCGGAGCTGGGAGAGCGAGGTGACATTGTGCACGTCCGTGTCACCACTCTCTCTGGCAGTGCCACAATCCTTCTGTATTCCATCACGGAAAAGAAGACAACCCTTGCTTCCTGGCTCGGACCACTTGACTTCTTGGTCAGTCCCAACCTGTGACTCAGTTGCCCCCCCAGTGGCTCATGGCAGGGGGGCTGTGGTGAAATCTGTTGCCCCATAAATCCTTGTCTTGGGGAACAGGGACTCAAACCTTCTAAAGAATAGAAAGTTGCAGAACAAAGATTCTGAAAGTGCATCTCAGAATCACCTGTGTAAATACCACCCGGGGAGCTTGTTAATAATGCATATTCCCGAGCCTCACACCAGATTCTAAGGATGTGACCCAGGATCTGAGGTTTTTGGGGTTTTTTTTGAATTTTATTTTATTTATTTGTTTATACAGCAGGTTCTTATTAGTCATCCGTTTTATACACTTCACTGTATACGTGTCAATCCCAATCTCCCAATTCATCACACCCCCCCTCCCTCCACGCCGCTTTCCCCCTTGGTGTCCATATGTTTGTTCTCTACATCTGTGTCTCAATTTCTGCCCTGCAAACCCGTTCATCTGTACCATTTTTCTAGGTTCCACATATAGCATTAATATACGATATTTGTTTTTCTCTTTCTGACTTAACTTCACTCTGTATGACAGTCTCTAGATCCATCCATGTCCTTACAAATGACTCAATTTTGTTCCTTTTTATCGCTGAGTAATATTCCATTGTATATATGTACCAAATCTTCTTTACCCATTCGTATGTCGATGGGCATTTAGGTTGCTTCCATGACCTGGCTATTGTAAATAGTGCTGCAATGAACATTGGGGTGCATGTGTCATTTTGAATCATGGTTTTCTCTGGGTATATGTCTAGTAGTGGGATTACTGGGTCGTGTGGTAGTTCTATTTTCCATTTTTTAAGGAACCTCCATACTGTTCTCCATAGTGGCTGTATCAATTTACATTCCCACCAATAGTGCAAGAGGGTTCCCTTTTCTCCACTCTCTCTCCAGCATTTGTTGTTTGTAGATTATCTGATGATGCCCATTCTAACTGGTGTGAGGTGATATCTCATTGTAGTTTTGATTTCCATTTTTCTAATAATTAGCACTGTTGAGCAGATTTTCATGTGCTTCTTGGCCATCTGTATATCTTCTTTGGAGAAATGTCTATTTAAGTCTTCTGCTCATTTTTGGATTGGGTTGTTCGTTTTTTTATTATTGAGCTGCATGAGCTGTTTATATATTTTGGAGATTAATCCTTTGTCTGTTGATTTGTTTGCAAATATTTTCTCCCATTCTGAGGGCTGTCTTTTCGTCTTGTTTGCAGTTTACTTTGTTTTGGAAAAGCTTTTAAGTTTCATTAGGTCCAATTTGTTTATTCTTGTTTTTATTTCCATTACTCTAGGAGGTGGATCAAGAAAGATCTTTCTGTGATTTATGTCATAGAGTGTTTTGGCTATGTTTTCCTCTAAGAGTTTTATAGTGTCCAGTCTTATATTTAGGTCTCGAATCCATTTTGAGTTTATTTTTGTGTATGGTGTTAGGGAGTGTTCTAATTTCATTCTTTCACATGTAGCTGTCCAGTTTTCCCAGAACCACTTATTGAAGAGACTGTCTTTTCTCCATTGTATATTCTTGCCTCCTTTGTCATAGATTAGTTGACCATAGGTGTGTGGGTTTATCTCTGGGCTTTTTGTCCTGTTCCATTGATCTATATGTCTTTTTTTGTGCCAGTACCATATTTTCTTGATTACTGTAGCTTTGTAGTATAGTCTGATGTCAAGGAGTCTGATTCCTCCAGCTCCATTTTTTTCCCTCAAGACTGCTTTGGCTATTAAGGGTCTTTTGTGTCTCCATACAAATTTTAAGATGTTTTTGTTCTAGCTCTGTAAAAAAAAAAAAAAAAAAATGGCACTGGTAATTTGATAGGGATTGCATTGAATCTGTAGATAGCTTTGGGTAGTATAGTCATTTTCATAATGTTGATTCTTCCAATCCAAGAACATGCTATATCTCTCCATCTGTTTGTATCATCTTTAATTTCTTTCATCAGTGTCTTAAAGTTTTCTGAGTACAGGTCTTTTACCTCCTTAGGTAGGTTTATTCCTAAGTATTTTATTACTTTATGTAATTAAAAAAAGTACTTTTTGGGATTCCTGTAATGCTGCTCTGGGCTGGGGAAGGGGAACTGTTTATCTAGTTATAAGAATCTACCTTTTCAAAGGGCAGGGTGGGGTGGCCTCTGGGAGCTTAGAATGGGGAATGCCAAGCCTTTGTGTTCATGTGGGTGTGACCCAAGACCGCAGGCATAGATACCTCTGTTGTTGGAAGCTGAACTCCCCCTACCCTCATGCTTCCCACAGCTCACCCAACAGTGAATTATTCCCTGGCTGGTAGCACTTTTTGAACCTCAAGGAATTTGCCAGATGATTCCAGACCCAAGCATCTGCTCAGTTCTATACGGGGACTCAGTTTTCTATTGGGGATAACCATTGGTAAGCCCTAGTCCTCACTCACTTGTCCCTCTTTTGAAAGGACCAGTGGAAGTGAGGGTCACAAAGTGTGACTTCCTGCTCTGCCCTCATGAGTGATGTAGTTCTTGCAGCTTTCTCAAACTCTTTCTCAAACTCTAGTCTCGTTTATAAAATGAGGTTAATAATAGCCACCTCAAGGAACCATGAGGATAAGGAAGAGACATGCACATCTGAAACTGCATTCTGCCACAAGCTGAGGAAGCAGAGGGATTAAGCATTTAATGGACACACACTGAGGGAGGTGGGTGAATACTTCATGGGTAGACTTACTTATGCCCATTTCACTGAGAGCTGTGGAATTAGGAGACTTGAAGTCTCTAAGTCACTGTTACAGGTTGAATTGTGTCCCCTCCCAAATTCATGTGCTGAAGTCTTAACCCTCTCCCCAGTACCTCAGAATGTGACCTTATCTGGAAACAGGGTCACTACAGGTGTTATTAGTTAATGACATCATTAGGGTGGAGCCCTAATCCAATATGGCTGGTGTCATTATTAAAAGGGAAATTTTGACACAGAGGCATGACCACAGAAGAACACCAGGTGAAGATGAAGGCAGAGATGGGGTGATGTATCTACAAGCCAAAGAATGATAGACATTCCCAGCCAACCAGCAGAAGCTAGCAGAGAGGCATGAACAGGGCTCAGAAAGAACCGTCCTTGCGGACACCTTGCTTTTGGACTTCTAGCCTCTAGAACTGTAAGAAAATACATCTCTGTTGTTTAAACCTCCATGTTTGAGGTCTTTTGTTACAGCAGCCTTAGCAAAGGAGCACAGCTGCTAAGATTCTGCAGGGTCAGAGCCTGGGTCACCAAGGGTCTACACGTGGAGCTGTTGCTAAGACGGTGCAGGGCTCAGGCTACCCCAGGGCTGCGACCTTGAGAGAAAGCATACTGTGCTCTCTCCACCCAAACCAAGGGAGACCCGGTTGAAAGCAATATTTAAGGCAGCCTTAGGGTGTCAGAAATGCCCCCACATGGTAGACTGGGGAGTATATTCAGGCAGTCAGACCTGAGTGTGTCTCATTTTAGTTTCAGATCTACATTCTGTCTCCTTCCCTCAGCCTTTCATGTCCATGCCTAAGTCTCAACCTCTAGTACTCAACACCTTGATTTTTTTTTTTTTTTTTGCGGTACGCGGGACTCTCACTGTTGTGGCCTCTCGCGTTGCGGAGCACAGGCTCCGGACGCGCAGGCTCAGCGGCCATGGCTCACGGGCCCAGCCGCTCCGCGGCATGTGGGATCTTCCCGGACCGGGGCACGAACCCGTGTCCCCTGCATCGGCAGGCGGACTCTCAACCACTGTGCCACCAGGGAAGCCCAACACCTTGATTTTTGAGCACCATCCTTGTATATATCTAGGAGCCATGGATCCTGGCCAAACTCTGTTTTTTCCTAATAGCAGCCTTGACAAGGTGGCAGAAGCCACAGGGGAGAAACACTGGCAGATAGAATAATGGCCCTGCAAAGATATCCATGTCCTAATCTCCAGAGCCTGTGGGTATGTATGTTACCATGATCCAGGTGGACCAACGTAATCACAAGGGTCCTTATATGTTGAAGACAGACAGATCAAAGTCAGAGAAGGAGAAGGGATGATGGAAGCATAGAGGGGGCAAGGAGAGAAAGGAAAGGGAGAGGGGGATGGGGAGGACAGAGGGAGAGAGAGAGAGAGAGAGAGAGAGAGAATTGAAGGTGCTATGCTGCTGCCTTCAAGATGAGAAGGCCATGTGGCCTCCAGAAGCTGGAAAAGGTAAGAAATGGGTTCTCCCCTAAAATTTCCAGAAGAAATGTTGTCCTCCTGACACCTTGGTTTTAGCCCAGTGAGACCCGTTTCAGATTTCTGACCTCCAGGGCTATAAGATAATAAGGTTGTGTTATTTTAAGCCACGAGGTTTGTGATAGATTGTTACAGCAGCAACAGAAAATGAATACAACTGGGATGCTTTGACTTGACTCCAAATAACGGGCTGCAGGCTGGGATGGTGACAGTCTCCAGCCCCACCTGCCCTGGCCAGAGACACATCACCCAGAAGCACTCCTTTCCTTCTTCCCAAATTGGTTCAGAACCTATGATGTGCCAGTCTCTGCCGTGTCCTCCGTCTGTGCTGCACGTGATCATATTTAATTTCTTCCCTCTCGGTTTCCTGACATCCTTTCTCTGCCCCAGCACCTGAGAGCTCCTGGATGCAGTTGCCAGATATAGCTGATAAATACAACATTGCCCAGGACGTGCTTATACTAAAACATTATTCATTGCTTATCTGAAATCAAAATTAAATGGTGTCTTGTATTTTATCTGGCAACCCTCCACCTGGAAGGTGCCCAGGGAAACACCTGCTGAGTTAGGTTCTGGGATCCATTGGCTCCACCTGGGGAGTTTTTCAGCTGGGTTGAACCCGCTCAGCCACTACTCCTGTTCTCACTTGCCCAGCTCATTTATTTGCCCCGCACCCCAGCCCCCAGCCAGCTGTTTCCTTATCGCAGCTGCTGCTTCTGTGCTTGAGGGATGTAACTGAAATTAGGGCCCAAGAGGGAAAGACAGAGCAGTTGATGGAGAAGAGACCTAGGGGCAAGTGTGAGGACTTAGCTCAAACTCTCAGAGGTTCTGGCGGTGCCACACAAGGGGCATTTCTGAGGCTCTGTCTTCTCTGACCTGTTTGGACTGGTTTTGGGCCTCAGGAATGAGAGTGGCCTTCTGAGCCCTGCACCTTTGGTAGGGGGAGGTGTATTAGTCAGCTAGGACTACATAACAAAATACTACAGACTGGGAGGCTTAAACAACAGACATTTATTTTCTCACAGTTCTGGAGGCTGGAAGTCCAAGATGAGCAGAACTGGTTTCCTCTGAGGCCCGTCCTTGGCTTGCAGATGGGCTCTTGCTGCCTCTTCACATGGTTGTCTCTCTGTCCACGTGCAGCCCAGGTGTCTCTCTGTGTGTCCAATTTCTTCTTATAAGGACACCAGTCAGATTGGATTATGGCTCACCCTCATGGCCTCATTTTAATTACCTCTTAAAGGTCCTGTCTCCAAATACAGTCACATTCTGTGGTACTGGGGGTTAGGACCTCAACATATGAATTTTAGGGGGACACAATTTAGCTCACAACAGGAGGCATGTTGGACCGGGATCTCCTCTCAGCTAAATGCTGTGATGTGTTGAGTGGTCTGCTCACTCGACAAAGCCAAGGGCACAGCAAGTCTGCAAATCAAGACCCTAAACTTGGGGGGCCAAGCTTAACTGTAGTCACTGGCTAGTCCTGACGGAAGACAGGCTGATACTGCAGGTCCAAGGATCACAGATTCTTAGTCTTGAAATCGAGTCAAATTAGTGGTTTTCAAACCCCAAGGGGTTCCACTAAGATTTCAAGGAAGTGTCTCAAAGCCCTCAATCTTTCATCTCTCCCATTTGGGCTTCCATACAGAATTGCTTGGGGAGGTAGGGAGGAAAGAGGTTCCTCTGTGTTAAAATTTTAAATCCACTAATCTAGACCCAATACTTTATTTTATAGGTGAGGGATTCATTCATCAAACATGTTTTGAAAACCTTCATGTATGATCCTCTGTGCTAGATTTGGGGTTGTTTGTTAATGAAGCACAAGGCAACAAAAATTGACCAATAGGGCTTCCCTGGTGGCGCGGTGGTTGAGAGTCTGCCTGCCGATGCAGGGGACACGGGCTCGTGCCCTGGTCCGGGAGGATCCCACGTGCCGCGGAACGGCTGGGCCCGTGAGCCATGGCCGCTGAGCCTGCGCGTCCGGAGCCTGTGCTCCGCCACGGGAGAGGCCATAACAGTGAGAGGCCCGCGAACCGCAAAAAAAAAAAAAAAAAAAAAAGATGAGCCAGATTTTGAGCCTGAGAGTCTGAGCAAGTGGAGGTACCATTAGCAAGCAGACAGAATCAGGAGAGGTGGTTTGAGACAGATCATTCCATTTCAGATGGTGAACTTGGGGTGGGGACATCTTAGTGACGGTCTGCAGATAATAATAATCTGTAGATTTAACTGGGGAAAGGGGATTCGATAGAAAGATAGCAGGTGAAGCGACAGACCAGGAAGCTTCACATGGCAGGCTGACAGATAAATTGGCCTATATTTGTCTCCTCTCTGATTCTTCTGAGAAAATAGACCTACTTTAATAATGTTGATAATTCGCCCAAGAGGTGAAAGCTCATTGACTGATAGCATCTCTCGACTTCCCCGTGATATGGCAAAGTGTATTATCTTCCCTCTAAAAATTAACATAGAGATAGAAGCATCCAAGACACATGTGCAAAATGCCAGCTTTCAAATCCTCCACATTCAGGGAGCTCAGAGCAAGGCCATTGGTGAGTGAGTTTGGGGGGGGGCGGGGGACAGAGACGGGATTTCTCATCCTTAGGCTTGTGTAGCACCAGGACTAGGAACTGTGAAGCATTATAGGAAATGAAATCACCAGCTGTTGATCACTTAGGTTACTGAATGTCACCTAATCCCGACAGCAGCTTGGTGGCATTAGAATGGGCCCGATCTGTCTCTGCTGTTTACTAGCTGTCGGACCTCGTACACATGGTCACTCCCCTGAGGCTCAACTTATTAACCTGTGAATTGTGGAAAATGATGCCTCACACGTTGTTTTGAGATTTAAATAAGAAACCAGATGCTGCTTTGCAAGCAACCTTCTCGGGGCCTTCCAGGGTAAAATCTGAAACCGGCCTCCTTGGTAGAGGGCAGGGAGAGACTGAAGACAGAGGCAGCCCTCCAGATTGGTCATGGCAGGTATAAGAAGCAAGGGGACTTTCTTGGGTGGCAGCACGATGAGTAGATCTCCACGCGTGCCCACCAGACTCTTAGAAGTTTACTCAGAGGCCTTCTCTGCACAGTCCAGGAGCCTCAGCACCACAGTTCTATCTCAAGGCTGTATCCTTGGAGCAGCTTCTGGGAACAGGGAATGCAAGTGGAAAGCATATTCCAGGGACAGGGGAGGGGAAGGGGAGCCTCCACCTCAAGGGTCAACTGGCGGTAGCATCTTTTTGACGGCCTCCTTTAACCCCATATGTACTAGACATTCATTCATCCTTCCATGAGTGTGTATTGTTACCCGCTGTCACCAGTGACTTCACAATGCATAAAGCAGGCTTTAACGAATGTTGGTACTTCTTTCATCTAGGAAAAACTTGGTTTGGGAGTGGATTTTTCTGCCTACGTTTCAGTGGGAATGTGGCTCGTGTTCCAGGGACCAGCCTCACACAAGTTGCTCTGGGCAGCTGTGACCTAGAAGGGGCTGAGAGCTTGCACATTCCTCTTTGAGACCCTTTCTTTCTCACCCTGGCCGCCTTCTCTCAGAGGTGCCCTCGAGATCAAGCCTTCCTCAGAGGTGGTTATGTGCTTAGTGTCAGGGAGATTTTCTGATTGCAAAGACAACGGGAAGCCAACGAAACTAAGGGAGGGTATGGAATAATAAAAGCACATAGCAAATTCCGACACACTGAATCCCACAGTACCAAAAATGGAGCAACAACCCGTCATTTTGCAGGAAGGAATTGATACCCAGAGAGGGTGTGTGACCTGCCTGGAGCCACACAGCAAGTTAGGGACAGGGCTAAGTTTGGGACACAGACTTCCGGACTTGGGGTCCAATGTATATCCTCTTTACCGTCAGAGGACGTGTTTATGGTCAGCGAACTGGAAAGCAGTTTTTGCTGTACTTCATGTTCAGCGTGGAGGATTGGAAACAGAATGAGGCTGCCCAGTCAGCTTTACCTCTTGTCAGGCCCTACCTACTGCACACTCTGGGCAAGATGCCTCTGGTTAGGATGGTGCCGTCCCCAAAGCAGCCCGGAAAGGCCTGGCATTGAGGATGGACGCCATTCAAATGTATTCATCCATTCACTTATTCATGCACCCCCAGACACTTACTGAGCACCTGTTATGTGTTATGTACAAGGGTGGCTGCTGGACAATTCGTATTTGTCTGATCTCTCTTCTTGAGCAAGAAGGAGGACCTGAAATTCTTCCCAGGCTGGGCTGCTCAGAGCAGGGTGTAGCGTGGAATTGTGGGGCTGGCCCTCAGCTGTGGCAACAGGTTTAGGAAATGTGGAATCTATGTTCCACTTGAGGGTGACCAGAAAGCCGGAGGGGCCATAGAGATCCGAATCAAGGAAGCACCTTGGCTGGAGCTGAGAGCCGGCCGCAGGGCTCAGAGGTAGGGTTGGGGCGGGGCGGATGACACAGGAAGATGCCCAGAGGTACCCAGAGGAGTCCTGCAGGAGAGCAAATAGATGGGAGGTAACAGCTAAGGGCGCCAAGTGGGCTTTGATAATACTTATCAGCCCTAACGAGTGAGTAGAGTACTTAAACATGGATTAGGAACACAGTGATGGTTATTTTTACTGTTCTCCTTAAAGAGAATGAGGGTGGAAAGGAGCAAAACCAAGGGATACTATAGACCAGTGCTTCCCAACCCCCTTCCCCCTTTTTTATTTTACTAAAAAACACATTAACTTTAAATTTACCATCTTAACCATTTTTAAGCACACAGTTCAGTAGCTTTAAGTACATTTACATAGCTGGGCAAGAGACCCTAGAACTCTTTCATTTTGCAACACTGAAACTCTACACTAGCTAAACACTAAATCCCCAGCCCTTGGTAATCACTTTTCTATGTTCTGTTTCTATGATTTTTGACTATTTTAGATACCTCATGTGAATAGAATCTTACAGTATTTGTCCTTTTTCCCAGCCCTTTAAAAAAATCTGTGTCCTGGCACCGTTCACAGGCGTGACAGCATCCCATTGGTAACATCTCCAATTATACACACACACACACACACACACACACACACACACACACACACACAAACACACACCACGGGGGAGAGCAAAAGGGAGGGAGAGGTGGCAGCAAATGCTCACACAGCCAAGTCTTGGGTAGGGATACACGCACAGTTGGAAAAAGCCCTCTAGAAATTCTGATACTCCCCAAGAGTATGCCCCCCTTGTTGAGACTCACTGTTGTGGACAGGAAAAGAGTTCTCCAAAGCATCGGAGGCAGAGCAGGAGTCAGTCACAACGTTTATTGAGCACTCATGGTGTGCAGAGTACTGGGCAAAGCACTGGAAGGAAATACAGTGGAGATTCAACAGCTACTGTCGCTCGCCTCATGATTACATTTTAAGTGAATGGAGAAGATACACACACGAACATGTATAAACTAATATCTAGACACATGCATTTCTTATTCACCACTGCAAGCTATCTTGAGAGTTTACCGAAGTAACTAAGGCATGAGAAGCCATTGGGACACATGGGCTAAGTAAAAATCAAAGATACATTTCAGTGCTCAGGTTCAAACTTACCACTCTGGTGATGAGCGGAAGCTACCAGAAGACACTAGAAAATACCAGAAACTTGGTGAATCTATTTTCTTAACTCTATTGGTCATTTTATTTCAAATTTAAGAATTCAGTTTACCATGAAATAAAGGCAATTGACTCAACAAAGTATTAGAATAGCTTTATGTTAAAAGCATTTCTTTTTAAAGTAAAATCAGCCTATTGATAGTACCATTTCCAAAGGTCAGGCACCGATTCTGAAAGTTAATAGCATTTTTCTTCTTTTTAAAAAAAGCTTCCATTATGTGAAAGACTTTCCAATAAATTTAGTGAACAGAGGCATTTTATTTCTCTATATTATATTTGGGAAAACTTGTTTATATTCTTACATGCTTTTAAAGTAGGGTTGCCAGATAAAATATAAGATATATTTTAGTGCATGGGACATACTCATACTAAAAAAAATTATTAATTGTTTATTTGAAATTAAAATTTAACCGGACATCCTGTATTTTAGTTGCTAAATCTGGCAACCCTATTTTTAGGTTAACATACCTTTGGAATTTCCAAAGGTTTCCAATAAGGTGTGGGGAGCAAAGAGGCTAATTTAGCTTCAGTTATATGCTAACACTGTCAGAGAGGAAGGTTTATTCTTCTGGCAGGAAAATGGTAGGTTTTGTAGGATTTACTCAAATATTGGAGACGTCTTCATTTCTTACACCTTTGATCATTACTATTTTAGCAGTGCACGTTTTAGTCAGTTGAATTTTTACCTTGAAATTTTTGACAGAGATGACTGGTTAGAATTTTTAAAATAAGATTGTAGTCTGAGGAATAGAAAAACTAACATCTGGCTTGAAAAGTCCCCTATAACATATGTTCACATCCTCAATAATTTCTTCTCTGTTAACACTTTATACCCCCAACCCGCAAAAAAAACAACAAATGTCAACACTCACATCTTGTTACATTATACAACGTCCCTTCCCCTATTCCTAATCACTTCCTGCCACTCTCTGCCCCTCCCCTTTCCATATTGATTTTTTTTTTTTATAATTGAAAACACTAGCCCTTGTGCACCACAAAGAGTGTCTGTCAGGCATGGATCAATGGGTGGTCATGGACCCAAGAAAACAGGAAAATGAAAAGCTCACCTCTCAGATGCTTGGAGGCATGAAAACTATGAAAGAAAGTGGTGGGGAGGGAGGGAGGAGGGCTGGTAGACTGGATTGATACATTCTGTTCTAGAAATGCACTTCCTTGTATCTAAATGTACAGTTCATGTCTTATTTTAAGTTGAGATTCTACATTGGAGGAGAGAGATTTCAACACCAATTTTGCAAAGAAAAGAAGTTCATGAAACTCCAACCGTTGTAGAGGAATGTAGAATGATAACACTTTCTGAATTCCAACCTCCATCCACTATTCTTTTTTTAAACACCCTGAAGAGTATATATATATGTAAAGAATGTACTTCTCTGTTCATATTCCACATACACATAAAATTACTATGAACATTAACAAACACATAGATTGTACTTAAAGGCATATACAGCCTTTGACTTTCAAAAGCTACTTGTTAATTGAGTCCAAGTATGCCAGTTTTTATTCTGGGCCTGACTCCACCTGTTTCCAGCTTGGCCAGGTGCACATAGGTTACAGCTCTCCTTTGTACCTTGAGGTCTTTCCAGAAAAGAGGACGAGTATGAGAAATTAAGTTGAGGCAAAGAAGGCATGGGGTTTCATATCACCATATAAAGGTGGAGTTAAGCAATATATATTATTAAAGTAGAAAAATATTTCTATGCCCCCTCTGGCATTTAACATTCCTTATGCTAAGACAGCATTCCATCCAGCTACTTGCCACATACTCTTTTCTTTTCAGAAATATAAGTTCCAAATTCCATCGTTTAGACAACTTTCCAGATGCTGTTCTGATGACGACATAAACTTACGTCTCTGAATGCCCCTGACCGACCTCAAGGAGCACAAGTCAGGCTGTTCTTTTACTACAGAAAACGGCCGGAAGAGGGTTTGCTTTGGGTTCCCATTCGTGGTCATGATGAGGTGGGTGGCTACAGAATGTACGTGAAAGAGTGATGGACTCCCCAGGGGCAAAGTAGCCCCCCAAATTTTGCATCAGCAGAAGCAGTAGTGCACAGAAGGGTGTCCCTATGGGGAGTGAGAGCCCACTCTAAAGCCCCACTTCTAAAGCTCAGTAGGGTCCGCGTCCCAGTTTGAACACGTGCTTGGCAATTACATGTGCAGGAGGAGTCCCGTTGGACTCCTGTTACTGGCCTGCTGAGGTTTTTCTAATGGTGACTGGTATGGAAACTGCCTGCCTGGAGCTGCCTGGAAACCCAGTCCCGGCCCCGCCCTAGTAGTGTTCCCCTGGCACCCAGACGAAGGATGCCAAGCAGACAAGGAATAGTTCCCACTGGGGATGGCGCCTTCCTGCTCCTTCACTTCCCGCTTCCTCTTCCTCCTGCTTTCTTCTTTTTCTCCTTCTGTGCTGCCTCCCTCGGTCCCCGCTCCATCCTTTGGTGCTGGCGGCCAGGGCACAGCTCACGGGGGCGGGGCAGAGGCGCTGGCGTGGCTGTACGAGCGCCTGGACAGAGAGGCCCGGGTGGTCCTGCTCTCCACCTCCTCCCCCGCCTCCCCTCTCGCTCCTGGGGGACCAGGGTTGGGGCAGCAGGGGAACGTGGCCATGAAGCCGAGGCGGAACCGCTGGTTCATGAAGCAGTAGATGATGGGGTTGACGCAGGAGGAGGTGTAGGAGAGCAAGAGGATGAAGGAGATGGGGGTCCCGGAGAGGCGGCGCTCTGCAGAGGCGGTGTCAAAGGCCCGCCAGGCGTTGGCGCTGAAGATGGGCATCCAGCAGACGAAGAAGAGAACCACGATGACCATGAGCATGCGGATCACCCGCTTCTTGGCCATCAGGTTGGCCACGGGGCTGCTGCTCCTGATGCGGCTGAGCCTGCCGCCGCCGCTGCTGGACAACTGCTGCAGCTCCAGCTTCCCTGGGTGCTTGGACCTCTGCAGGTAACACCCATCGCTGGCCTCGTATCTGCCGCTGCTGCCGGGGCTCGGCTTCCTTTCTGGATGGGCAAGGGACAACACTTATTTTTCGGGATGGGTCATGCCAGACGGAAGGCGTGGAACCCCTGCCCCCTGCATCAAGGGGCTAAACCACACTTGAACTGTATATTGGGCAGGCGACCTCGGGCCTGCCTTGACGTGGGTAGGTATTGTTTACACTAGTCCTTTCCTTCAAATGAAAAGCTACTTAAAACTACTAAAATAATGTATAGTATCTGATGTACATAATTTATAATAGTAAAATAATATTTTACATATGTAGATTATAGGGCTAAAGAACTGTTCAAGAATGAATAGGCACACTCTTCTTCCAGCTCCTCAGGGGGCAGTTTCCTGCTTGCTTGGGAAAGCTCCAGACTGCTTTTACTGTGAGGACTCTGCATAATGAGCAAAAACCAAAGAAGGCCTTGAAGTTGTATAAGTGGTAAAGAGCTGAGTAAAGGGGGGGAGTGAGAACGGTGTGGGGGCGGGGCGGCGAGTGATACCAACAAAGGTGTCGGGTAAGTTTCTCTGGCGAGTGGACTATAATGAAAGGGGGGACGGGAGGCTCTGTGGCAGCTGCAACAGGAGTGAAGGGGAGGAGAGAGGATGGCGCCTGGAATTACAATTTGCTTTGGTTGCGGAAGGCGGTCCATTTGTATGCAACAGCACAGAGAGCCTGGGACCCATGGGCCCTCAGCTTGTAATTGGGCGATGTGTGTATTATGTCATCTTATTCCACTCAGCACCCTTTTGAGAGGAATAATTTCTTCATTTTACAGATGAGGAATAGAGACACTGGGTCTCATGACTGTGCCTTAGGACACAGAGTCTCCTAAGAAGACTTTTGAAAACCTCTAATATACCCTATACACACTCTGGGTATATCCATTTAAGTTACAGAAAATAAGCGTTTGTAATCTTTTGGCATAAACATACAGCTAAGAGATAGTTACCTCTAGCAGACTTCTTCTGGCTAGCATCAAATTTTATTCCCTGGTAAAGTTCCAGAGAGATTAATCCATATGCCACCATCATCACAATTCCAGGAATAAGAAAGAGGATGAGTAACAGGAAGGTGTGCCTAATAAAATAAAAAGCAATCCAATAACCAGCATCTCTAGCATTTCAAACTCAGATGGGATGGAATAAGCAGGGTTCATCTCCATTTTAATGAGTCTGAGGAAACACATTAATTACTAGTATTTAATATCTTTGGAAATTCCCCATCTGGAGAGTCTGTCATTAGAAGTTGTTTTCTTCTTTTCTTTCAGATAAAGTCTCTTATGAAGGACTAGTTAAATGGAAAAGTTTGGTGTAAGTCTGCCTGAAACAAGTCTACATTTAAAACAAATGAGAGCTTAAAAAAGAAAAAACAAACAAGCCAATGAGAGTAGGTGAATACCTCAATAAAACGGTTTCTGAAATAATAATAATAAGAATTTACATTCATTGATGACTTATTCAATTTCAATATAGTATATATATATATTACTATATCTAATTCCCATAATAACTTTTGAGGTAGGTACTATTAACATAATACCCATTTTACAAATGAGGAAACAGACTTAGAGACAATAAACAATTTGTCCAAAGTTACACAGCTCGTGGCAAAGGTGAGATCTGAAGCCGAGCAATACAATTCTAGAACTCAGGCTCTTAAACATCACAATATACCATTTGTTGACTTTATAGCAACAGAATCGTCTAATGCATAGGTAGCAATGATGGAAAACCTCCTTGGTTTTGCAAAATAAGCATTCTGGCTGTTCTGACCCGCTGGCACAGTGGCAAGCTCGTTCTAGTGCCTGGTGGGCCAGAGCTATGCTTTCTCTAAATATGTTTGATTTCTGAAGAATTGCAGCCTCCTTCTTTATGAGTCTGGCCCCTAAATCACTTTTGCAGTCTGGCATGTGTAAGATTACGCGATTAGGCCATAAAATTGTCAGAGGCTCACGGTGGCTGAGCCATTTCTTATTTCAATTGGACATGTTTTGATAAGAGTTCTTTTCAAATCTTGGAAAAGTCCCTCATTTGCAACATAACTCTTTTTGTGTGTACGCGTTACTTGGTTGAAATGAAAAAAAGGAAGGCAAAGAAAGCAGAGATTATCTCAGTTTTGAGCTATGTTTTTTTTAAATCCTTGTCTGAAGTTTCCAACATCTGTGTTATTTAGGGTTGGTTTCTATTGCCAGTTTTTTTCTATGTACAGCTCATATTTTCCCATTTATTCCCATGTCTAATACTTTTTTAAAAAATTTTATTTATTTATTTTTGGCTGTGTTGGGTCTTCTTTTCTGTGCGAGGGCTTTCTCTAGTTGCGGCAAGAGGAGGCCACTCTTCATCGCGGTGCGTGGGCCTCTCACTACGGGGGCCTCTCTTGTTGCGGAGCACAGGCTCCAGACGCGCAGGCTCAGTAGTCATGGCTCACGGGCCCAGTTGCTCCGCAGCATGTGGGATCTTCCCAGACCAGGGCTCGAACCTGTGTCCCCTGCACTGGCAGGCAGACTCTCAACCACTGCACCACCAGGGAAGCCCTTGAGCCATTTTTAAATGTCTAGCTCCCTGCTTCTAAAACATGCTGGGAACTGGTAAACATAATGTCCTGCATTTGTGTAGCCTTTTTAAAGATATTTACTGACATTTTCATAAACATGCTCTCATTTGAATCTCACATCCATCTAACGAGGTAGATAAAAAAAATCTTTATTCTTAAATCTTTGTGTAGATAAAGAACTTGAATGTCAGGGAGGTTATATGAACTTGTCCAATATCACCCACTAGTAAGCAAAGAAACAGGTACTAGAACCTTGCCTTTTTATTTCCAGTACAGTGTCCCGTGCAAATACCACAGCTGCAGCTCTAAGAAAAACCACGTGGGATTTGGAACTCATCCTCGGCTCTACCTCCAGTTCTTGGAAAATCAGAGCTCTTCCAGAAGCACACTGCATAGTGGTTAAGACCAGATGCTCTCTTATCTCTTCTAGGTTTGGGAACTTGAGTGACTTGCTTAACCTCTCCATGTCTCAGTTTCCTCTGTAAAATGGGGACAATAATAGTACCCACCCTATAGGGTTTTGAGAGGATTAGTTGAATTTATATATATATATATATAGCACTTAAAACACAGCACTCTAAGTGTTTGCTGTCACTGTTACTCTAGAAAGAGGTTCGAGTGAAACTTCTCGATAAGTCTCCAGGAGACTGATCCCCCCAGACACTGGACAATACATTCCAGTTTTTATTAAACCTGCAAAATTATATCGAGTTGTATTAAACAAATAAACCCATGCAGCCTTACCAGGACTGCTGCATGACATCATTTGGCAGTAGAAAGCGGCACATGTTCGCGGTCTGATTGTTATTTTTGGTAAAAGGCACCAAGTTGCTATAAATCGGGTACGGAGTCATGATGGTAAAGGAGAGGCACCAGGTAGCGGCAATCACCTTCAAAGCGTGGGATTTTGTCTGCCAGACGCGGGACTGTAAGGGTTTGCAAATTGCACCATATCTCTCCAGCGATATGGCTACCAGATTAAAGGTGGAGACACTCACAGAGGTGCCTGGAAAAGGAACAAAGAAGCTGGTTATGCAGGCTCTGAAATCCAAAGTTTATTTGCACAATGAGCTTAAGCATACCTGATCTGCGCAGGTTTGATAGATAGCAGAGGAAAACGCTCAGAGGGTAAGAATATTGTGTATGTATATCTAAAAAAAAATGACTTATTCCCAGCTTTGTTCCCAAAACGATTTGAGGCAGGTAAAGAAATGTGTTTGCAAATACATCTTATTGCCAATTTTTAGATACGTTTATTGAACTTTGATTACAACCAACTCCTTCCTAGGCTGAAGGCGCTCATTAATTAATAACCAAGTGGATGAAATATGTTCCTGTCCCACAGAAGAGGTTCTGAGTGACCTGTAGAATAGCTTTAGTTTTGAGTGTGATCTGCATAGTTAAGCTGACCTTTTAACCCAATATTCTCAAGGACTGTGACCCTGAAAATTCAGTGGGGTCTGAGCTGGGAGCATTAAAACTCTTCCTGAAAATTTCTAGTACAGACTTTTTTTTAAAGATTTTTTTGATGTGGATCATTTTTAAAGTCTTTATTGAATTTGTTACACTATTGCTTCTGTTTCATGTTTTGGTTTTTTGGCCACAAGGTATGTGGGATCTTAGCTCCCTGACCAGGGATCAAACCCACACCCCCTGCATTGGAAGGGGAAGTCTTAACCACTGGACCACCAGGGAAGTCCCCAAACTGTTTTTAAGAGTGAAACATTCTAAGTTTCCAAATGGAGTGTTGAAAAATTACCTAGTGAAAAAGGAAGAAGGGGAAACTCTCCATATTATAACTAGCGTTTTTCTCTGGGTGGAAGGACTAGGGCCTTTTTTCTTATTCTCTTTGCTTTCTGTATTTTGTAAAAGAAACAAGCATCATCAGTGAGAAAGACGTCAAAACACCTCATTCAAAAGGATATACTTACGTATAGTCAAAAAAGCTTAATTTTCCTTATTTTTTGTATTTTGTGTGTGTACATACTTATTATAATCTCATATCCCCTTAAAATTCCCTTCATCCATAAATTCAACTGATTCTTCTCTTATCTCTTACCATGATGGAGGAGTTCTTAGCCTGGGGCCTTTTGTGAAACTATGTATAAAAATATTCTTTTTCTAGGGAGAATATCCATAGTATTCCTGAGAGACTTGAAGGAATCTACAACCCTGAAACCATTCTATAAGAACTTACGTTCTGAGACAGGATTTGCTGTGTTTTATAGGACTTTACTCTAAGGAGTTGATGACATCTGAATTAGAGGGTACAGCCCCAAAGTCCTCAGAGTCAAGTCTGTACAATGGGTCCACTGTACTTATAAACCCACCAGCAGGCAAGCACTCTTTTTTTTTGGCTCTGTATTAGGAGCTTAATGAGTGTTCACTATAAGAAACAGTATTGAGGAGAACATAAAATTAAGGGAAGAATTGAAATCACTGGAATCAGAAATCCAACAAAACCATTAGGGTATTGCAAACACTTTCAGAATTATCTTGCTTTTCATTTTCTAGAACAGTCTGTCCTAGAAATTTTCAGGAAGAGTTTTAAGGCTCCTAGCTCAGACTGCAGCCATTTTAAAACATTTTTGGTTGAGGTGACACTTACATCACATAAACTCTATCATTTTAAAGTGAACAGCTCTGTGGCGTTTAGCACATTCACAGTGTTGTGCAACTACACAAGCACTCTCTTTAAATCTCCTTCCACAAACCCTGGTTAAGATTATTCAATATTATCATAAGATATATACAGACAGGTCTTGAAAGCCTAAAGCACTATGAGATGTTGGTTATTATTATTGCGTCATTGTTTAACAATGATCCTTTTCATTTGTGAGTCGAGGACTGGACCCAGATTGACACTTCCTTGGCTATTTGTCCATGTCGCGCAGATCAGTTATTCGTCAGCATTTTGTCACTGCTGGATCCTGCTTCCTCAACTGGGAGAAATAAAGGCTTTTAAAGCTTTCCGGTCATTGAAGGCTACCCTAGCCCAACTCAGCTCTGCGTATTTGGCCCAGCTTAGGTCAGAACAAACAACAACTCCTTCCTCATTCCCCGCCTCTCCTCCTCCTCTCCCAGCTAATTCTCACAATGGGCAAGGGACAAAGCATTTTGGCAGACAGAGGGGACAAAGAGACATGTTTTGTTTCCGCCTTAGAAGAGCCACAACAGTTGGCAAAGCGAGGTCATGTACTCACCACTGTTGTGGCTACCGATCTGGGTTCAAGTCAGCTCTGTAGCTTACCACCTGTGTGTCCTTGGGCACATTATTAACCTCTCTGTGCCTCTGTTCCCTCCTCAGTGAAACAGGGAAGGATAACTGTATATTCTTTATAGGGTGGTTGGGAGATAAAATATGATCATGGAAGTAAAAATTCAAAGCAATTAGGAGAATATCGGGTGCTCAAAAAATGCATTCAAAAATATTAGCTCTTGTGACTTTTATTATCATCACCATCATTTTGATTGGCAAAGGCAGACAGCTGCATATCTCAGCCAACCAGTGTCAGCTTAGTGACCCACAGGCTCTAGGAGCAAATTCAATTCCTCGTCTAGTGGCAGAGGTCTCTCTCTCTCTCTCTCTCTCTCTCTCTCTCTCTCTGTGCCTGAGATGGTCCCAGACCCTGGGAAAACAGTCTGGGAAGTGAATCCTGAGAAGGGAATCTAGACCTCTGATGAAACTCGTTTTCAAATAGTCCCTGTTCCTTAGGAAAGCCAGAGCAACGGCAGAAAGAGCCCTCTTCCAGCACCCTGGCCACCCCAAAACCATGCCTTGGGTTGGGTAGAGCTCAGAATACAATCAACGACCTCCAAGAAGGAACATAACAGCTTGCATCTGTCTTACTTTCTAACAGAAGCAAGCAAAACCAACCTCTTCTGTGGCTTCTTACCAACTTATTCCACTTTGAGAAACTGACCCTTAAAACTGGGGACTGACTTCTGGGGAGTTATGAGGACTGACCCCCCCATAAAGCCAGCTCCTCTGTCCTTACACCTAGCCCCACACAGACAGATGTTTTGTTTTGGCTGTTAAGGGTTGGGGAAGGTCTGGGGCTGAGCAGGGTCTGGGGCGAGCTCCAGAAATAGGCACCAGCAGCAACTCACCCATGAAGTAGGTGGTGGTCTTGCAGACAGCGCTCCCAAAGATGAAATCCTTGAGCAGGTTGGGGATGAGGTTGAACGGCATGCAGAAGAGGCAGAGCATGAGGTCACTGACAGCCAGGGAGAGCAGGAAGATGTTGGTGACCGTTCTCATCCTCTTGTTCCGAATCAGCACCGTGATGACCAGCGTGTTTCCCAGCACACTGAGCAGGAATATCAAGGAGTACAAGAGAATCTGCACGGCTGGCTGCCACTCTGAGAGGAGGAACGCGGACGAGGGATGGAGGTTATGAGAGCAGAATGTTAAAACCTAGCACGCGCAGCAAGCAATTATTTCCTGCCGATTTTTTTTTTCAGGGGCGGACATCATTGAACCCAGCTCTCCCTGTACTTAACAATATTTTGCAGAAACAAAGTGAGGAGAGCACAGAGTGATTCAGTTGCTTCTAAAAGGTTGGTCTGTTAAAGGATCACTCACTCAGGGAACCACTTTTTCTTAAGAACAAAGCTTCCCTAGTGAATAGTGATTGCTTTCTTTCCTAGCTGCTAAGCATTATTTCACTATAATCACTTCTTCACACTGATTTCCCCCAAGAAAAGGCGACAGCTAGATTGTGACAGCACCTTTTCTGTGATGCTTGTAAAGTTCAAGCTTTTACACTTGTCCTCGCTTCTGGCTCCACTTCAGGTCCTCCTCCCACTGCTTTTGTGCCCCCGAGTCCTGTACATTAATCCCAACTCTCCCCTGGGGAACAAGAAGAACGTTGGACTCAATTCTGCTCTTTGATCTCTTATCCAAACTTCTGAACAGATGACTTTACCCAGCCTTGTCTCACGAGGACTCTGTTATATTTTTTGCAGTCAGCCTTGCCTTTGCTGATTTCTTCCCCCAACGTAATAGTTTTCTGAATTAAAGTATCAGCCTCTGACACCTACCTTTGGAAGCATGGGGCTGATCCAAGCAGAAAAGCGTCTCGTTTTCGATCCCCAGTTTGCAGGGAGGCGTCGTGTTGCTTCCATTCAAGAGAAGGCTGTCCACATCCATCCTTGCTTTGCTGCTTTTCACCAAGCGCTGGTGAGCTGATGAACTGCTCACTCTTGGCTCATTCCTCTAATGACCGACTGGAGAGTTTCCCAAATGGAACCTGCCGTGGAGGGGCAAGGGGGTTGGGGGAGTGATTGCCAGGTGTGGGCTTCTGAAGCCATTCTTAAAGGTGACTGGAGTTCCACACACTCAGGCCAGCTGGGCAAGCATGTGCACTCCTGTCTTGGAAAGAGCAGCTGGTGCAAGGCAAGCCTGCTCCACCTTCCAGGCCCACCCCATTCCTGGGCCAGCCATGGGGCCCTGAGCACAGACAGCCTGATTGTAGCTTAACCCTTCCTGGAGTGTCGCTGCTTTTCCACACACATGCCCACAGGTGTGGACACACACACACATGGACACATTACCTCTCTTCTCTGTATAGGAACCTGTCACCGTCCCAGACATAGGCAGAATAAAGCCCAAACTGGCCGTGTGAGACAGAAACAATTAACACAGTAACAGATACCATAATGCAGAGCATCAGGACTAAAGGACACAGAGGGACTGTGTTTCTACCTCCTTATATAAGAGCAGTTAGTGCCTTTTTAGCTTTGGACTCATGCCCAGCAGTGTGTGTGGATATAACTACCGGTTGTTAAGTTCTTACCAACCACAGGGTTATTTCTCTGTCCTTGGAAACTGAAAGAAGGGGGGTACTTTGACTATAGGTGCCTGGATTCTTATTACAGAAACACTTGAGTAAGATTTTCCATTCGTTCATTTATTCACTCATCCATTCATTCAGCACATGTTCATTGAGAGTCAGCCGTTTGCCAGGTACTTTTCTAAACACATAAGCAGATAATGAATAAGATTATTTCAGATGTGTAAAGCACCACAGAGGAAGTCAAGCAGGAAGGCGTAATGGAGAGGGATGGATGGGGGGGTGCTAATTTAGGCAGGGTGGTCAGGAAGGGCCTCCCGCAGGAGGGGTCTATGATCAGAAAGCTAGATGGCAAGGAGGAGGAAAGCTTGTGCCGATCTGGAGGAAGCTGCTTCTAGGCAGCAGGAGCAGCCTGCTTGGCAGAGGTCACAGCAGGAGCAAAGGCCCTGAGGTGGGAATGAACTTGACCTGTTTGAGTTCAGTTAGAAGTAGGAATGAGGTGGGAGGTTAGGATAGAGAGGGGGACCTGGCCGGGACCTCTAGGTTTTCTGTGAGGCTTTGTGGTGCCGGAAAACTCCTCCAGCCCTATTGTACACGTGCTCTCCTGAGTTGAGACCTTTGGGACAGCAGGTGACAGCAGAGGGCCCTGTGTTTCTCACATGTTGCTTGGCCCAGCTGAGACCTGGTCTAGACGCCTCTGGGACCCCTTGTGCTTTGACAACTCTCTCAGTTGACAGAGCTACGTGTTATATATTTGCTGAATCCCTGCCGGACACAGATGAGCTAATGGACATTTTCACCATCCAGGCTCAGTGGAGCTGGGAAGAGAGTGGTACCTCTGTTCTCTGAAACCATGAACAGCTCATGTTGAGGCACTTAGTCATAAGAGCTAGAAATTCGAGGAATGTTGGAGAAGCTAACAGTAATTATTAAGAAGACAAGCTTTGGCATCAGGCAGACCCAGGATCACATCCTGGCTTCACTGGTTACCTGCCGGGAAATACTGGGCAGGTTTCTTAACCTAAGGCTCATTTCCTTCTTCTGTCAAATGGGGACCAAAATGACCTCATAGATATTTGTTATGAAGATTGATTGCCTCAGGACAGTGCCTGACACAGAAAAAGTGTTCCATAAATCACAGAGAATAATAACTATTATTATTTTCCTTTTACACACAAGGAAATTGACTCAGAGTGGCCATGTGATTTGCTGGCGAGAACCAGCTGTGGATACCCCCTCACTGGCCGGCAGCCCCATCCTCACTCCTCTCCCTGCAGCATAGAGCTTTCTTCACTGTCCTAGTGTCCTGCAGCCAGAACCCGTGTCTCTGCCTGTCATTCCTGCCTCGGTTCCTGTTGGCTGAATCTTCTCATTCTGCAGACTGATACGGACCCTGCCCACTAGGAGGGGACCCTGTGCAATACTGTCCTGATTTGGAAAGGGATAAACATTCAGATTCTGAGCACTGGCTATAGCTAAATTTCACTGCACTGCTGTTCCCAGCAGCTGACTACTTCAGCGCTTTAAGTGGGCTGATATCACCGTCCATAGAGGGTGCTTCCTAAGGACGTTCCTCAGGCCCTTCGGCTGCGCTCCAGCCACTGTAGGGAACCTGCTGCTCAGGGTCCAAGAGCAGAGGGGCAGAGGGCTGTTGTCCACCTGCTCTGAACTGAAATGGAGCCCAATTTGGAGCATTTCTCCTCCTTTCCTTCCTCCCTCCCTCCCTCCCTTCTTTCCTTCCTCCCTCCCTCCCTTCTTTCCTTCCTCCTTCCCTCCCTTCTTTCCTTCCTTCCTCCCTCCCTTCCTTCCTTCCTTCCTTTTTTCCTTTTATCCTTTCTTCCTCCTTTCCTGCCTTTCTATTCTGTTCTGTTCATCCATTGGCAGGAAGAAAGGGTGGAGTGCAGGACAGTGAGTCCTAGAAGTTTTGTAAACTCGCAAGGAGTAACTGTGGCACATTTGAGTGCTGTGCTTTACGAACTTTAGTGCAAATCTGATCACTCGGCTTAGTGGTTAAAAATTGGGGATTCCCAGGCTCCCTTCCCAAGGATCCTGATCCTTCAGCCCCAAGCCTGGGAATCTGCACTTTTATCCAGCATTCCTGGTGACTTGGAGGCCAGTGATCACAGGATTACCTCTCAGGAAGCTCCCTGGAAGCTGGTAAGTGTGTGAGAACAGGTGTCAGATGGCGGGAACCTAAGCCTGAACTTCACCCCAGTTGTGAACATGAACAAATTACCTGGCTTTTCTGAGTCTCAGCTTGTTCATCTGTAAAACAGGCATAATATAGCACTACCTCTAAACAAAGCAACACATGGAAAGCACCTCGAAAAATGCCTAGAACACAGGGCTGGACTCTAATTGTTATTATCAGTGGATAAGAGTAATCCTGGGAATGCTCTGTTTATCCCCGTTATCACGGTCAGGATAAGGGTTTGTGTCTCCAGTACACCAGCACAGTGCCTGGCATACAGTATGTGCTTGGGGAATGGGAATAAATAAGGAGTAAAAAATCAGGAGAGCCAATATTGCATTGCTTATTCTACCCTTCTATATCTCTATTACATCGGTTCTTTTCCTGGCCAGCTCTGGAGTTTTCAGTCTGACTTTCGGAGCCAGTGTTACCACAGAGTTAAATTTAAAAAGAGAGAATTCCAACAAGAGACATTAGGGCTATCAAGGGGAGAGCTGATGCATTTTTCAGGGCGTTAGCCGTTACTTCGTTCCTCAGTACGCATTTATCGAATAACTTCTAAGCGCCAGGCAAGGTGCCAGGTGCTGGGGATAAGCCATGAGCCAAGTGGATGGAATCCTGCCCTTGGGAAATTCTCCGTGCACTGTGAGAGGCAGGCGATAAACAGATGGGGCAAAATAAGAGTAGCCTTCTCGGGCTTCCCTGGTGGCGCAGTGGTTGAGAGTCCGCCTGCCGATCCAGGGGACACGGGTTCGTGCCCCGGTCCAGGAAGATCCCACATGCCGCGGAGCTGCTGGGCCCGTGAGCCATGGCCGCTGAGCCTGTGCGTCCGGAGCCTGTGCTCCACAACGGGAGAGGCCGCAACAGTGAGAAGCCCGCGTACCGCAAAAAATACAAAACAAAACAAAAAAAAGTAGCCTTCTCGCCGTGGAGCCCTACCTTCTGACTGAGCAGAGGCCCAGGAGAATTGATAAAAATTCACTGAACTGAGTTGAAATGGTTTAAGTGCCTCCCCTCTCTCCGAGCCACAGAGTTTGGGTGTCTCCTGCAGTCCCCAAAGCCCTGTGGGTACTGAGGACATCTGGCAAACGCTCTCCACTAGGAAGACAGAACATGAGCAATCCTGATGGACCCCTGGATAAAGAAATTGGTAGCTGTTCCCCAAACCATTCTCCATCTTAAGAAACAATTGTTCTAAAACACATAAAAGATTTATTTGGATTTTTTCCCTCATTATAACATGAATCATATACTCATGATTCATGCTATGCACATTTCTTAAATAAAGAAAAATAGATAAGTAAAAATATTATACAAATACATTTCAGAGCCCCACATGATTTATCCTCAGAGAATCACAGTCCAGAAGCCAGAGGTAGTTAACAGGTAATGGTATGTTGCAGGATTCTCAATTCTTAGGGGCAGCCTGACATTTCTTCAAATGATCTTGCCTCCCCTCTGCAATTTCCCCCCTCTCTGCTGCTCAAAATGTCACTCTCTAAATTCCTTATTCCTCATTCTCTTTCTAAACTCACCCAGACTGCTGCCTACTAGGGTTTTTCTCTTTTCCTCCCTGTAACCATCTCAAATTTCTGGAAGAGCCTGACTGGGACTCCCCTCCCTCCTCACCCTGCACTGGCCACGTATGGGTTCCTCAGGAGGGTAGATGCACTGAGCCCTGCTGCCCTCAGAGGCTTGTGTGCAACCCCCTCTGAAGTCCTTCTCCCACTGGCTGCCCTTCTTGAGAAATCATATTGGATCCTTTCTGACAAGTGAAAAACCCCTCCTTGCTACAGAGGAGGGCAGACATCATGTCTGTGTCTGATAAGGCTGTCACTTAACAAGTCATGGCTGAGTTTGGGCAGGTAGCTTTGCCTCGGTCTCCATTTCCTCACCTGTAAAATGGGTTAAC
The DNA here is from genome assembly GCF_005190385.1 of Monodon monoceros. NCBI lineage: Eukaryota > Metazoa > Chordata > Mammalia > Artiodactyla > Monodontidae > Monodon > Monodon monoceros. The sequence continues at coordinate 84,730,460 of NW_021703777.1, read as the reverse complement.
AGAGATAACACCTACCTCAGAGAGCTGCTGGGATATTACATGTCACAGTGTGTGTAAAGCACACAGCAGAGTGGTTGGCATGTCATAAGGGCTCAGTAAATAACAATAATGATAGCAATAGTAATAGTAATAATAATAATAATATACCATGTTTCATGTTGATAGGAACATTAAAATCATCCTTAATACCACTGCCTCAAGATAGATGTTTGTTTGTTTGTTTGTAAACATCTTTATTGGAGTATAATTGCTTTACAATGGTGTGTTAGTTTCTGCTTTATAACAAAGTGAATCAGTTATACGTATACATATGTCCCCATATCTCTTCCCTCTTGCGTATCCCTCCCTCCCACCCTCCCTATCCCACCCCTCTAGGTGGTCACAAAGCACAGAGCTGATCTCCCTGTGCTATGCGGCTGCTTCCCACTAGCTATCTGAGAGAGTGGCATGGACATATATACACTACCAAAGATAGACGTTTGTTAAAGATTTGGTAGCTCTCCTTCCAGCCTTTACCTCTAATCACAGTTCATAAAAAGCAAATTTGAGCTCCTACTTTATATACAGTATTCATCCTACTTACCACTTTTTGAAAATGTATTTTTAAGATAGAATTTTCTCTCAAAATGAGAAATATGGTTTTTGTAGGGTTCTGGAAAATGTATTTATTTTTTTTTAATTTAGACAAGAAAGTAAGAAAAAAAAATTACAACTCCACCACCCAGAGAGTTTGAAAAGTGCTTTACACATATACTATTTTGTATATTCATTATTTTCACTTAGTATTTTTTCATCATCCTGTTTCGGTACTTCTCTATGGTATTATTTTTAGGGATGGCTATTATTTCATTCAGAACACGTACTCCAAATGACTAAAGTATTTCCATACAGTTGGGTACTTAGTTATTATTTGTAGCCTTTTGCTTTTATAAGTGACACTGTAGTGAACACTTGTGCATATATATATTTTGAGGCCTTTGATGTACATTGGCAACCTCGGGGCTGCCATCAGTACCACTCCAAGGGCAGCGCTCACGGTGAATGCACTGTCACTGCCACTTGTTAGAGCTGCCAATGAACGACGCCTGGCACTGGTGGCCTGAGGCCTGGGCAAATAGCTTTCTAAAGGATCAGACTCGTTTATAAGGCTGCTGTTTATTAGTCCTGGTTTATTATCCATTTATCAGCATTTGATATTATGAGTTCACATTTTCAGTTTGCTAATTTAATCATTGAAAAAAAGCACCTCGTGGTTGCTTTAATTTACACTTTTTCTTTTAATTGAAGTATAGTTGATTTACAATACTACATTCATTTCAGATGTATTACATAGTGAGGCAATATTTTTATAGATTATAATCCCTTTACACTTATTTTAAAATGTTGGTTATATGCCCCGTGTTGTACATTACATCCTTGTATCTTATTTATTTTCTACCTAGCAGTTTGTACCTCTTAATCCCCTACCCCTATCTTGCTCCTCCCCCTATCCTTTTCCCCTCTGGTAACCACTAGTTTGTTCTCTGTATCTGTGAGTCTGTTTCTGTTTTGTTATATTCATTTGCTTGTTTTATTTTTTCAGATTCCACATGTAAGTGAAAACCTACAGTGTTTGTCTTTGTCTGACTTATTTCACTTAGCATAACGCCCTCCAGGTCCATCCATGTTGTTGTAAATGGCAAAATTTCAATCTTTTTTTATGGCTGAGTACTATAATTTGCACGTCTTTTATTACCAAAGATGCTCCATATTTTCCATGGGTTTGTTTACTAGTTGTATTTCTTCTGTCACTTATGTAAACCCAGGATAAGCCAGAGCATTTTTTATGAATTGTTTATGTGCTTTGTCCATTTCTTTGCTCAATCACCAAATATTTATTGAACACCTAGTACTTGGCAGGAACTGATGTAGGTACTGTTCACAGCAGTGAATGAAACAAAGTCCCTCTCCTGACTGAGCTCCCATCCTCGTGAGGGACGCACAATAAACATAGAAGTAAATAGAGCACATAATACCGGATAGTGATAAGTGTTATGCAGGGAAACAAAGCTGGATTAGGGGATGGAGAGTGATGGGTGACCAGAGAAGGCTTTCCTGAGGAGGTGACATTTGAGCAGAGATCAAAATAAATTGAGGGAATGAGTCTCATGACTATCTGGGAAAAGAACATTCCAGACGGGGTATTATTTGTCATCCTAAAATGTTTTTCTCATCACTTGACAGGAATCCTACCTAAAGAGATGACAGCGATATTTAATTTACAATTTACTGTCATAAACTGCTGTGTGTAGCACAGACTGCTTCCCTTCCCCCCCTTCTTATATAGTAATTGAAGCCCCAATTTTTAATTGGGTGCGTGGCTGCCTAGAATTAATGTTATATATTTCCATTTTCCTTTGCAGCTAGATGTGGCTGTATGCCAAGGTCTGGCCAATGAGAAGTAGGCAGAAATGAATATACAGCTCCTGAGAAGTATCTTTACAGAGAAGGAGCATACCATTTTCTTTCCTTTTCATCCTTCCTCTGACTAGAATGAAGATGTGAGCACTGGAGCTGGAGCAGCCACCTTGCACCCCGAGGTGGGTGCCAAGAATTGAATGTAGCAGAAACCTGGATACTAATAGAAACCTAGATTCCTGATGGTCTTAAAATTTATATACTAGCCAGACCTGGACAGCTTACCTCCCAACTTCATTTATGTGAAAAAGAAAAATAAATTTATTTTATTAAGCCAGTGTTATTTTGGGTTTTCTGCCACTTGCAACCTAATCCTAGCGGAAACAGTGTGAACTAGAGTCTGCATATTTAATTTCTGATCTGGTCTCACACGATTCCTCAGTTGCACTCAGGATGCATCATGATAGCGGTCACCTCACCGACTGGGCTTGCCAGCATGTCTGACTCCTTCTCACCTCATCAGGGTTTACCATTCTTCAGGGCCCAACTTCATTCCATCTCCAAGCAGCCTTCTCCAGCCCTCATGGCTCTGCCTTTTCTTTTTTTGTGTGTGCGGTACGCGGGCCTCTCACTGTTGCGGCCTCTCCCGTTGCGGAGCACAGGCTCCGGACGCGCAGGCTCAGCGGCCGTGGCTCACGGGCCCAGGTCGCTCCGCGGCGTGTGGGATCCTCCCGGACCGGGGCACAGAACCCGCGTCCCCTGCATCGGCAGGCGGACTCTCAACCACTGCGCCACCAGGGAAGCCCTCTGCCTTTTCTTTTAACTGCCACAGCCTTTCCCACTGATCCCACCCATTGGGACTTAATCAAATTGCCTTATTCTTTCTCAGGTTGAAGATAAATTTCTGTCCCATTATTTCATCTCTCCATCTCCACTGCTCTACCCCAGTCCACGTGACCCATAACTGATGTTCCTACTTTCCCTATGACTTCTCCTATCCCTTCTCCATGCAGTAACCTGAGCCGTGGTTTCAAAACATAGACCAGGGGCTTCCCTGGTGGTGCAGTGGCTTCACCTTACATCTGCATGGCTTCATCTTACACTATTCCCCACCCACTCCCCGACTCTGTGTGTGCCGACACACTTTCTCCTCCCTCCTGTGCCACACTCCTGGTCCACTCTCTTCCCCACAGTGTTTGCCCACGTTGTTCTCCTGTCCGGGCTTTTCTGCCTGCCTGCTATCTCACCCTCACTTACCCCTACCCACTGATGCCACCTTCACAGGGAATTCTCCCCTGGACCCAGACTAGGACGAGTTTTCCTGTTGGATGTTCATACAGCCTGCAGGACTCTTCTTTCACTTACTATGTACTTACATAGCACTTACTGTAGTTTTGAACGTTACATTTGTGTGATTGTGTGGTCATCATCTGTCTCCCCATTAGCCTGAAGCTCTGCGAAGACCAGGGCTGTGTCTGTTTTGCACATCACTATAGTAACTCCTCAGTCGAAGTGTCCAGGACCATTCCTCGTAAAACCTCTAGGAAGTAATAATTATCTATTACTATAATTTCGTTTGGCAGATGAGGAAGATAAGCCACAAAGAGATTGGAAATGCAACATCAGTGTTCAGCCCCAAGTAGGACTGGGGCCAACATCTACGCTTGTTTCATGACACGACTACAGTATAAATACCACCTAACAATTCTCAGAGTCTTATGGCAAAAGAGACCAACAACTGACCGACTCCCACCCCGTCTGGTCCTCAGCACCGTTGTGGATGGGCTGTGAGTCTTTAAGACCCAAGGATATGACTCTCAGAATGGAATTTCACAGTGATGAGAGACACTGGGCGAGACACGTGGGGTCAGAGGCTCTGGTAACCTGAGAGTCAGCAGGAAGACAGAATTAGCTTAGAACTTTCCCCATTCTTTCTTAGGGTCTCCAAGGACCACTCAGAGCAGGACATCCAGGGATGAACATGCCAGGACCCCTCCATGTGTCTTTACTGTGTCATCTCCATTATCTGGCCTCAGTTGGGTTCCACCCTTGACCTTCATGACTCTGAATATCCAGATCCTCATTCATAAAGTACTGATTATAATAGGAAGCTCACAGGCTCATATGAAGATCCCGTGGGATGGTGTACGTGTGTGAAAGTTCTGTCTGAACTCTAGAGAAATGTGTGAGTGATACAAGCACCATTTACTGAGCATGAACCCTCCTTTGGGTGCTTTATTCTGCCATTTCTATTCCTCACCCAACCTTGTGAGGTGGCTTTAATTATCCTATTTTACCAATGAGGGACTCAGAGTTCCAGGAAATAGACCTGCTGCCCCACCACGGAGCATCCTCCAGTTATGTGTGGGAGTCCTCAAAGCAGGGCTCAAGGGCACCTGCACACCATTCTCTTAGCTACCATTCCCTCCTGATGTCTATCATTTTATCTCCCACCCTGGATCTCACCATGGACATGTACTACCCTTGCAGCCACAGGCTATGGAAAAGACACTGTCTCCATATATTCCCACAGTGGCCAGTCCCTGGGCAGAGGTGGCGACCAAGCACCCAAATGGGCCAGAACCTCAGAAAGCCTCCTGTGAAAAGTGTTCCATCCGCCCCAGTCCCCAAATCCTGTCCAAAGGCCGCCCTGACCCTCCATCTCCCCATCTCCCGCTCTCCTGCTCTGCTCCTCAACCAAAAGCCTTTCCCCCCACTGAGTTAAAAGACCACAGCCCCCAGGGACTTCCCTGGTGGTCCAGTGGGTAAGACTCCACGCTCCCAATGCAGGGGACCGAGGTTTGATCCCTGGTCAGGGAACTAGATCGCGCATGCACGCCACAACTAAGAGTCTGCATACTGCAGCTAAGAAGCGCTCATGCTGCAACGAAAATCCCGTGTGCCGCAACTAAGACCCAGCACGGCCAAAATAAATAAATAAATATTAAAAACAATAAAGTCAATCCCAAGGTTGTTTTTTTTTTTTTTTTTTTTTTTAAAAATGGACCACAGCCCCCAGAGATATCAGTGGCTGTGAAGAGCTGGATGTGCCTCCTGGGTGGTGGAAAGTCTGTGTCCCAACTCTGCCAGCCAAATGTCCTATTCCATTATTATTATCATCATTCAGTAAGATGTCCCAGTTACGCCAGGACAAGGCTGCTGCACACCATTAGGTCACTAAAAACTCCAGGTTCACATGGCTCAGAGGTGTGGGGAGCCATCAACACTGCTCTTATAGGGACCTCTTAGAGAGGTGTGCCTGCTGGCATCTGATTCACCCACATGTCCACTTGCTATCTGGGGACTGTAACAGCTACTGAATCCATTAACTGGACTAAAAATGAAAGCAGTTGGAAGCACAAGTGGCTTGAAATGTTTAAGCACCATAATGCTGATCTGGCTTCATTACTGCCAAAAGTAGGGTCAGAACAGAACTCTTGATCTCAGCCCCCTTCATGGCCCAATACATTAAAGGAGAAATGTCAGATTTAAGGATTAAAAAATATGATTTCTCTGCCTGTCAATAATAAAAGCTTGGATTTGAAACTCGGTTGTCTTAGAAAGGTACTAACAGGTCACAGTGTACTTACGGCACCTAAGCACCCAGGCTCAGAGCTTATAATTCACCTTCCTTCCAGCTCCACGAAGTGGAGGGGGCATGGGGTCTGGGCTCCTTGAGGTCAGGGCCCCCTCAGCCACTTTTGCTGCAATTGTATCTCCAGCTGTTCCTGCAATATCTAGTGCATTGTAAGCATTCACTAAATGCTTGCTGGGTAAATGCATGAACAGATGGGAGGATTGATATCATTGAATGTCATTTTATCATTCTTATAGACAGAAGAAAATTTTAGAGTCTGACACTGTGAGATTTTCCAGACTGGATGGCATCGTCTTCCTTATTTTACTTGTGATATAACTGTTTAGAGAACTCAAGTCTCTTGAATGAAGGGCTTTTTCGAAGCCATTAATAATATAGCAGCAACAATGAAAGTAATAATAATACCTAACATTGATTGACTTCTGTTTCATGAGCTTTATAAACATTGACTCTTATAATCCTCATATAACCCCTGAGGGAGGAACTACTATGACCCCCATTTTCTGGAGAGGCTGAGTAACTTTCCATAAGACCACAACAGAAAAGAAACATGTTCCACTAGAGCTGTTCATGACTTTCTTTGGGTCATAAATCCTCCTTAGGAATCCGACATTATGAGTTTCCACCTAAGGAAAAATGTGCACTCCTCAAAACATACACTACCATGCACAGTTTCAGCAAGTGCATGAACCTGCCAAAATCTATTCATAAACCATAGGTTAATAGCCAGTGTGACAATAACCTTAGGTTTTGGAATAAGACACACCTGGTTTCTTTCTCTTTTTTAAAAGTAATAATTGTTAATTAAGAACTAATACTGGGGACTTTCCTCGTGGTGCAGTGGTTAAGAATCCACCTGCCAATGCAAGGGACACGGGTTCGAGCCCTGGTCCAGGAAGATCCCACATGCTGCAGAGCAACTAATCCCATGCGCCACAACTACTGAGGCCACGTGCCACAGCTACTGAAACCTGCACACCTAGAGCCCTTGCTCTGCAACAAGAGAAGCCACAGCAATGAGAAGCCCACGCACCGCAGTGAAGAGTAGCCCCCGCTCGCCGCAACTAGAGAAAGCCCGCGCACAGCAAAGAAGACCCAACACAGCCAAAAAAAAACCCAAAAAGCAAAAAAAAACCCTAATACTGAAGTACATGTTTTTTAGTGAAAATCCAAACATTAGAGGTAATATCTAAATTCCTTTTGACCAGTTAATTCCAGGACCCTTCTTAGAAGTAACCATTCTTATCGGTTCACTTTATATCCATTTTCTATACATTAAATACCTATCTATGTACCCATGGAAATTACTTGGTATGGTTGCATGTTACTGGGGAGTTTACAAAAATGATATTGTATTGCATCTTTTTTTCCTGCAACTTGCTTTTTTTTACTTAAGAATCATCAGAGTTTTTCAGCCTATATAGATCTGCTGTATCCTTTAAGCGACTGCATAGTACTGCACAGTGTAGACACATTACACTATCACCATTTTCTTATTAAGTGACTTTAGATTGTTTCTAGATTTTTGCTCTTGCAGACAAAGCCACGGTGAACACTTTTATACGTACTTCTCAAGCATGTGAGCAGGTATTTGTCTTGAAGAACACCAAAAGTCTGGGATTGCTGGGTCATAGAATATGTGCATTTTGCTTTTGTTTTTTTTTTGCGGTATGCGGGCCTCTCACTGTTGTGGCCTCTCCCGTTGCGGAGCTCAGGCTCGGGACGCGCAGGCTCAGCGGCCATGGCTCACGGGCCCAGCCGCTCTGCGGCATGTGGGATCTTCCCGGACCGGGGCACAAACCCATGTCCCCTGCTTCGGCAGGTGGACTCTCAACCACTGCGCCACCAGGGAAGCCCTGCATTTTTAAAATATAAACAAAACCACCAAATTTCCCTGGAAAATGATGCTGTCAATTTGTACCCCCTCCAACAATGTACACAATCCATTATTTATCCACATTCAACCATTACTTTTACCAATCAGTCCAGTTTTCCCTAATCCGATAGGGGAAAAAAGGTATTTTGTTTTATTTTGCATTTTTGATTACTAGTGATGTTGAGCATCTTTTTGTATTCTACTGATCGTTTGTATTTTTTCTTTTGTGAATTACCTGCTCATTTTTCTATGCATTTTCATCTTGCCATTGATTTATGAGCTCTCTCTCATATTCTGATACTAAACATTTATTAACTAATGTTACAAATATTTTCTCTCCATCTATTTCTTGTGCTTGTAATTTACACACCTGGATTAAAATCCCGGCACTAACACTGATTTCTGGATGACTTGAATAAATACTTACTCCTATGAGCCTGAGAGTCCTCAACTGTGAAATAGAAGTAGCATTTACCTTTAGGGTTGTTGTTAGGATTAAATGAGATAATGACTATAAAATGCTTGACTCAGTACCTGGCACAGAATAAATGCTCAAAGGTAATTAATGTTATTATTATTATTCATTGCTAATCTTTAAAAGATTCCCCCATGTTTGAGCTAAAATAATGCCTACCTTCAACTTTTACCCAGTGGTTTCAGACCTACAGGAAAACAAAAATGAAAGTTTGAAAGATCTTTTAGGATGAATGGTAGAAAAAACATCACATCTGACTTTAGTTTATAACTTCTATTATAGCTCTGTTTTATTTTCACTTCCAGCCAATGTTGAAGAAATCAAATTGTTAGCACAGCAAGGGAAAGCCTGAACAGAAGTAAAAATTGAAAAAAATGTTTCAAGCAAATTTATAAAAACATTTTTCATAACAGCTTGGAAAGATGCACAGACATCCTGTCTTCTCCCTGCTATAACATTACCTACAACATCATTGTTCTTAAAACCACCCATTTGTTCCTAAATATCAAACAGCTCCTTCTGAATCTGAATCATCATAAGACTTTTTGTATAACTTTGCTCTACAGGTCACAGACCGCCTCATGAACTTGATTCCCCCGTAAGCTTCTAGAATAGGTAAGACAGGAAGAACTCTGCCCCTCCAAACTTCCAAAAAAGGAAACAGAGGCTCTGAGGCAAAGCCATCTCTGACTTTCCCAGTCTGACTTGGAGTCCCCTTCTAGGCACCTCCATCCCATCATGCACCTACCTTACCTCTATCAAACCACCTTCAAGTCAGGTATATATGTCTTGGTTTCCTTCACTAAATGAGTTCCTTGTGAGCAGAAACTCTACCCTCTGTCTGTGCATCCTTAATCCCTGCCTAGCATGAATGCATAGATAACAGACGGATGAATTGATGGATGGATGAAGGTATGTCATACCTGCTAAAAAGTGGTACCCAGGTCTCCATAAGCCATACAGAGCATTTCATTTTTAGATGTATTAACACAATTTTTTAATGTCTTAAATGATCATACAGTACAGTAGACTTTGGGGGGAGTGCGTATATAGAGCTCTATGAATTTTAGGACATGTATAGATTCACATACTCGCAGCCACAATCAAGTGACAGAACTGTTCGATTGCCACTAAAAACTCCCTTGTATCACCCTTTATAGTCACACCCTCCCCAACCCCTGGCAACCACTCGTCTATTCTCTATCACTAGCATTTTGTCTTTCCAGAACGTTGTACAGACCATAGAGAGCATGCTCTGTAAGGCACTGAATATTCTAGAGCTTAACTTTGGTGTTGCAGCTCCTCCCTCAGATATTTACCTTGCTATCCCCTTGGCCGCTTCCTGCTCCTGTCTTATTGGCAATTTGCCTCTCTTGCAGGAACTGACTTTTCGGCCCATCTCAGCCTGCTCTCACTTCCGGCTGCATTGAGTCTCTCATATTTTGAGCTTTCCAGATCCACTGAGGGGCTTTATTTATGATTAACATTTTCCACACTGTGTCTGTGCCCTGTATGTCTTTCTTCTTCGCTTTATTAAAACTGGGTATGTTAACACTAGGTATTTTCATCTTTATTAATATACTGAAAAACAGCTTGTTTGTTATAATTTCATCTTCCCAGGACTCAGGGGTGAGTCCTTGGGTGCTGCGTCAGAGGGCAGACAATGGAAGTGACCATGGGATCTCATGTTGTGTTCAAATCCTCCCTCCACGCTAATCCTGCTGAGCTTGGATCACATCTGCATACTTGACTCTACCCTGGGACAAGAGTTTTCCCAGGAGGATTTTCTATTCCTTATGTTAATAGGGTCTTGATATGATCCTCTCCACTACTCTTCCAGATGCAACTGAATCCTGGAGTAAAAGCCCATGGGAGTCCCTGCAAATATACTGGCATACAAGAGTGTTACACAGTTCTGTTGAAATAGCACGGGCTTTGCTGTCAGCTGGAGCTGGAATTGAAAGTGATTTTATCATGTGCTCAGTGTGTGACCTTGGCCAAAGTACTCAACCTTTCTGAGCCTTGGGTCCCTTATCTTCATGTGACAGAGAAAGAAGGAAATATGTTAGATTATGACTATTTGCACTCCCCACCCCCATACACACACACTCCACAATACAACGCACCTGAAATGAGCAAGGATTCTTTGCCTGCTTTTGGGCTCTGGATTGGTTCCACCAGGGTGAGAGGTAGAGAGGAGAATTAAAGAAACCAGAAAGGCCAGATTGCATTGTTTAAGAAAGATTTGAAGGGGCAGTGGTAAACCAGAAGGGAGCAAGCGGGAGCCTTTTTCATGGCCAACTACAAGGACGTGGGAGCTTAGGAGCTAGGGCTTAGATGTGTCATTTTGCATCTTCCGAGAAGCAGATGCCAAGATGGAATTAGAAATACAGATATTTATTAGGGAAAATGCCCGTAAAATAAAAGAGAGAGGAAGCAGGACACGCAGGAGGGAAGTTTGACACCTGTGAAGGAAGAGTGGGAAGGAAGGAGGATTGAATAAGAGCTTCAGTCTGCAGCACAGCTCTGAGGGAGTCTTGGCCAGGCTGATGGGAGCCCCAGACCAAAGACTTCCCAGTAGAGGAGTCCCCTGTTGGGCAGGAATGGCCAAGCTCAGGTACCCCTACCACTCACGTTGGCTGGGAGCAGTCCAGGGAGGGCAGTGGTGGGTCCAAAGCCCTACTGACACTATGGTGGGTCCAAAGGAGCTGCAGCACGAGGCTGTCAGCTACAACAGGTTCTCTCTTGAAGGGAGATCAGAGAGGCATGCTCCAATGTCCGCCATAGACCGTGGTGTAAAGATGGCCCTACCCCATATACCCTCATGGCTGCAGGGTTGATGGTCACTGCTGCTGTGTTACCGTTCTATTGCTGCTCTTGACAATTACCAAAAACATAGTGGCTTGAAACAACACACGTTTATTATCTTATAGGCCTGTAGGTTTGAAGTCCAAGCAGAGTCTCACTGGGCTAAAGGCAGGTGTTGGCAGGGCTGTGTTTCCTTCTGGAGGATCTAGGGGAGAATGCGTTTCCTGTTCTTTCCCAGGTCCAAAGGCTCACAGCCTGCTTCCTCCATCTTCAAAGCCAGCAGCAGCAGATGGACGCTTCTTACATCCCATCACTCTGACCTTTTTTCTGTACTCACATCTTCCGCCCTGTCTCCTCTTCTGCCTCCCTCTTCAACTTTTATGGACCCATGTGATTACATTGGGGTCACCCAGATAATTCTAGAAAATCTCCCCATCTCAAGGTCCTTAACTTAGTCATACCTGCGAAGTCCTGTTGGCTGTTCAGAGCAGCATATTCATAGGTTCTGGGGGTTGGGACGTGGACATCATTATTCTGCCTCTCATGGTGGCTGTGAGTTTTCAGTCTGGATTCTGTGTCCCATCAGAAACACAGTCTGTGGAGCCAGCCATTGACAGAGAGGGAAGCAGTTGGGTTGTGTGGCAAATAGATGAACTCCAAAGTTGGATTCTTATCAAGAATTATGTGGGAAGTTAATGATGGATATTTCTTACAAGCCATGTACTAAAAATAGTTTTGTTCAGGCAAAAATGGGAAGGGGATGATCAATTTGAGGGCAGAGGTAACGCTAACAAAATTTCGTCTACAAAAGAAAAATACAAGTGTAGCCAGTTTGTGGGATGCTTTCATCTGAAGTTGGTTCTTTTTGTCCAGCAGCCTTTTCCCACAAGGAGAGTACCTAAATATCCTCCACATAATCAAAATTTCAAGAGAAACATATTCACAATAAAGCACATATCTGTTTAAGAAGAAGAATCTTGAAATGTAGTGAATCTGAAACAGATTAAATTCTTTTGCTTCAAAAGAGTAAGTTCATACTGTGGGGAATGCATTGAGAGTAAGGGTTATGGGATGGCCTTCATCAATGTTCAAAATCTTATCAATGCCACAGAATTCATAACGGAATAAAAATCTGTGAATAAAATGAATGTAGGGAGATTTTCAGCCATGGCTGTCATCTTACTCAACATCAAGGACGATATGCTGGAGAAAAATGCTGTGGCTGTAATAAATGCAAGAAGGCTTTTAGCCAGTGCTCCATGTTTACTCTCTATTGGAGAATTCATATTGTGGATAAAGCCTATGAATGTAATGGGTATAGAAAACCTTTTAGCAAGTTCTCAGACCTTACTAGGCACCAAAGAATTAATAATGAAGTTGAAACCTATGAGTTTCATCACTCTAAGGCTGGAGTAATGACTGTGAGAAGACAAGACCTTCAGCCATGCCTCCAGCCTTGCCTAAAGTGAGAGAATTCATGTTGGAGGAAAGCCCTACAAATGTAATGATTGTAGGATGTCCCTTAGACAGAGCTCAAACATTGAGCAACATTTCAGAATTCTCATGTGAGTAATGAATGCAGAGAAGACTTTAATAGATACTGGCAATTCATGTATTGAACAAACCCTATAAATACAGAGAACGTGGGGACACCTTTAGTCTGTGTCACTTCTTACTCATATCAGAGGATTCATATTGGGGAATGAAGGTGGAGCTTCTCTTAGTTATAAATTTCATTGATTTAACATCAGAAAAAAGGCACAGCAGTGAGAAACCTCTGAATTCGGCAATGTCTTTGGTCATAGCTCAATCTTATTGACAAGCAGAGAATTCTGATCTGGGAGAAATCCAAACCACAGAGCAAGTGAGTAATTTGAATACACAGGTAAAGCCTGAGAAATGTGAAGAGATCCATTTGTCTGTGTAAATACTTGATTTTCATTATCATTTCACAGAAAATATTGGTAAATCAAGCCAAAGAGCAAGGATATTGAGGACTTTTGTCTTAGAGTCAAAATCAATAGAGGTAGCGGCTGCAGACAGAAGGCAATTTCTCTGTTATAAGGAAAGCCTAGCACATTTGTTCTTAAAAGCCTTGTCTTTTGGGACTTCACTGGTGGCGCAGTGGTTAAGAATTGGCCTTCCAGTGCAGGGGACATGGGTTCGAGCCCTGGTCCAGGAAGATCCCACATACTGCCAAGCAACTAAGCCCGTGCGCCACAACTACTGAGCCTGTGCTCTAGAGCCCGTGAGCCACATGCCACAATTACTGAAACCCATGCGCCTAGAGCCCCTGCTAAGCAACAAGAGAAGCCACCACAGTGAGAAGCCCGCACACCACAACAAAGAGTAGCCCCTGCTCACCGCAACTAGAGAAAGCCCACACACGGCAACAAAGACCCAACACAGCCAAAAATAAATAAATAAATATATTAAAAATTAATTAATTAATAAAAATAGATAAAAGGCTTGTCTTTTAATTATGTGTATTGTAGGAATCATGAATGAACTCATTTTTTAATGGATAAAGTTTTTTGGGTTTTTTAAACATCTTTATTGGAGTATAATTGCTTTACAATGGTGTGTTAGTTTCTGCTGTATAACAAAGTGAATCAGCTATACATATACATATATCCCCATATCCCCTCCCTCCTGAACCTCCCTCCCACTCTCCCTATCCCACCCCTCTAGGTGGACACAAAGCACCGAGCTGATCTCCCTGTGTTGTGTGGCTGCTTCCCACTAGCTATCGATTTTACATTTAGTAGTGTATATATGTCCATGCCTCTCTCACTTCGTCTAATGGATAAAGTTTTGAATCTATTCCAAATGGCTCTGAGGAGACAATGAAGAACGAATCATCCAGAATGAAAAGTTTCCAAGTGAAAAGTCTTGATACACAGGAGGAGCCACCATTTTGTGATAATGAGTGTAAAAAGGAAGATGTAGGAGCAGAATGGGGGAACCTAGTGATTTTAGAGGAAACAGTAGACTCACAGTGGTGGTGAGCATTGACTTATGGGGAGAAGAAACAAGGACAAGCTTCAGGATGGAGATCTGTGGAATCTGAGGGAACTATTTTCTTTGCTATCAGAAACCATGTGGAGAAGCAAGTGTGACCAAGGCAAATGGGAATGAAGGGCCAAGGTCCTCGGGGGAGACTGTGGCAGGACTCTCATTTAATCCACAGTGAACATGAAAGTTGGGGATTATGTTATTGTTTCACTTGAAAGTAATTTAATATATTGTATAAAGGAAAAGGTTTTTTTGGAAGAAAAAGAAGAAAAATATTGGACTACCACAGTGGGGAAAAGATTTGCAAATGGAAGGAAGAGAGGGCTAGGGAGCACCAGGAGGCTGAGAACGCATGGCCCTGTGGAGAGGGAGAAGAGGGGAGAGATATGCAGATCCTTGAGGAACAGATTTTAATTACGGAGAGCAGGTCTGTGGTGATTGTGCAACGTAATTCCTTCTTTACTTCCCCATCCTGCTTCCACCCTAATACAACCTTCAGTAAAGTTCACATTGCTTTCAGTGCCAGCAGATCAGATTCGTGCTTCTTTTAAGGTGGGCTTGTTTTATTTGGGTTATGTGTAAAAGCACGATTAGCATCTACCTTTTGGTCATAAGGGATACATAAAGCGAAGCATGTGGAATTGCTTGACACAGAGCATACTGAGCATCTAAGATGTACCTGTCACTATTCTATGTGCTAGGAATGGAGCGATAGACAGGACGGTCTTGCCCTTGTGGATCTTCATAAGTGGTCATTTTTCTTAGCTTCCTTCTCAGGAAACATTCAGTTTAGGAGATAATGCGACCAAAAGGACATTTAGGATCTCTTTGATTTCACACCTGCATAGACAGGCAAGCCCTTTGAGTGGTATGATATTGACCAGTTATAATAATAATCTTGGCTAATATTTGTTGCTTGAACTTGGGGAGTTCTTAATGTGTGAATGTGTTGAATCCTCACATCGTGCTCGTAAAGCAAGTATCTGTGTCACCCCCATTCTGAAGATAAGGACGATGGAGCACAGAGGTCTTGAAGCACTTAGCAGGGATTGGGCAGAGGTGAGATTTAAACCAGATGTTAGCCTTCAAAGCTGCCACTCTGTGGAGACACCATTCTACCACTGGAGTGAAAAGGCCTATTCCCTCCCGAGAAGTAAGTGTTACCTAATGACCCTACCCACGCAGCCCTTAATGAGTTAACTGTTGGGCAAATGTTTGCTTTTCATAAAGCAAAGTTTAATGCCTTTATCTTTCCAAATGTGTGTAGTGCCGACAAGGCCATTCAGGGAGCCAGGGAAACAGAAGCAGGCCGAGTAAGCCTTTATTTGCGTTTTGAGAAGACAGTTCAGCATTTTTCTTGTCTACAGAAGAACCCTAATATCTGTCTGCAGAGCTCGTTCTGGGTTCCCGCCACTGTTTGCTCCCCAACCCCGCTGCCAAGATAAAGTCCTCCCCTTAATCCTCAGGATGCTGAGACTGCCCTTGCTCCCACTTCCAGACAGATATTTTCTGTGCCAATGCCAGGAATAATTCTTCAGCAGATTGCTGTATTAGTCCTTCATTTGTGGCCCAGGTTAATTTTTTTTTCCCACTGCCATATTCATTTCTCCTGTGAATGACACACCTTCTTCTGGATTCATTTCTGTCTACTTTTTCCCTCTTTCGTTTAGTTTTTTCTTCCTGTTATTCAAGGTTAATAGTGATATTAATATCTTCTATTTGCACAGTGCTCTCTGAATTACAAATGTTTTCATTTACTTACTTTAATCCTCTCGAGAGTTTTATGAGATGGGCATTTTACACCCATTATAGAGATGAGAAAACTGAGACTCAGGTATTTTTGGCAATTTGTCCAATGTGATTGTAGTGGACATTTGTTGTTCACCTAGCATCTGTTTCCCCTTTTTCTAACACCGTTCCAATTTTTATTGCCGTTGAGCTCCCCGGTCTTAGGGCGTGAGGTCCTTGTGAAGCTGAGTCAGCTAATGGTTCCACAAATGGCTATTAGAGTAATATACCACCTGAGCATCATTGAAAATTGGTCACTGACCTCCATAGAGGTGGCAAAAGGTCATCTTGGGAGCGATCTGGAGAAGGGCCTTCTTTTTTACTGAACATGAATCTTTGAGGACCCACAGGAGAAAAGAGATGACTGAAAATGGAGTTGATGCAGAAGGACGCAGAGCTGAAGACAGTCAGCGTCTTTATAAGCTGGATCCTGCTAGAAGTTCCAGTTGAGAGAGCCAACACCCACCCCTTCTGACTTAAGCCAGGTGAGTTAGGTTTCTGTGGCTGAGTCCTGATCACACCCCACATGCTCAAAGCAGCAAACTGATGTGACCCAGCTCACCTGACTCCACACCTAGTGTGTTTGCCCCTGTTCAGAGTCACCTTCAAAGGACCAGCGACCCACCCACCTGAGTGTGACTGGAGAGCATAAGGGGCCACTCCATTACAGTGTCACCCCCTTCCTGCACACCCCCAGAACTTCATCTTTATCCAGGCAGCTGCATTTCTACTTAAGGATCTTCTCTAAGATCTTTAGAGATCTTAGTGATTAAAAACAGAGTTAAAAATGTCCAGCCTGCAAGCCCAAGGTCACTCTTTTTTCATTTTGAGTGGAAGGGTGATCTTCCTCATTTTCTGAGAGTTTCCTTTATCCTTCTGAAGAACTACAAAATAATAGTTAATAGCTTTGCAGTAATATCTTCCCATTCCCTGAATTCCTTAGAATAAATGCCATCAAGCTTGGCTAATTGGAGTGTGTTCAGCTTCTAAATAATCACTGTCATTCTTTCATTTGCAGAGACAGAGATTAAAGAGAAAACAGTTAAGGGCTGCCAACTTTAGTAATGCTATTTTTTGTCTATCTCTTTTACATTTTGTTTTGTTTTTCTCTAATTTTTATTGCAAAATTAATACATGCTTCCTGCAAAAATTTAAAATAAAGCACATAATATTAAAAACATACTCCCACTCTCCATTAGCCCACTTCCCAGTTCAACTCTCGAGAAATAATCACAGAACAGGGAATCAAAAAACATAACAAATTATATTTGAGTCTTTCCTAATATTTTTTTAATGCATTTCAAACGTATTCTTTGGGAAAAAAAGCACATATATGTATAGAAAATACTCCTTTTCTCCACTCTCAAATTTCACTCCCTTAGGGTAGCAACTGGGTATTTTATACTGCTCTGTGATAGTTTTTGTTTTTACTTAAGAATATATGATGGACACTTTCCAGATCAACATACATAGTTCTACCTTATCCTTCCAAAGGCCGCATGATCGTTCACAGTCTATTTATACTATAATTTATTTAACCATTCTCCAATTGATGAGCACTTCAATTGTGTCTATTTTCTATGATTATGAACAATAAAGCAATAAATATTCTCATACATGTATCTTTATACACACCGGCACAAGTATTTGTGAAGGCTCAATTTCTGAAAGTGGAATTTCTGGGTCATAGATGAAATATATATATATATATGCATATATATATATGCATATGTATATATATATATATATACATATATATATCCTTTTTTAGATGTTGTCAAGTAATGCTCCAAAAAGGCTTTAGCAGTTTATATTGCCATCAAAGTATATAAAAGTGCCTGTTTCTCAACATGCTTGTCAATACCAGAGGTAATCAATTTTTTACATTTTGCCAGACAACAGGTGGAAAAAGGAATCTTGTGGCTATTTTATTTTTATTTATTTATTTATTTTATATATATATATTTTAACATCTTTATTGGGGTATAATTGCTTTACAATTGTGTGTTAGTTTCTGCTTTATAACAAAGTGAATCAGTTATACATATACATATGTTCCCATATCTCTTCCCTCTTGCGTCTCCTCCCCTCCCACCCTCCCTAATTGTGGCTATTTTAAATCCTCTTCTTTTACTATTAGGAGGAGTTTGCTCCTTTTTAATATGTACTTACCATTAATATTTCTTCAGTGAATTTCCTTAATATATCATTTGACCATATTTCTATTGAGTTGTTTGACTTTTTCTTACTGATTTTGTAGGACTCTTTATATTATTTATTTGTTTGTCCTTTTGTCTCACATCCCATGAAAGCTTTCAGCTTATTGGATTATTTATATTGTGATCCATGGTGACTCATTTTACTCTAATTTTCCAGATAGACGATTTCCCCCATTTTTATGTACTCAAATTTATCTGTTTTTCCTAATATAGTAGTCTTCTCAGTTTCATTTCATTATTAGGAAAACCTACTGCAATTAATAATTGATTTTTCTCCAATATATTTGTTAACCTTTCTTAGTTTATTTTTATTTTATTTGGTGTGAAGTAGGAACTTCATTTAAATTTAATAAATTGGTTGTCAATTATTCCAACACACTCTATTGAATAAATCACATTGTTTCTTCTGATCTGAAATACCACCTTTATCATATTTCCTAAACCTGTCTTTATTCTAATTCTGGACTCCCTGTTTTGTTCTAGCAATATATGTGTGTATTCTGAACAAGTGTTGCAGTATATCTATGCTCTACGTTATCCATTACACGTACTACAGAGTTAAAAGCACAGGCTCTGGAATCAGACTGCTTGGCTTCAAATCCCGGCTACACCACTTATTAGCTGTGTGACTTCGGGCCAGGTACTAAATCTTTCTTGACTTTGCTTTCCTTATCTGGAAAATGTGACCAATAATAGTATCAGTCTCACGATGTTGTTGAGATGCTTAAATGAGATAAGATATGCCGAGCATTTAGTTGAATGCCTAGCCGGTTAAAAGTAGTACATTCCTAGGGAACTTCAAGTCTGAGACCAACCAAGTGCTGTGTGCTCCTTTTACAGATATGTTTTTTAATTTCCACTTTTAAAATAATAAGTAAGATTTAGAAATTTTAAGAAACTTGCCTGATGTGTGATGTGGTGGAACCCTGATTCTAAACTATGTCTCATTGTAAGACATGTGCCCTTTCCACTGTATTATCCTCCTTTTAAACAACAGGCACTTTGCAAGAGTGGTAATTTGTGACTCACCTCCTTCCTTTTTTTTTTTTGAATTTAATTTAATTTAATTTTTTTATGCAGCAGTTTCTTATTAGTAATCTATTTTATACATATTAGTATATATATATGTCAACCCCAATCTCCCAATTCATCCCACCACCACCACCCCCCAACCAGCTTTCCCCCCTTGGTGTCCATATGTTTGTTCTCTACATCTGTGTCTCTATTTCTGCCTTGCAAACCGGTTCATCTGTACCATTTTTCATATTCATTTATATCATAGTCTTATTGCTAGTCCCATTAGTCTGAAATCGGTTTTCCCAAAAACCACTGTTTTTTACCCTCTCTTGACCCCCTGGCTTCCATGCTGAGGAAGGATGCCAGTGTTAAAGTTAGTTCTCCTGGGCTTCCCTGGTGGCGCAGTGGTTGAGAGTCCGCCTGCCGATGCAGGGGACACGAGTTCGTGCCCCGGTCCAGGAAGATCCCACATGCCGCGGAGTGGTTGGGCCCGTGAGCCATGGCCACTGAGCCTGCGCGTCTGGAGCCTGTGCTCCGCAACGGGAGAGGCCACAACAGTGAGAGGCCCACGTACCGCAAAAAAAAAAAAAAAAAAGTTAGTTCTCCTAAAAGTCTAAGTCTCCTTAGACTTCCCATGCACTAAGAATTGGGGACAACAAACAAGGCCTAAAACATTTTCTCTTCTGGTGGTTTTCATAGCTATGTTACCCAAAAGAATATTCAACATAGGCTGTTGGCCAAAGCTTAAAATTATTTTAATTCCACTGACTTTTAAAAATGATATTCCTAGTAATAGATTTGGTCATGGTGCTCTTGGTTTGCCCTCTGCTCTGAGTTCCCAGGACATCCTACACCCTGCCACCCTCTACTCTCTTTGACAGTTTGTTGAGCGTCCCCCTCACTTGGCTCCAGTGCTTCTAGGATTGTTCTTTCCTAGATCAGGGATCCTTTATGTTGAAAACTCACTGCAGCAGAGGCCAGCTAGATGTTCACCAATCCCGTTTCCTCTTCTTAGACACGTGGGACAACTATATTCCCTGCCTTCCCTTATGGGTAGAGCTGGGCCTTAGGATGAGTTACGGCCAATGAAATGTGGTCAGAAGTGATACACACTACTTCCAGGTCTGACAAGAGTAGACTGTGTGTGATGGTTAATCTTATGTGTCAACTTGATCAGGCCACAGTTCCCAGATATGTGATCAAACATTATTCTGGATGTTTCTGTAAGGGTATTTTCGGATGAGATTAACATTTAATCGATGGACTTTGAGCAAAGCAGATTGCCCTCCATAATGTGGGTGGGCTTCATCCAATCAGTGGAAGGCTTTAATAAAACAAAAGACTGGCCTCCTCCAAACAAGAAGAAGTTCTGCCAGCAGATGGCCTCAGCACCAGCTCTTCCCTGGTCTCCAGCCCACCCACCCTACAGATTTTGGAATTGTCAGACTCTATAATTACATGAGCTAATTCCTTAAAATAAATCTTTTTTTCCTCTCTACACACACATTCTATTGGTTCTGTTTCTCTGGAGAACGCTAATTAATACACTGTGCCATTCTCCATGCTATTTTGTCCCCCAGCTGCGTGGCTAGAAGTAAAGTCCTCCAAGATGAGGGAGCCACGTGACAGGAGGAGCTTGGATCCATCCCTGCCTGAGTCACCATAAAAGGCATTCTGCCCAATAACATCATCTGGCTGTATCAGGCTTTGTATGAGCTGGAAATAAATGCTTTTTTTGTTTTGTTTTGTTAAGTCACTGAGATGTGTTACAGCAGCTGGAGTTACTTGTCCTAACTAATATACACACTTATATCATTGTTGTCTAGAAAATCCAATGAAAATGTCTGACTTTTCTGAAGTCCTTTCTTTCTTTCTTTTTTTTTTTTTTTTTGCGGTACACGGGCCTCTCACTGTTGTGGCCTCTCCCATTGCGCAGCACAGGCTCCAGAGGCACAGGCTCAGCGGCCATGGCTCACGGGCCCAGCCGCTCCGCGGCATGTGGGAACTTCCCGGACCGGGGCACGAACCCGCGTCCCCTGCATCGGCAGGCGGACTCTCAACCACTGCGCCACCAGGGAAGCCCCTGAAGCCCTTTCTTGAAACTAGGAATTTTGCTTGAAAGCTATCCTAACCCTGGGATTCTATCACACTTGAGTGATAATCCTGGTGCTCAACTATGTGATCCTAATAATTTTTTTCTTCCAGTTTTATTGAGATATAATTGACATACAGCCCTGGATAAATTTAAGGTATACAGCATAATGATTTGATTTACATACATCATGAAGTGATTATCATAATAAATTTAATGAACATCCATCATTTCACATAGGTACAAAATTAAAGAAATTGAAAAAAAAATTTTTTTCTTGTGATGAGTGATCCTAATAATTTTGTCATATTTTCTATAGTAGACTAATTAAACAATCTGCAAACATTATTTTATTAATTTATTCAAGAAGTATCTACAGAGTGCCTACCAAGTTCTAGGCACTGTTCCTGTTAAGGACACAGTGGTGAATAAGATATGTATGATGCCTGTCCCATAGAATATACAATCTAGTGGGGGATTTATGTCTCTCAGAACCTTGCAAGGTTCACATTATTATCTCTACAGATGAGGAAAAGGAAGCACACAGAAGTTAGGTGGCTCTATTAAGCTCTTTCCGGGTAAGGAGATCTGTCTCATTGACTCACTAAGCCACCCTAGATGCGGGCTTCCAGTGAGCAGTACCTATTTCTCGTTTCAGCTTCCAGTAGCATTTGATTCAGGAGGAGAGCATTGTTTACCACTTTTCTTGCACGCTTATTCCTGAGCTCCTCCACTTTCCATACAAAAGTGTCCAGCGAGCTAAGGAAACCATAGGCTTCTTCTCTACTGGTGTGCACATCCAAATGTATCATCAAGGCTTGTGACCGCAAGCAACAGAAACTAAGTTTGGTTAACTAGGGCAGAAAAGAGAATCATTAGAAGGATATTCTATTTCCAACAGAAATGATGGAAGATTTAGAGAGCAAGTTAAAAAAAAGTTGCAGGAACCCAGGTTAGCAGAAACATAGCCATGACCACATCTCAGGAACTTTCTGGCGAGGCTACCATTGCCACTGTGGTCACTGGATTAAAAACTGCCATTTTTGCTTTGAATACTGTTTCTGCATCTTTGTGTCATCGTCTGGATGGGATAATTGAGTTTTAAAATCTGGGCCAGGAATCCATGCTAAAGTAGCCAGGGATCAGGGAGAAGGATCCCTTTGAATAGAAATGGTGTGGTGAACAGATTCTGGGTAGCCAAAAGTAATGAATGCCCACTCCACCAAGACAGTCCCAGGTGAGACTGGGGTACAGAGGAAAGCCATGACCATAAGAAACTCTCAGCATTGGTGACCCCAGAAGCCAGGCATTGGCAGGGTTTTAATTCTGGGGTAGAGGGGATCCATCAAGTGTGGAGCAGTAGTAATCAAAATTCTGAGTTTCAAGAAGTAAAAATAAACTCTTTTACCTTAAGCAAAAAAGGGAATATATTTCCCAATGACATGAAAACGTACAAGAATATTTTGGCTTTAAATATGTCTTGGTCCAGAGATTCAAATGACATCACTAGAATCCAGTCTTGCCATCTCTGAGCAAACTCTCCTGTATGTTTACTCTATTCTCAGGCTCTACTTTGTGGCAAGATGGCTACCAGCAGCCCCAGGCCCACATTCTCCCAGGTTTATAATCAGCAGAAAACAGTGTGTGCCCCTCTCCAGAAAGTTACAGTAGAAGCCTAATTATGTCTTGTTGGTTTCTACCGGTGACATGCCCATCCATTAAATCATCAGCATGGTCAGGGACAGATGATATCTGATTGGCTAATCCCAAGTCACATGCCCACCCTAGAGCTGGAATAGAATTAAGTCTATTTGGCACAAGGACAGAAAATGGGGGAGGAACTGGCCCTTCAGAGAAAAACCAGAAGACGGCAAGTGCATGTTAAAAGCAAGATGTCCACTTTGAAGTAGGACCCCCAGACAGTGGTGGAACATACAGGCTAGAAGGTCTAACCTGGCAGATAAATAGGGGGTTCGTCCAAGTGGGGAACCCTAATGAAAACCAAGGAGGTGATGCAGAAGGGACCTGGGAATTGAGCAAACACAGAGAAGGCTTATGGACCAGAAGCTGGCCTGGTGGGCCAGAGCTTCCTCAGGCAAAACATATACTTGTCCTGCAAAACACACTTTAGACTCCAGCTGCTGGTCAGTGTGAGCTGATTGTCTGGTAAGAATCAACCCAGGGACTGCAAGAGAATGAGCGACTGGGCTCTTGTGGAGCCAGAGAGGCTGGGGCCCAACCCAGCTTACTCAGGAAGCAGGAGGGCAGTGTAGGTAGCTGGATCAGTAGCACTAGCCCAACCTCCCTTGGTCCTTTGCTTATATTCATACTTCTCCAAGTATCCCTGCCCTTCCACCTAATCTTGCTGACATCCTCATTTCTCCCTCTTACCCTATTTCTCTGTGATGAGCTGGGTTTCTTGCTCCCCTCACTTAGCCATCTGGCTCTGATCCATAGCTTGTTTTGGCTGCCAGGCAACCAGATGAGAACTCAGGAATCAGGCACTGACCTCAGCCAGACTCTAGTCTTTGATGTCTCCTTGCTCCTTGTAATGGATTGAATAGTGCCATCTCCCCAGTCATGTCTACCTGGAACCCCAGAATGTGACCTTATTTGGAAATGGAGTCTTGACAGATTCAAGTAAGTTAAGGCTCTCAGAGTGAGATCATCTTGGATTTAGGGTGGGTCTTACATCCAGTGACAAACATCCTTATAAGAAATACAGAGGATGCAGAGACACACATCAAAGAAGGTGATGTGAAGATGGAGGCGGAGACTGGAGTGATGAGTGTGCAAGCTGAGGAAGGCCAAGGATTGCAGGCCGCCACGGGAAGCTAGGAGACAGGCCTGGAACAGATTCTCCCATTGAACCTCTGGAAGGAACCAACCCTGCCAACATCTTGATTTCAGATTTCTGACCTCCAGAACTGTGAGAGAACAAATGTTTTCTGTTTCAAGCCACCCAGTTTGTGATAATTTGTTATGGCAGCCCTAGGAAATTAACACCCCCCTTCAGGCCCTGCTGTGGCTGTTTTTCTGTATACATTGCCTGCTGCTCAACGTTAAACAGCCAGTTAGTGGTTGAATAGAGTTTGAAGCTGGTCCTTATGATACCTGAATTAAAACTCTTGCCTCTACCTCTTGAGGCTTTAGGAAGCACCCGATTAACGTGGAGGACGAGGCAGCAGGGAGCAAAAGCCCTTGATATCATCAACCCTGACCACTATCAACTTCATCACGGACTTCCTGGTTCAGTATACTTGTTGCCTAATTTCCAACCTTCCTCCGAGGTGAAGAAGGGAGACTGCAAAACCTGTTCAACACAATGAAAGAGAAAAATTCTGTTCATCACCCTGGTTTTTATTTGCTAGTTCCAAACAGCTTAATAACAGAATTCTCTAACTGCCATCAGGATGTGTTTGCTTGGCCCAGGTATGGACAGGCTCAGACGTCTCCATAGTTGGCTTTGTTAGAGGAAAAATAATTAGAACGATGACTCAATGCAAAAATCACATTACTTTAAATGATATGAATAGCAGTCAAGGCAAGAATACAATTATCTGCAGGTGGAATCAGAAAGCAGAGGTTCACTGTCACAGTCCAGAAGGAGGTTTGTTGTCGTCTGAGTTCCTTCCTCTTCCAGACAATTTCATTGACTGTTGATCAATCAAACAGAGTCGAGAACACAGAAACTGACCCCAGTGTATCTAAGAAAATAAGATGGTATCTTGGTCTGTGTGGGCTGCTGTAACAGAATACCATGGACAAAGTGGCTTATGAGCAACAGAAATTTATTTCTCACAGTTTTGGAGGCTGGGAAGTCCAGGATCAACAGGTCAGCAGATTCAGTGTCTGGTGAGACTCCACTTCCTGGTTCATAGACAGTTGTTTTCTCCATGTCCTCACATGGATGAAGGGGCCAGGGAGTTCTCCTGGATCTCTTTTTAAGGGCACTAATCCTATTCATTAGGGCTCCACCCTCATGACCTAAGTACTTCCCAAAGAGCCCACCTCCAAATATCACATTGGGGATTGGGATTTCAACATATAAATTTTGGGGGGACATAAACATTCAGTCTATAGCAGATGGCATTTCAAGTTAGTTGAGGGAAAACAGATTATTCTTATCATTCAACAATTCATATGGGATCAATTGATTATTTGAAAAAAGTTAAGTTCTATTCTTACTGCACAGCATACTTGAATTAGTCGGTGTACTTGGATGCAGACAATAGAATCCTCTCTAGTTAGTTTAAGTAGAAAAGGAAATGATTAAATTATTGAAGGATATTAAGTGGCCCTGAGACTCTCTTAAGAAGGCCAGGAATCAGGCCTGAGGACTATGCGGCCAGGGAATAACCCAAATTACAATACAGCCCAGCTCGAATGGAAATCCTACTGCTCCCCTCCTAAGTATGGACCTCCAGACTTCACCACTGTAGCTGCGCAAAAGCTGGTGACCCCAGAACCTCTGCCATCGCTGCCTCTGAGATCTGGAGGCCTGTGCCGCCACCCTGCTCAGGGTGGATCTTTGGAGGCCTCTACTCCGATCATCACTGGTTTCTAAGTTGAAATTTTACATGGATTGGTAAAGCATTGCTTGTGCCCTATTTGCAAAGGCAGCTGAACATCAAGCTTCTGGCTTCTACCATGAGGGAAGTACAAACAGATAAGGTGAGAACAACCCCTAAACACACACACACACTAGAAGGAGTGTGTCCAAGTTGCTGGTTAGCCAAAAACACGATAAATATTCACTATAATACTTCAGAATAAATTCTAGGAATTACAGAGTTAACTGTAAAGAAGGGAGCCCTAAAAAGACTGGGAGAAGATTACAGGCAAATACTGAACCAATCTTGAGACAAGGAAAGACTTCCTGAGCATAAAAGCAATAGAAGAAATCACAAAGGAACAGATCAATAGATTCAGCTACTTAAAAATCTAATCCTTCTTACATCAAGCAAACCATGAACTATTTGACTGATCACCCCATGTGGCACTTGCCTCCTTTAAAATACACACGTGTAAGGCCAAAGTCAACTGAATAAAATATATTTGGAAAGTCATCGGACATCACGCAATTTGAGTCTAAATGAAACTATTTCAGTCCTCTCAGATTACCTAAAAACCAGCTCTGTTCTACTCCAGAGGATTATTTATATTTCTAAAGAAGAAGCTCTTGTTTTTCCCAGTCTCTTAAGAATTGCTCTTACATATTAGGAAAGTTTGTTTATTTTTATTGTCCAAATTACTTTCTGCCTTTTAGAGGAATTTAAGTTAATCCATGTCTAGACTTATGAGATTCTTTTAATTAGAAAGAGAAATGACTTGGTTACAATGTCGATTTTTCCTGCAGTTCCCTCAGCTCTGTTTATAAGGTTATTGCTGAATGTATTATTGCTAAAGTGGAGACCGATGTGGGGCGGTTAAAAGGAATCCTCTTTATTCCTTTTCTTTACAGCTACTGGAGAATGCTGGGACTCGGCTTTTGTGGCTAGCTGGGCTCTGACAAGTGCTTTTTACTGACAATATAAAATATATGTTTTTTGATTCCTTGTCAGATTTCAAATGTATCATTCAGATGATAATAAACTTAATCTGCAAGGAAAATGAGGAAAGAAGAGCAGATCAGGGTCTTGACACAGAGATGTGCTGATGTATGTGAGGCTGGTGGTCTGAGCCTAGAGCAGTGCAGATGTGGGGGGACATATCCCACACGCTGACCCACTCACTCCGCGGTAGGTGAGGGGATAAACAATATCCCACAGATGCGGAGGAGATAAAGAAAGGCTATCTGACCAATGTGATCTTAATTGTTTTGGAGTTTGTGATCTAAGATTAAACAAAAAAGGGTACTTGTAAGCAGATATGAAAACCAGGGTCTATTCCCAGCCAGTAGTTTCCATCCTGTGCATTTTTACCCCTGTAAGCTTACCAATACCCATTTCATCACAAAACACAGAAAAAGTCAGAAAACTTTATTCTGGCATCTATATGCCCAGCACTTTGAATAGGTAACAGGAAAATAATTTTGCTGTTGACAACACTTTTTTCAAGATGACAGGTGTGGTGGATTAAAGATGGTGCAAATTCTAATCTGAGTTGGCTCTAGCTTTGACCAATAGAAGGTAATAGAAATTTTTACCTTAGAACATCCAAGGCTGAGCTTTAAGAGAGCTGCAGCTTCTGCTTTCAAGTGTTGGGAATGTTCCTTCTTGGAATCCGATTGCCATACTATGAGAAGCCCAAGCAAGCGGAGAGGCCACATGAAGGGGAGCTGTGTGGCTCCAGTTCAGCTCCCAGCAGAGACACAGCACCAACTGCCAACCATGTGAGGAAACCATCTTGGACATTTCATCCTCCTGATGCCGGTAAGGCCAGCTTACACCATGTGGAGCAGAGGAACCACATGGCTGAGCCCAGCCAACCCAAAGAACTGTGACAGAGATAATAAATACTTGTTGTTACGTTAAACCAGTGAGTTTTGGGGTGGTTTATGCAGCAATAGGTAATCAAAATAGTGAGTCCTGATAAAATGACCGGAGGACCCTTTGTTTCCTGAGCAGTGTGTCAAGTTTACATGTGTTAGTGTAAAATTCAGACCTGGCTTAGAGCCAAAGTCATATGGTAATAAAAGTTTGATAGAATTGCTTAGGGTGAAAGATACTGGAGGGAGAGGAGTAGAGGCAAAAAAAGAAAAAAAAAGAGAGAAAGAGAAATGAGAAAGGAAAAGAAAGATAGATGGATAGAGAGAGAGAGAGAGAGAAGCTCTGCCCCATCCCTTCTGGTGGCAGGTTAGCAGAGAAGGGAGTTGGAGAAAGAAACACTAGGTCATTTGCTATTCTTCATTGCCCCTACACAATCTTCATTAAAGTCTACATTACTTACAAATGTCTCTGCGCAAGTGCAACAGTCAGACACAGTGGCTGCCCACAGTTACTCCAGAGCCACAGGACAAGAAGGCAGAGTGCAGGGCACAGGCAATAGGCAGCATCTCATCTTGTCAGCTGCCCTGTGAGATAGGTATCATTCAACTCATCGGCAGATGAGCCAATCGATGCTTTGAGGTGTGATGTTTCCAAAGTAGTGCAGCGTAAAAGTGACAGCAGCGGGATGATTCACCTCTAATACCATTCTCTCTAATACCATTGCTTGAATTCTTTCCACCTCACCTTGTTTTCTGTGCCTCCTCTCATCTTTTACGTTCAGATAAGCAATCTTCAAGACTTAAACAAGGGTTTCATATGCCTTTTATCCCTTGGTTTCTCAAGGCTTTTATTCTCTATAAATTCAATGCCCTAGTAGTATTTAAATGTTGTTTGAGAGGCTATTAGCCTAATGGCCACATGCATAGATTCTGGAGCCAGACTACCTTGGTTCACAGCTCACATCTATCACTTACTGACTTTCTGAAATTCGGCAACTTCCGTAACCTTTCTTGTGCCTCTGTTTCCTCATCAGTAAAATGGGGATGATATTTTTTAACCTCTCCGGGTTGTTGAACATTTTCAATGAGTTAATGCCTAAAGTTCTTATGGCAGTACCTAGCACACAGTAAATGCTACGCAGGTATTAGCTATTGTTATTACACTACCCACATTGTATCAGCACCTTCTGGAAGATGGGAAACTAAACTTTTCCAGTCATTCTGATGTTTATTGCTGGTATTCTTGGTTTGTATTGGAGATGACAGGAGGCAGGATGCCCTCTCCTTGTTGTGAGCTGCACTGCCTGCTGAAGTGGTCAGCTTGTCCCCGGCAAGCGGACAGTGAATTCTGTCACAGGAGAGCAACTGAGGACCAATGAAGAAGTCCGTTTAAAACTTCCTTTTTCTTTGTGGGACGAAAAGAAATAAGCTCCTCTATAATTTAAGGAGACATCAGAAGAGCAATCAAACAAGCTTATTAAGCGAAAACTCTAAACAAGTTTCTGCATGGCACTAATTTTCGTTCATTAAAGGAAAAGAGGCAGTGACTTTGGTTGGCATACCTCATCTGTTTCCATGTGAAGGGAACAGCATTACAAGGTCATGTCAAAGATCTCAGATGTGATTTGGGGATTTGTCTCCAGGATTCCCCCATGAGAGAAAATGTAAAAACAGTTCAGGAAGACTATTTATCAAAATACTAAAGGTGAGAAATTTGAAACTTTCTAAGATCAGGTAAAAGATGTCCCCTCACACCACTCGTTTTCAACATCTTACCGGAAGTTCCAGCTAATACAATAAAGCAAGAAAAGAGAATAAAAGATATACAGATTGGGAAGGAAGAATTAAAACTATCTTTGTTTCCAGATGACATGATCTGGAAAGTGTGAGAAAACACTCCTGAAACTAATAAGTGAATATAGCAAGGTTGCAAGATACAAGGTTGTTATACGAAAGTCAATTACTTTTCCACATACCAACAATGAACAAGTGGAATTTGAAATTAAAAACACAGTATCATTTACATTAGCATCCAAAAAATTCAACCTAGGTGTAAATCTAACAAAATATGTACAAAATCTATATGAAGACAACTACAAAACTCTAAGTAAAATCAAAAAAGAATGAAATGAATGGAGACATATCCATGTTTATGGATAGGAAGACCAAATATTGTCAAGATGTGAGTTCTTCCCAACTTGATCTATGGAGTCAGTGCAATCCCAATGAACATTCCAACAAGTTATTTTGTGGATATCAACAAACTAATTCTAAAGTTTATATAGAGAGGCAAAAGACCCAGAATAGCCAACACAATAGTGAAGGAGAAGAACAAAGTTGGGGGACGGACACTACCTGACTTCAAGACTTATTATAAAGCTGTAGTAATCAAGACAGTATAGTATTGGCAAAAGAATAAACAAAGAGATCAATGGAACAAAATAGAACTCAGAAATAGATTCACATAAATATAGTTAACTGATCTTTGACAAAGAATCAAGGGCAATACAATGGGGCAAATATAGTTTCTTCACCAAGTGGTGCTAGAACAACTGGACATCCACATGCAAAAAATTGAATCTAGACACAGCTTACACTCTTCAAATAATTAACTCGAAGTGGATCACAGATCTATATGTAAAACATAAAACTATAAAAGTGCTACAGGATAACATAGGAGAAAATCTAGGTGAATTTAGGTAAGATGGTGCCTTTAAAAATTTTTTTCTTTTGACATCGACTATTATTTTTAAAGTCTTTATTGAATTTGTTACAATATTGCTTCTGTTTTGTTTTGGTTTTGTGGCTGTGAGGCATGTGGGATCTTATCTCCCTGACCAAGGATCGAACCCACACCCCCTGCATTGGAACCACCAGGGAAGTCCCTGATGATGTCTTTTTAGTTTTTTATTTTTAATTTTTTTTAACTTTTTATTTTGTTTTTTAAAAAATTTTATTTATTTATTTTTACTTTTACTTTTTTTGGGCTGCGTTGGGTTGTCATTGCTGTGCGCGGGCTTTCTCTAGTTGCGGTGAGCAGGGGCTACTCTTCGTTGCGGTGCACAGCCTTCTCATTGCGGTGGCTTCTCTTGTTGCAGAGCATGGGCTCTAAGTGCACGGGTTTCAGTAGTTGTGACACACGGGCTCAGCACTTGTGGCTCGTGGGCTCTAGAGCGCAGGCTCAGTTGTTGTGGCACATGGGCTTAGTTGCTCCACAGCATGTGGGATCTTCCCGGACCAGGGATCAAACCCATGTCCCCTGCATTGGCAGGCAGATTCTTAACCACTTCACCACCAGGGAAGTCCGATGCCTTTTTAGATACAACACAAAAGACACAATCCATGAAAGAAATAATTGATAAGCTGGACTTTTTTAAAATTAAAACTTGTGCTCTGCAAAAGACAATGTCAAGAGAATGAAAAGAGAAGCCACAGACTGTGAGAAAATATTTCTAAAAGACCCATCTAATAAAGGACTGTTACGAAAATATACAGATAACTCTTAAAACTTAACAATAAGAAAACAAACAACTCAATTAAAAAATGGCCCAACAACCTTAACAGAGACCTCACCAGAGAAGATATACAAGTGGTAAATAAGCAAATGAAAAGATGCTCCACATCACATGTCGTCAGGAAAATGCAAATTAAAACAACAATGAGATACTAACACACACCTTTTAGAATGCCCGAAATCTGGAACACTGACAATACCAAATGCTGGTGAGAATGTGGAGCAACAGGAACTCTCATACATTGCTGATGGAAGTACAAAATGGTACAGTCAGTTCGGAAGACAGCTTGGTGGTTTCTTACAAAGCTAAACAGCCTCTTACAGTGTGATCCAGCAATCCCTCTTGGTTTTTATTCAGAGCAGTTGAAAACTTATGTCCACACAGAAACCTACCTGCAGATGTTTATAGCAGTTTACTCATAATGGCTGAAACCTGAAAGCAGCCAAGAGGTCCTTCAGTAGTGAATGGATAAACTGTGGTCCATCCAGACAATGGAATAGTATTCAGCACTAAAGAGAAATGAGCTAGTAAGCCATGAAAAGACATGGAGGAATCTTAAACGTATATTACTAACTGAAAGAAGTCAATCTGAAAATGTTACATGCTGTATGATTCCAACTGTATGACATTCCGGAAAAGGCATAACTATGGTGACAGTAGAAAGATCAGTGGTTGCCAAGAGTTGGCTGGGGGTGGGGGATGAATAGGCTGAAACAGGATTTTTAGGGCAATGAAAATATACCTTAAGTTGTTGTCACAACTCTTATCCAGGGGCAGGCTTTAATTTCTGTTATAAGACCTGGGGACCAGAATGCTCCATTGCCAATTGTTCTGCCTTAATGATAATAATAGTTGTAATTATTATCATTAATAATAACAAAATGACCATACTGGTATATTATTATTATTGCTACTACTACAATTCGTTCTAATCATTTGCAATAATTATGTTCTAAAGAGTTACTGAGAACTTTAAATTAGTTGATACTGAACAATTGCTCCTAGGGGAAATATAGGGTTAGGCACCTATAAACCTATGTTCACAACATTTTCATCAATCAATCAATACATACCTTATTTCATGTATGTTTCTGTTTAAAGATACCTCAGTTAGCATATATTGTTGATTAGTTAACATTGAACTCGTGGCCAATAGCACCATAACTCATGCCTGAATGACTCTTTCTTTCTTTCTTTCTTTCTTTCTTTATTTTTGGCTGTGTTGGGTCTTCATTGCTGCTTGCGGGCCTTCTCTAGTTTTGGTGAGCAGGGGGTCACTCGTTGTGGTGCATGGGCTTCTCATTGCGGTGGCTTCTCTTGCTGCGGAGCACGGGCTCTAGGCACGCGGGCTTCAGTAGTTGTGGCTCGCGGGTTCTAGAGTGCAGGCTCAGTAGGCGTGGCGCACGGGCTTAGTTGCTCCGCGGCATGTGGGATCTTCCCGGACCAGGGCTCGAACCCGTGTCCCCTGCATTGGCAGGCAGATTCCTAACCACTGCGCCACCCCAGAAGTCCATGCCTGAATGACTCTTATCTCACACATGTATTTTCTCTACAGGGCATAGCACAGCCTTCTTGCACTTAGGGACACTAGACATCACTTCACCGTTACACATGGGGATTATTCTAAACAGACATCACCAGAAAAAGCAGAAAAATGCAAAAATCTTGGCACTAAATAGACTGCAAAAGGCGATAGGTTACAGTATGAGAGCTGAAACAAGGAGGCAGAGCATTGCCTGGTTCAACCTCAGCTGGAAGCGTGATCACTGAGTTCCTCCCTAATTTAAAGAGACAAATACATAGCAGAAGAGCAAATAAACAATTAGCTAAAAAAGAACTCCTTTATATTATTTCTCAATTAGCCCAGAACTTACTGGGCCCTGGCATGTACCCCAACACACAGTAGGAACTTAAAATCCCTGGAATCTGAAACAGTTGAAATTTTCATCTCTGATTCCTGAAATTGTCTGAGCTACCCCTTTGTCAAACAGAGTTTCTCAGAGAAGGGAGATGCTTTTTACAGCAAACTGTTATAGAAGCCACCTGGCAAGTCACAGTAACCCTTCAGGCCTGGCTTGCAATTTCATTGTATGAACTACAATATGCTGGGGCTGGCTCTAACACATCAGGACCACCCATTTCACTGTCCTTGGCACACAGACTTAACAGGGCTCCCTGCTTCTATCAGGACTAAATGACATTCAAACACCGACCAGGAACCGTGTTGGCCGTTGCAAGCTGGATATATTTTCTTTGTTTTGTTTCAGAGCATATTGTCAGTCTCCCCAGGGCACTTTATATTCAGAAAAGATCTTCCCTGGGAGCAGTAGGTAGCTTTTACAGTTTGGCAATGTGGATACAGTACTGGGTTTGAGGTGGCTGAAATGAAGTAAAATCTAAACGTCATTTTCATTCCAAACTCTTAGTTTACCTTAAATCAGCAGCAGGCTGCCTACAAAATCAGAGCATTTAACCCAGAGGAACATGAAAGGGAAAGTCCAGGTTAGATTTTCTAGCAAATTCATTCTCTTGTTAGGGCCCCTTTTGAAAGCTTTTTGTTAATTACAAACATAAGCCTAAAATCATGTTTATTTATTTATTAACGCTTTAGAAGCAGTTTAGACATCTCTGTTCTAGAATAGAATGATGGCAGAAGATCTTTCTTGCTGAACATTTAGTCTGTCTGAGCACAGTCTTAGGCACTTTCACAGATAATATTCCATTTAACCTCCACAATGACTCTGTAAATTGCATATTATTACTCCATTTTACTGGTAAAGACACCAAGGTTTAAACCTGTAATGTAATTTGCCCACAGCAGCTCAGTTAGTAATGGGAGAAATGGAAGGAGAATCAAAGTTTCTAAGACCAGGAGTAGAATAAGAATTTTTTTTTGGACCCAGAGTCAAAAGCATCACAAACTTGACTACATTAAACAAACAAACAACAACAAAAACCTTTTACAAAAACACTATAAGCAAAGCAATATGTCAAGAGTCCCTACATTTCAAAGTGAGGTGCTGGACCAAATATGCAGGACTTGCAAAAGGTATTTAGAAAAAATTATTTTGTGACCCCAAATTGAGTGATCTGGAGAGTCAGCGTTGGGGAGAGAGTTGCATATGCTGTGCATTCTGTCTTCCTTTGATGAGGGTGGGGAGGAGAGTGCTGTCTTTCCACCGTAAGCCACATTCTGCAGGTTGCAAGAGAGCGTGGCACGTGTCCCTTGGAGTTGAAGGCACACAGGGATTTGTATTTGACCCAATTCTGAAAAATTTACAGGCGAGTGCTGGGTGATGCTGCTTGAGGCAACTGAATAGAAAGGTCCACTGGGAGTAAACTACAGTTCACTGATGGGGAGCACAGATGCTTCCTGGGGGACCAGGGGGGACTAATTGGAAGATTCCAGCTTGGAGTCATCTTGGACTCCACCTGAGAGAACCTTCCAGAGGTGTAATGTGACTCCAACAGAGGGAGTGGACAGCCAGATGCCCACAGGCTTAGGAAGAATTCTAAGTAGCCAGTGAAAGGGGGGAATTCTCCACATTAAGGAAGCTGTGATCACATGGGGCATCTCTGGAAATCCATGAAAGCATCCCATGAAAGAAAGAATCTGCTCTGGGAATCTCCATACAGTAGAGACAGTGCTATGCATTCCAACTCCCGGGTACCCAGACCACACTTTCCAGCTACACTAGCAGTTTGGTGGGATCATGTGACTGAGTTACAGCCAATGGAGTGTGAGCAGGAGTGGTACCACAGACACCTTCCCAACTAAAATACATCCACAGGATCTTCTGTGCTTTTTCTCTTTTCCACCAACAGCAGAGCAGGATAATGCCCTAGAAAATGGAGAAGCCACAGACTGAAAGAAGTGGGGCTTTGAGTGCTACCAAATATTGGTCCTCTTCTGGCTTGTAACGTCCCTCTACCTCACTCTTATAAGGACACTAGCCATTGGATTTAGGGTCCTTCTGGATAATTTAGGATGATTTCTTCATCTCAAGATTTTCAACCTAACTATATCTGCAAAGACCCTTTTCCCAAATAAGTTAACATTCACAGGTTCCAGGGATTAGGATGGAGACATATCTCTTGGGAGCCACCATTTACCTCACTACAAGTTGATTAAAACTTTAAAAAATCTTTACTAACCTTATAGATGAAAAAATATGTTCTAGGTATTTTTGCTGAAAACATCTTTGCCACAAGCATTTTTGTCACCTAAGAATGCCCATTTTTCTTACATCTGTGGGCTCACACCTATGCTCTTCCTCTC
This sequence comes from Monodon monoceros, assembly GCF_005190385.1. NCBI lineage: Eukaryota > Metazoa > Chordata > Mammalia > Artiodactyla > Monodontidae > Monodon > Monodon monoceros. The sequence goes on along the minus strand of NW_021703777.1, from coordinate 84,694,951 downwards.
CAACATATTTAGGTCTCTTTGGTGCCTCTTCCTTTCTATTCAAGCATACATACCTCCATCCTCCCTTGAAATCAAACACATAAGAGCATCCTCATTTAACCCTGTAAGCTCCTCCGGCTGAGATTCTATTTTTCTCCTTTTTATTGCTAAATTTCTGGACTAAGTAGGCATCAAATGATCCCTCTGTTGCTTGAATAATTGCACCTTCATTGCCATATTTTGTCATAAAAGATAAAATAATGAAACTTAAAAGAGGGACATTAAAAAGGACATAATGAAGCAAGAAAAATGAATAATAAAATTAAAAAGGCTTCCTTGCAAAATACAAAATATCTGAATACATTTAAAATGTGTGCAGATTCATGGCAATACTGTGCAAATAACTGATTGTATTTTGTGGTTCATACCTAAGCCCTTGTCTTCCAAGTCTCTTGTTCATAGTATTTTATACCTTTTTTTCCTGCTTATTGATTTGTGTCCTTGTTTGGCATCACACTTTTTCTTTTTTGCTAAAATTTCTTCCTTCATTAAGAGAGGTATTGGTTTCCACTACTGAGTCAGAATCAGCATTTTAACAAGATCCCCGTGTGTCAGAAGAGTATGAAAGTTTGAAGAAGCACCTGTCATATTCCACTCTCCCTACTAAAAATAAAATATGTGTTTTCTCATTAAAAAAAGAGAGAGGTATCAGTTTCCACATGAGAGGATGCATGGGTGTAACTGAGCTTTGTGTTGCATTGTGAAAGCCTACACTGTTGCTTGTTCTTGGCATATTGTCACATGTCCATGGATAGATGTTCCAAAGTTGTACGGGCAAAGGGGTTCAACTCCATGCCTTTGAGGCCCTTGGCCTCTTTCCCCTTCAGTGTAGGGTGTTTCAAAATAAGAAACCCACCACTGGGGCAAATCATCATCTGTCAGCTCAGGGAAGCCATCAGTAATGTTACTGACTGAGCAAATGCTAGCATGTTTCAACCAGTTGAAACCAAACTGTCAACCCATTATTTCTCTTTCATGGAAAAATTGCCTTAGGCAAATTAGCTAAGTGGCAAAAATGCCTGTGGTAAAAGTGTCTATAGCAAAGAAACTTAAGTGAAAATACCGGACAGACAAAAAAAAAAAAAAAAGATTACCTCTATATACTCCTCTCTTTTTTTTTTTTTTTTTTGTGGTACGCGGGCCTCTCACTGCTGTGGCCTCTCCCGTTACGGAGCACAGGCTCCGGACGCGCAGGCTCATCTGCCATGGCTCACGGGCCCAGCCGCTGCGCGGCATGTGGGATCTTCCCGGACCGGGGCACGAACCCGAGTCAGGCAGGCAGACTCTCAACCACTGCGCCACCAGGGAAGACCCTCCTCCGTTCTTAAAATGCCCTTGTGCCTTGATGTGTGCAACATCCCTCTCTCGAGTCCTTTTCTGGCTGTTCCTTTTCAGTCACATTTGCTGGTCTCCCCTCATTTCCTCCTTTATCTCCCCAGGAGATACTCTTTAGAGCTCCTGTCTCCTCTATCTTCATGCTTTTCCTCCATCTGACCTCAACCAGTCCCATGGTTTGAAATACCACCTTTCTGTGCCCACGCTCCTACATTTATATGTCTTGCTCCAGTTTTTCTCTGTACCCTAGTCTATGCTGAGACTCGACATTTCCTCCTGGATGTGGTACCCCGACAAGCATATTGGAGCCTAAGGCAAAAGGAAACAGGTGAGCCCCTATATATGTTTATCAAAATATACGCTAGTGTTTTGAACCAAGTGAAAAAAATGTTAAAAGTTCTACATTTAAAAAAATGAGTATCTGTGGGACTTCCCCGGTGGTGGACTCCATGCTTCCACTGCAGGGGGCACAGGTTCAATCCCTGGTCAGGGAGCTAAGATCCTGCTGCTGCAAGGCGTGGCAAAAAAACCACAAAGATTATTTGTAAAGCTTTGTGTTTCGTCATCTGTTCAAATGCCATTGTCAACCCTTGCAAAGTGGGGTAAGGTGTTCCCTGAGGAACCACAGGCTGGTGGAAATGATGGCTCCTGTTGAATAATAGTGCAGGGTCTTAAAGCAAACAAATAACATTGTTTAACATTTTGATATTTCGTTCAACATCAAGTTTTGCATTAATTTTAAAATACTGTATTACAATATTATTTATGCTGATTGTTGAGTTTTTTGGTGCCCCTTAAATTTTCTGCCCAAGGCAAGTGCCACCTTTGTTTCCCCCTGATCCTGGCCCGGCTTGATATGTGAAACTAAACTCTGCATTCGCCACCCCGTCCCCTTCCACCCCACCCCAATCTCAAACTTGTTCCTTGTTCATCTCTGTAAATGTTGGCTCATTCTCCTGCAACTCCTTGAGTCATCCTTGAGGCCTATCCTCCATATCTAATCCATCAGTAAATCTTGTCAGTCCTACCTCCAAAATTACCCACAGTCTGAGCACATCCCTGGACTTCCAACACTACCCACTTAGTCTAAGGCACCACGGTCTCTCAACTGTATCACTGCAAAAGCCTCCCAAATGGTCTTTCTGCCATTACCTTCTAGCGACTTCCAGGCTAACACGGAACAAGATCCAAAGCGATTTTATGTCTCAGTAGACCCTTACATGATCCAGGCACCCACACTCCCAGTCTACCAACTCTCTGACTTCTTCTCCTCCTCCTTCCTTCTCCTACCCCCTGCCCCCAGGCTCCAGCCACACTGGCCTTCTTACTATTTCTCAAATATGGCAAGCTACTCCTGCCTCAGAGCCTTTGCACTTGCTGTCTCTCTGCCTAAGAAGCATCCCTACAGCACTCCAATAAGACCTCTGCTCAAATATCACTTCAAAACAGTCTTCTTGACTATTATTTCTAAAATAATACAATCCCCCCACCTTCTACTCCCCATTATTCTCTACCCTATCACCTGCTTTTATTTTCTTCATAATGACCAATATCATATATATATTCATATGTTTATTTACTTCTTTTGTTGTCTTTCACTTCCCACTAGATTTAAATCCATGAAGGTGGGGAATTTCTATTATTCAGTCATATATCTCCTGTGCCTAGAACAGGATCTGACTTGGAGTAATTTCTTGGAGCAAATATGCTCAAACCTGGCTCTCACCCTAAAAGCAGTTAAATATACTATTCTTTGTCTTATTTCTAGCTACCTACATGGCCTATTGAAGTTTATGTGTTCTGGATGTCTCTCTTTCTGTAAGCAAGGTCAGATCTTTCTGGTGTTTCTCTCTCTCTCTCTCTCTCCTGCTTAGCACCCCTTTAGGAAGTTAATAAAAGTCTGATGATGATAATGATTTTCTCCTTACATCAAGAAGATGAAGTACTGGTAGACTGAGAGCTGGCTGAAAGTCACCCTGGAGAATCACGTTGATTGGTACCTCGTGAGTTAGAGGTCAAAATGACTTAGTTCTTATTATGTGAATGAAAACATTTCAAAGCTTGTTTATATTGCTTATTGATTACTCCACTGAGTCTTGTTGTTAACACATTGGGGAAAATAAATGTAATTCAAAGTCACCTTTACCAAAGAGAAAATGATCCATCAAAACTAAAAATAAACTCCAAAGGGAACAGGTGAGATAATTTTGGGGGAAAACAAATGGCAGTGAGCCAGGTTGTGAAAGACTTGATTGTACAAAGGACAGATGGAGGCTTGACATCTTAGTGCAACTCACACTGGACCCAACCCTCTAGCAAGAGAGCAGCCGGCATTCGTTGGATACTTTTTAAAAGAGACGGGCACAGTGGAATCCTATAAGATAGGTAATATTATCACCCCCATTTAACTGACAAGAAAACTGAGGTTCACAGAGGTTGGTAAGTTCTCCCAGGTCACAAGGCTATAAAGGGCACACCCAGCCTGGGACTGAATATATGCCCAAGGGAATCACAAACAAACTGAGGAAGCTCTTCTTATCTTGAGTTAGAGCTTTGGGTCCAAATTTATTCTATTTGAGACAGAATTTGACACAACCTGAGAAGGAGCCAAAAAAAAAATGGCTTAAAGGAATGGAAATGTGTGAAGAAAGCATAGAAAGCAATCTATTCATGGTAAAGGAAGGGAAGAGTTGCAAGGTTGTTTCCTAAACATTCCTGCTCTAAAATGATTTCTTACCTTGCAACTGAGAAAAAGGCATGCTGACTGGCTACTTTGTTTGAACTTATGAATGGTCAGGCAATAGAATAGGAAAGGGTAATTGAAAGATTGTAAAAACTGCACTGCATTTTTTTTTTTTTTTCCTGTACGTGGGCCTCTCACTGCTGTGGCCTCTTGCGTTGCGGAGCACAGGCTCCGGACGCGCAGGCTCAGCGGCCATGGCTCACGGGCCCAGCCGCTCCGCGGCATGTGGGATCTTCCCGGACCGGGGCACGAACCCGTGTCCCTGCATCGGCAGGTGGACTCTCAACCACTGTGCCACCAGGGAAGCCCTGCGCTGCATTTTAAAGTAAATTGTCCACCTACACATTTGGGGTAGTCAGAGGACAGAGGCAACTGCCATTTAAATACTAGTTCTCCATGAATTTTAAATGACAAGATGAGATTGGAATTATAATGTAGTGGTAGAATGACTGTACCCTGTATATAATTTTGTCTTTGCTCTTGCCATACTTTGATGTAGCTATTTGTCGAGTGTTTCTTCTGTTGATTGTGAGCATCATAATAACAGCACCCACTTTTTTTTTTTTTTTTTTTTGGCAGTACGCGGGCCTCTCACTGCTGTGGTGTCTCCCATTGCGGAGCACAGGCTCCGGACGCGCGGGCTCAGCGGCCGTGGTTCACGGGCCCAGCTGCTCCGCGGCATGTGGGATCCTCCCGGACCGGGGCATGAACCTGTGTCCCCTGCATCGGCAGGCGGACTCTCAACCACTGCGCCACCAGGGAAGCCCAGCACCCACTTCTTTTTTATCTCATAGTTCCTGTGCTATATGGTTTGTTGATTTCACTTATAATAAATAATTGGCACCAATTTTCATATTAATTAAAGAAAAATTAGACACTCTCGCCCCCCAAAACATCTGTGAATTGTGGTTGAGCCAACATGTATTAGTCAGGACTCTGTCAGTTGTTAGGGGCCGAATTGGCTGAAGTTATCATGGATCCTACAATAGGTGGTTCATGAAATTAAAACAAGCCTTGTAGGAATCATGGCAGCTCCAGGGACATCTGGGATTGGAACTAGACCCCGAAGGCCCAGGACTCTACATCATCTGCCCATCATATTTCCAGTCTCTCTTTACTCTCACCTATTGAAGATGAGCTTTCTCCACGTGGAAGGGAAGAGGGCCACCAGCAGCTCCAGTTCCACATGTTTTACCTCCTGTCCCTTCAACTCCAAATGGACAAATCCCAGGGAAAGGCAATGTTTGGCCCAGCCCGGTCACTTTCTTACCTTGGAACCATTCTCTGTGGCCAGGGGAATGAGAGACCGTGGCCTTCCACAGAGGAATGGCTGAGGGACTGGGGAAGGGGGTAAGGGAGGGGTATCACTCAACTGGAGAAAGAAGGTTCATTCCTCTACTTGGAGGAGGTGTCCTACATCAACAAAAACAATAGATAATCACCTCAGAAATGTCTTATTATTTGGAATAAATCTTACATCAATAGATACTTACTGAGTTTCCGAAGGTTGACACTGAAGGTTGGGAACAGCAAAAGTTTGAGACCCAATGTCAAGGAGCGGGGGGGGGCCCAAAGAACTTGCTGATTTCACTGACTCATCCTTCAGACATCAGCTCAAATGTCAGTTTCCTCAGTCTCGAAAATGAGGCCTATTCCTTTGTTATGTACTCTTGTAGAGTTGTGTCCCTTTCCTTAAGGTAACTTGCATCGATACATTTCCTCTTTGGCTCTTCTGAATAAGTTGGTGTCCTCTAGAGTGTAAAAGCCCAATGATAGGAGGCAGGACCACATTGGTTTAAGCGCCATTGTATCCCCAGCACTGAGCACACAGTACTTAGAATAAAAGATGGACATAATTGCTGAAGATGTCAACATGAATAACCTATTTGAGGAAGTGTGAAGAGATAGCAAAGCTGAGAGCCAGGGACTGAGCTTAGAGAGGGCCTAAATTAATTTGAGTAAGAGGAAGAAGAAACGGATGGTGAGCCAGACAGAGATGAGCTAGAGAAGGGAGATTTGGCTTACCAAGCCAAGATAGGATAGACTTTCATTGAAAATGGAGAGGTGGCAATGTTTACTGCAGTGAATCAGAAAAGGATAAAAACAATTTTAAGTCACAGCCCCCAGGTTTGTTCTGGAAGAGAGAGGTGAGACTCAGCGCACCACCACAGTCCGCCTTGACCCAAATCAGAACTGTTCCCCCATGGATTAAGGAAAGCTCTCCCACTTAGAAAAAGCCTGAGCACTTGGCCTCGAGCCCAGTCTATGAATCTGATCTGGGGTCTTTGCAGCCTTTAAGAAAAATGAATAATTTCAAAGCTTCTGCTGGTTATTTGTTTTGTTAAAGGTCATCAGTTGGGATTCACTTCTAGTGAAAGCAAGGAGAGATTAAATCTCTGTGCAAAAAAGAACTCAAACTCATATTGGAATTGAGAAGCTGAAATAGTGGGCAGGGAAGCTGGGACTTCTTTACTCTGGCTGCACATTGAACCGCATGGGGAGCTTTTAAAACATAACCATATCCTGACCCTGATTCAGAATCATGTGAATCAGAATCTCTGCAGGCACAGTCCAATCACTGGAATTTTTAAAAAGTCCCAGGTGACTCTAGTGTGTAATCAGGATCGGGCTAAACTTAACTAAACTGTTTTATATGTTTGTATGAGCTTTTGGAAGTTTACCTTTCTCTGCCTGGGGCTAGAGATGGGGAGCTAGAACTTGGGAGAGAGAGAAGATAAGAGGGGGCCTTTTATCTGACTGAGGAGGGGACCCTCAGCATCACTGTGACTGACCTTGGACTAAGGAAGTAGACAGCCTATATTGGATGTCCCCCCAGTCCCCTCTCCCCCCCTGCCTCCCATGAAAGGGCCAGTTGGTAAACTTTAGGATTTGTGATTTGTAACTTACGACTGATACATAGTTAATTCTTTTGTCTTCTGTGATAATTCCTCACAGTAAACTTGTGTTAGCAGGGCCATGGGGAATGAGAGAAGGGGCTGTATCCACACCTGGGCAAGAGTGGCAAGATGGCAAGGGGTACCCACCAAAACAGACTGGTACAACCATCTTGAGGGTGGTGACAAGCATCTTCCATCACTAATCTTCAGCTAGGTCTGGCAAGACACTGGATTTCTCATAATAATGCAGAACGAGGGCAAAAGATTTTATCTGGATATAGTTTTTAAAACTAGTCCAGGGCTTCCCTGGTGGCGCAGTGGTTGAGAGTCGGCCTGCCGATGCAGGGGACACAGGTTCGTGCCCCGGTCCGGGAAGATCCCACATGCTGCGGAGCGGCTGGGCTCATGAGCCATGGCCGCTGGGCCTGCGCGTCCGGAGCCTGTGCTCCGCAACGGGAGAGGCCACAACAGTGAGAGGCCCGCGTACCGCAAAAAAAAAAAAAATAAAACTAGTCCAGAAGAGCAATAAATTTGATTGGGGACAAGGAGATCACGGACCAAGGAAGGATTTTTAGATTTGGCATTAAGATCTGTGGGAACACCCAAACCATCAGTTTCAGAGGAATGGAGTCATATTTGTAGGCTCTTACCAACAGGGTCTGTGTGTGCACGCACTTGCTGGGGGTGGTGGTGAGGACAAAAGAAAAGCAATGAAGGTGCAATTATTCAAGCAACAGAGGCACCATTTAATGCCCACTTGGTCCAGGAATTTGGCAATAAAAAGGAGAAAAATAGAATATTAGCCAGAGGAGGTTAAAGCATCAAATAAGGATGCTCTTATGTGTTTGATTTCAAGACAGGATGGGGGTATGCATGCTTGGAAAGAAAGGAAGAGGCACCAAGGGGAACTAAAGATGTTGGAGAGGGAGGGCATAGGTGTGAGAAAAATAGGCTTTTTTTAGGTGCGTGGTCTTGAAACTTCTGATTGTGCCATTCCTATCAATATAATATGTTTGAGGGTTTACTTTGAATTCAACTATGTTTATTTACTTATGAACTTCTTATGTGACATGATTATTTTATATTATATTATATATTAATAAAATTGGCAAATGGGTATTTTTAAATGATGTTATAAAATAAAATATTTTAAAACAGTTTTAATTATGATACTACATAAATCTTTTGTTTTCAAAATATTATTTATATCCATGACTACATATTATTAATAGTAAAAATATTTTTAATCACAGCAAAGTAATCAAATATGCTTCACTATTTTTGAAAACCTTGATTTAACTTTTTGTATTATGTAATTCCAAGGTCTGGTTCTAATTTCAACCTATTTTGATACTTGATTTTATGTCTGTGAGAGCCAAAAAAGATACCTCACAAAGATACATAGATCTGACTGGAAGTAGTGTATCATTTGCTTTGCTTGTCAATTCGTGATACTCATTTTTTATTGCCATCCATCAATTATGCAAGGGTTGTTCTTGAAATTCAGCTAGGAAATTTTCATCTTCCCTGATGTCAATCATTTGTTCTTGTAAGCTAATTGTAAGGCATTCTGTCTCTATTTTTAACAAATGGGTTTAAAAGCCACTGAAATTATTTGTTTAGGGTAAAACTGTTTTATTGAGTGATAACACACATGGTAAAATACACTGATCTTAACCTCAATAGAGGATTTTTAAGCAGTAGAAAATTCAGTTTCCAAGTTTTTCAAGGGTGCAAATATGGCTGCTTTTACAGATAACAAACATAAATCGTTTGGAGCAGCAACATGAAATAATTGTGGGAAACTCCCAGTACCAGTTTCCAAACTGATCCCTCCATAGCATCAATACATTTTAAAAAACAATGACAGTTTTTTTCTCATCATTAAAAATCTCACTCACCTTAGGGCTTCCCTGGTGGCGCAGTGGTTGAGAGTCCGCCTGCCGATTCAGCGGACACGGGTTTATGCCCCGGTCCGGGAAGATCCCACATGCTGCGGAGAGGCTGGGCCCGTGAGCCATGGCCGCTGAGCCTGCGCATTCGGAGCCTGTGCTCCGCGACAGGAGAGGCCACAACAGTGAGAGGCCCGCGTACCGCCAAAAAGATAAATAAATAAAAATAAAAATAAAAAAATCTCCCTCACCTTAAAGGGACAGATTAAACAGACTTACTTGTTTCAAAAATATTTGCTAGGTAGCATTCTAGCGACATTTACTTGTCATCACAGAAAAGGTCAGTAGATTTGTAATATTTATGGTTTTTTTGTAAAAGAAAAATAAGTATCATCTTTAAGTTTGACAGTGATTTTGCTTTGAGGTAACTGCTTTGTATGTGGGGTACCAAATTAGTCTACTGTTGCTGCAATGATGCGGCGTTACAAACAACCACAGGACCTCAGTGGTCTAAGGCATAAGCAGTGTTTCTTGCTCACATGTCTGGGGAGACCCTGGTCCTGGTTGTATGTGACTGAACTTGGCTCTGGGCTGCTTCATGTGTCTTATTCGGAACCCAGGCTGCCAGAAAACAGCAATTTAGGGCCTAGTCTTCTCATGGTTGTAGAAGTGAGCAGGACTTGCATCTTAAGCCTCTGCTCGTGTGACAGCCTCTAACATCCTATTGGCCAAAGCGAGTCACACACTAAACCCAAAATCAAGAGTGGAAAGAATACTCCGTCCATTATGAGTCTAAGTCGAGTGTATTGAAGTTAATTTTCCAGACTGAAGAATTGAGACCAATCATTCAGTTCACCACAGGCTCCTAAGATTTTTGTGGTCATTTCTCATCTCTCTAAAACATATTATACAAACACTACCACAGGGAGTGCTGTATTTGTAATCTTTCCACAGAATGTGTTTACGTATTCCTCAACGCTCTGGCCCCATCAGTAGTTTGCACTAACACAGCTTTAACTAAAACATCTCTTTCTCTCTCTCTTTGTTTTTGAATAGAAGGCATTCCTTTTTTTTTTTTTAAAACAAACAACTTTTTATTGAAGTGTAGATGATTTACAATGTCGTGTTAGTTTCAGGTGTACAGCAAAGTGATTTAGTACACATAATATATATTCTTTTTCAGATTATTTTCCATTATAGGTTATTACAAGATATTGAATATAGTTCTCTGTGCCATACAGTAGGTCCATGTTGTTTATCTATTTTATATATAGTAGTGTGTATGTGTTAATCCCAAACTCCTAATTTATCCCTCCCCCAAGGCATTTCCCATTGAATTCACTCGAATTCTTCTGCTGGATGCCTTTCCTCAGAGGTTCTCACACACACACAAAAGTGGTCAGTCCTTCCTCTGTTCTTTACTGAAACAGAACCCCCAAAACCTTGTGAAGTGAAGCGTGCTGGCGTGACTGTGTTTTCCTTTGACAGAGTAGCAAACTTCCCATACTGCTTAACTTGAACTAATACTAATTTATTCAATTTTACAGCAGTTTTTGGTTATATATTCCAACAATATTTTCTGACAGATGAATATGTATTGTTTGTAATCCTATTGCTTTCAACATATAATTTCAGCCATTTCACCACCACGGGAAGAACAAGTGTTTCCACCTATGGTGTGTAGCTTGCTTGGTTTCAATCTAAACATTTCAAATGAGCATTCTAAATATTTATCACTCAATTTAACAAAATGTCATGAAGTACTAAATTGATATCACATGATTTTAACTATTGCTGAAAAGTAGTAGGTTTCATGTTTTGCCTGCTTGATTTTTTATGTGACTTGGTGTACTATCAAAGGAGAATATCCACTATATCTGGTAAGGATACTAAAACACTCCTCCCTTTTCCAGTTACATATCTGTGTGACACTGGATTTTTTTCATCAACCAAAAACAATGTAGCACCAAAGATTGAATACCATAGCAGATTGAAGAATCCAGCTCTCTTCTGTTAAGTCAGACATCAAAGAACTGTGCAGAAATCTAAAACAATGCCTCTTTTCTCACTAATTTTTGTTTCTGAAAATACATTTCTTTTAAATTAAAATATGTAGGTTAATACATAACAGTTTGTTATTGTTATTTTTAAATGAATTAATAGTTTTTTATTGTGGTAAAGTGTACATAACAAAATTTACCATCTTAACCATTTTTAAATGTACCATTCAGTGACATTAATAGGCATTCATATTTTTGTGCAGCTATCACCACCATCCATCTCCAGAACTCTTTTCATCTTGCAAAACTGAAACTCTATACCCATTAAACAAAAACTGCCTTCCCCTCTCTCACGAGTTCCTGGCATCCACCATTCTACTCTGTCTCTATGATTCTGACTGCTCTAAAGTACCTCATGTAAGTGGAGTCACATAGCATTTGCCTTTTTTGCGCCAAGCTTATTTTACTTAGTATAATGTCTTTAAGGTTCATCCATATTGTTGCATATGTCAGAATTTCCTTCCTTTTTGAGACTGAATAATATTCCATTTTATGCATATACCACATTTTGTTTATTCTTTCATCTGTCAATGGGCACTTGGTTTGCTTCAATTCTTTACCTATTGTTAACAATTCTTCTATGAATGTAGATGTACAAGTATCTCCTCAAGACCTTGCTTTCAATCCTTTAGGGTATACCCAGAAGTAGAATTGCTGGATCATATAATAGATCTCATTCTTGGGCTGGCGTCTTCCAGTAAAGTGAGATGTTTCCAGTATAATTCCCAAGATTTAAAAGCTTCTTTTTCCTTCTTTTTCAAGGTTTTGTTATCTTTGTGACCTAAACAGAATAATCTGTACAGTACAATTTAGAAGTTTCTTGAATTTTTTGTGTTTGGCTACAATTTGTACCTTTGAAGATGGGCTATGACTTTTCTTTGCTGTTTATGGCAGAACTATCTATTTTGCTACTTTCAGCTCTGGCCAAGTCGAGAATGCCATTTAAAATTAGTCATTTTTTCCTTCCTGGGCTTAATAGACACCTACTTATGTAAAGACAGAGAATGGATCTTTGCATTTCCAGGAAATAGGGACAATTATGAGACTGTGCAAATAGTGGTCCCAGACAACACAGTGGTCCCAGTGGCTAACAGAATTTTATGCCATTCAGGAAATAGGAAAGCAACATGAGCAAGTTAGAGAGCAAATTATGGATAGATTTCTTTTCCTAACAAAGTGTCCAAAGAATTAGACAAGGGACATTAAGCCCCATAAGGAGAATGAAGAACAATTTGACATAATAGACCCTGAATTATCAGGAAATGAGGAAAGTTTATCTTTAGCCATCCAGCCTCCTCCTTTTATTAATGACTCTCTCTAATATCTTTACAGCACTTTGCAATTTACATAGAGCTTTTCTTGTTGGTGGCACCCTCCTCCTCATGTTTTCCCCTGGTCCCCCTGGGCGTTCTCCAAATCTGATCTCAGAAGTGCAATTGCACGACTCATCCCCAGAAAGCAGCTTCAAATCCTTTACGCAACAAGACAGGGTCATACTGGAAAAAAAAAATTCATTCAAACAAAGGTAAAAATGACTGATAATGTTTAATATGTGACCTTTCCAGAGGCATTGTATTTTACCCAAAGATAAGGTCTTAAGTTAAACAGGTGATTCTGTAATTCTATAGGTCGGGCAGCAGGAGAGATTTTCTGGGGGAAGGGAGGGCATAGGATTTGAAGTGTCTTTTTTGATATCTCTAAAATGAAACTATTTAGGAAGCCATTTTGCTCTCTGGAAAAGTATTTCTCTGTCTAGTTCTGTAAAACTGATGGCGTACATTTCTTAGATTAGTTGAATTTAATTGGTTAGAATCCAGATTTTCAAACCATCCAAAAATATAGACTCAGAATTTTAGAGATTGGGACTACAAACAGCAAATGCTGGAGAGGGTGTGGAGAAAAGGGAACCCTCCTGCACTGTTGGTGGGAATGTAAATTGGTACAGCCACTATGGAGAGCAGTATGGAGGTTCCTTAAAAAACTAAAAATAGAACTACTGTATGATACAGCAATCCCACTCCTCGGCATATACCCAGAAAAAAGCATAATTCAAAAAGAGACATGCACACCAATGTTCATTGCAGCACTGTTTACGATAGCCAGGTCATGGAAGCAACCTAAATGCCCATTGACAGGCGAATGGATAAAGAAGATGTGGTATATATGTAAAATGGAATATTACACAGCCATAAAAAGGAATGAAATTGGTTCATTTGTTGAGACGTAGATGGATCTAGAGACTGTCATACAGAGTGAAGTAAGTCAGAAAGAGAAAAACAAATATCGTATATTAACGCACATATGTGGAACCTAGAAAAGTGGTACAGATGAACCAGTTTGCAGGGTAGAAATTGAGACACAGATGTAGAGAACAGACTATGGACACCAAGGGGGGAAAGTGGCAGGGGGAGGGGTGGTGACAGTGTGATGGATTGGGATTGACATGTATACACTAATATGTATAAAATGGGTAACTAATAAGAAACGGCTGTATAAAAAAATAAATAAAATAAAATTCAAAAAAAAATAGGAAATATCCCAACACGCTTTCAAAAAAAAGAATATTAGAGATTGGGAGAATCTTACAGCTATTTTGAACAAACCCCTTATTTTATAAATAAGAACATTGAGAGCAAGAAAGTCTAAATCTGATTAGAGCCACAAGATCCAAATGCTTTATTAATCAAAGAAGCCAATAATGTAAAGACTAAACCTCAAATTGGTGAAGAAAATCCCAGAGGCCAGGTTTTGTATGTTTGGTTGTGGCTGTGGTTCCATAAATCCAACTGAAGTGCATCCGAGCTGTAGGTGACACGGTTCTAGTGCTTACCGAGGTGTTGCTTTGATCGAGCACAATCATTACCTTTTTTCCCTAGATTAATCATTATTACTTACATTAATCTTTTACTCTCTCTATATATTTATGAAATTTAACATATAGCAGGATACTAGAGAAGTCAACAGATACTCTTTAATCCTGAGTTCTTTCATCACATTACAAAAAATGTCCTTCCTTAAAATACAGTATTGTTGACCTGCTGGATTCCTTGCTGGCTTTACACCGTCATAGATTTTTGATGGAAGATCTTTAAAGATCACCTTGTTTAGACACATGTGGCTAAACAGATGAGACACTGAGGCCCAAAGAGCTGCATCCAGAATTGAAAGTTTGGATGCCCTGTATCTGCGTCCATGACTCTGTCCGTCGTACCACGTGGCACCATTTTACAACAAGCCCAGAGGCCTCTGGTGGCTCCAGAGAGACACTTATCCTATATACTTCAAAACTGGGGAAGGTTGACCGGCATGATCCCTTTGGAGTAAATCCAGTTCTGGAAGAGGAGAGGAGACTAAAGTATTCTTTTGCCAGGCTTTATGAGATCCCTGGAAACGTTCTCAGATGATGTGTTAGTCGCTAAGAGTTTGATTTTTTTCCATTTAGCTCCTTTTTGTTTTGCTTGGCCTAACAAGGAAGGAAAACACTTAACTGGGTGATAAAACCGATAACATCTAAATTGGCTGCTTGTTTTATGTTTTCCTCGTTCAGTATTTCCATTTGTGTTAAAATTCAGAAGCTCATCTTAAAGAGCAAAGGTTACATTCAAGATTAATGTCAAAGAATTCCTAAAATAACTGACTGAACTACCAAGATCCTGGTCCTTGGAGGAGCTGTTCTTTCCAAGAAAAGTCTGATAACTCGTGTTGGTTGTAGGAGTTTGTAATCTGCCATGAAAATTGAGCATTTATGATTTAAAGTTTTCCTTGGCTACATCTACCCTAAATTATTTGGAGGAAAATTGGAAAAAGGAAAAACCAACCAAACGATCAATTGTCTGGGTATTTTGGCTCCATAATGACAAACATATAGCTGTTCTGCAAGTATCATATGACTGCCTGAATTTTTTATCATCCAGATTTACAGTCACGCACACATTTGAATTCAAACCTGCATTACCATCAAGGAACAATTTGTTTCTACCTGGCATATAATTGGAAATTTAAGGCACAGATTTTGATAATTACTAGCTTAATGAATGAACATAGTTGAATATGAAACAGCATGACTCATAGAATCAAAAATTAGTTGAAAGAAAAATATTATGTCAGAGAAAGGATTGAAGCAATCCAGCTGCAACTTATAATCAGAGCCAGTGTATTGTCTGCATAATGAGGTGTATTTTAAACCTAAATGTTCATTAAGACAATCACTTGAAAAGTTTCATTATAAAGGCAGGGTCTCTGGAACCTAAGCCCTGAGTTCTACTGATTACTAACAGGAAGGAACATCCACACATAACTTGTAGGTCAAAGGTTCACACTCACCTGTCCAAGAGTTCAGCCAAGGAATCCCTGGTGCCCAGAAAACAGGAGAGGAAAAACACACAAAAACAGGAGATTGTACTAAATGAGAAGGGTCTGTTCTGACCCACATCTATTCATCGGTCTTCAGAGGCTTTACTGCTCATATCTACCAAACTTCTAACCACTAGCAGCTTGGGCTTGGTTTCTTTTGTTTTTCCGTTTGTTCATCCAAGCTAATACCTTTAATTTTGTAACATATTAATTATTTGGATGACGAATACTATTTGATGTTGATGACTAAGTAACCTGGGTCGGCCTTGCCAAATATCATTGCTTAGAGATCACTGATTAGAGATGCCTTCCCTAATCACCCAATCTACATATCAGACACCTCTACCCATCACAGTGTTTTATTTTCTTCAAAGCAACCATGTTCATCTAAAATTGTCTTTAAAAAAAAATTGATGGGGCTTCCCTGGTGGCGCAGTGGTTGAGAGTCTGCCTGCCGATGCAGGGGACACAGGTTCGTGCCCCGGTCTGGGAAGATCCCACATGCCGTGGAGTGGCTGGGCCCGTGAGCCATGGCCGATGAGCCTGCGCGTCCAGAGCCTGTGCTCTGCAACGGGAGAGGCCACAACAGTGAGAGGCCCGGGTACCGCAAAAAAAAAAAAAAAAAAAAAAAAAATTGGTCATGCATTTACAGTACATTTTCTAGAGTAGCACTGTAAGATCAGGGTCCTGGATGGTCCAGTTCATTGCTGGGTATCTCATGCCCAGGACCTAACCTGGTACAGGAAAGACACTCAATAAATATCTGTTTAATAAATGTCTGCCTAAGGCACATGGCCTTAATTAGATCTCTTTCTTTGCTTTGGAAGGGAAAAAACCCTCTAAGACAAACTGAGAAATTGGAAAGAAGTTAGGAATAACTAAAAACAAGATGGAATAAAACAAGCAGAGCAGTTGATTGAAAAATAAAAATTCAATGACTATTATTATTCAATGGTTAGGAAATAATTTATTTAAGTGATTTTACAGGTAAAACTTCAAAAGATAGTGAAAAGGTTAAAAAGTAGAAGTAAATTTGGCCAAAAAAATAAATAAAGACAAGATATTGGGTGGAAGGTTTGAACTGAAGGCTTGGCATATTCCCTGCAGGGATCCTCGGGAATTAGAATCTTGGATGGGCCAGAAGCGCGGAGGATCTGGATCTTCCTGGCACTGAAAATAAGAGCCCAATCATTGGAAGCAACCCAGATTCAAATCCTGGAAAGTGTAGATAATTCTGAGATGAACCTTAAGTGAGATAAACCTGTATAGGTCTTAGCACTATACCTGCTTCTTAGCGAGTATTCAAAACTGCCAGTTCTTATGATGTTTTTTTAAATCAGTAAACAGGCTGCGATGAGCAGAGCTGGTGGACCTCCCTGCCGGCATCCCATCAGCCACCAGGTTGCTCCCAAAGTTGGAGTGGAGATTTGTCCAGAACATCAACGACATCTTGCAGGCGACATTTTGTGCTATCCCCTTTCCTCACTATTGGGTACTTGAGTTTCCCAAGAACTGTACATCTAGAATGGAAAAAAATTCATAAGAAAGGTTCCACTTATAAGCTCTTATTCAGACACATGTAACTGATCATGAAAGGCTTCCCCACCTCCTGTGCTATATTTTCTCCATAATCTCTCCCTGCTTCTGTTATGGCACTTAGCACCTGCAGCTGTGTTTATAACTGTTTCTCCTACAGCAAATCCCTCCAGGACAGAAGCATGTGTTACTCATTGTTATGGACTGAATTATGTCTCTCTGCCCTCAAATTCATATGTTGAAGCCCTAACTCCCCGTGTGACTGTATTTGCAGATAGAACCTCCAAAGAGGTCATTAAGGTTAAATGAGGTCATAAAACTGAGGCCCTAATCCAATAGGACTGACTTCCTTATAAGAAGAAGAGATGCCAAGGATGGTCAAGTGCGCAGATGAAAGGCCATGTGAGGGCACAGTGAGAAGCAGCCACATGGAGCCAAGGAGAGAAGGCTTAGGAGAAACCAAAACTGGCAGTCCCTTGATCTTGAACTTTCTGCCTCCAGAACTGCGAGAAATAGATTTTTGTTGGTTAAGCCATCCAGTCTGTGGTATTTTATTCTGGTAGCTTCGGCTGACTAATACCTCCATCTATGGTGGAAGTGGTAGATTGGCACTCAGCATCCCTTGCAGCCTCCTTCCAGTGTGTCTTCCTGTACTGTAGAGGAAGAGAGCTCGAAGTGTTCTCTTTCAGTCTTGAATGTAAATGAGTTTACTCAATCAGAGGCCCTTACGGGAGATTTGGAAGGTGGAAGCGAGGCAGGGGCCGTCTTCTGGCGGTTGAGGATGTTGCTGGGGCAAGCACAGTCAGGAAGATGCTGAGTTGTTCTGCCACAGCATTCTAGTATCCAGAACTTAGCTTCGAGGGTATTGAGAGATAGCTGTTGGCAGTGGTTGAGATAGCCTCTTGATTGCTAGATGGCCGCTAAGGCAGTGTATCCTCAAACTCAACTGTTCCTGAGGGTGATCTGATTCCCCTCCCCTGACTGTGGCAGAGGCTGCAGCTGCCTTGGTGGGTCCCCTTGACAATGTTGTTCTGAGAAACATTTCTGGAGCCCTGGTTAGAACTTGCTTCTCAAGGCTTTCCTATTTCCCAAGTATTTAATGGTCTGGATAAAATCCCCTCCTGCTTAAGAAAGCTAGAGGGGTTTCTGTTCTTTGCAACTGAATCCAGACGGACGCATTCTCCTCTGTGTCATTAGCCTTGAGCACAATGCCTGGCACGTGTAAAAGGTGAACACATGTTTATTGTTGTAGTCTAAACTAACGGTTATTAATCTTTGATGTGTATCATCAACACCTGGAAGGCTAATAAAGAACACAAAGTCCCAGGCTCATTGAGGTAGAATAGGGCCCTCATTTTTATATTTTTATCAAGTTCCTTAGGAGATTCTAATACTCACCAAAGTTTGAGAAGCTCTGGCTGAAACATTCTCTGAGGCCTCCCAGGGACCAGGGCATGCTTCTAAGCACTTAATACTCAGTGATTCATTGAAGTCTCGTAGTAACATTAACAGTTGGAAGTAGTATTATCCCCATTTTACAGATGTGAAAACTGAGGCGTAAAGAGCTTAGAAAAGTCTCCCAAATCACACAGCAAGTGGTAGATCCTAGCATCTAACCCCAAGCATCAAGGAGCTTAGACCATGAGCCCAAGCTCATGACCACTATAGTCTTCTGCTTGGATGGTCTCTCTTTGCAGAGCCTAAAGATGAATCTCATTTAAATTTACATCATATTCCTCCGAGTAATTTTTTAAAAACTTAACAATATCTCAGTCTCTCTGACCAGGTCCTTCAGTTACTAAAGAAAAATATTGAGCTAACAAAAATCTTTCCAGCAAAACAACAGTCTCTTGGATAAATGCCAACATATTTCAAAGTCTAATAAAACCTATTTAAATCAAGGAATAGCTTGAAGGAATAATTGCCCTCAGATACAAAACTAATAATTCCCTGAATTTTATTATCTTTGAAGTGAAGAATAACAAAACTGACCCTTAGGTCCAACCATTTATTAGAGAAAGCATTTATACATTTTCAAGAAGAATATATGAATATAGTATTATTTAGCTACAGAGTCTCACACTCCTTTTTCCTTACTAATCATGTTCCTTACATTCTCAAGATTACATCTCTAGGATTTAATAAAATTTGATTATTTCTCTAATGCCTAGAAATTAATAATGTCAAAAAAGATATTAGACGATGTCTAGAGGAACTTCTTATAGAGATGTGCACAATGAATAAAAGGAAATATTCTCCCCTCACATACTTTGTAACCTCTTGGTCAAGAGAAGTTCTCACATTTAAATTTTATCATTATTAAAAGGGAGGGGGCTTCCCTGGTGGCGCAGTGGTTTGGGGTCCGCTTGCCGATGCAGGGGACATGGGCTCATACCCCGGTCCGGGAGGATCCTGCATGCCACGGAGCGGCTGGGCCCGTGGGCCGTGGCCGCTGGGCCTGCGCGTCCGGAGCCTGTGCTCTGCGACGGGAGAGGCCACAGCGGTGAGAGGCCCGCGTACTGCAAAAAAAAAAAAAAAAAAAAAAGAGGATTTCTGAAAACTTTTGAAATTTTCATTCCTATCACTAGTGGGGCTTGTAAGACAAAAATGGGACCTGAATATTTTTGAGGCAAAAATTACCCTCATTTTTCCCAGAGAGGAAATATGAGGCCAAACAAGCTGGGTTCAAATCCCAGCTCTGTTATTATGAACTTTATTGTGACTTTTGACAAGTTACCTAAGATTCAAGTTTTAGTTTCTATAAAACTTAGGGAGGGACTTCCCTGGTGGCGCAGTGGTTAAGAATCCGCCTGCCAATGCAGGGGACAGGGGTTCGATCCCTGGTCCGGGAAGATCCCACATGCCCCGGAGCAACTAAGCCCGTGCGCCACAACTACTGAGCCCACGCACCACAACTACTGAAGCCCGTGCGCCTAGAGCCCATGCTCCACAACAAGAGAAGCCACGGCAGTGAGAAGCCCGTGCAACACAACAAAGAGTAGCCCCTGCTCGCCGCAACTAGAGAAAGCCTGAGTGCAGCAACAAAGACCCAATGCAGCCATAAATAAATAAATAAATTTATATATATTTAAAAAAAACTTAGGGAAAATAACCCAGACCTTATGAGGTGTTACAAGGGTTAAGTGAGATAATATTAGTTTATTTCCCTCCATGTTGAATCTCTGCAGCTCTGAAACAAAAGAAGGAAGGAAGGAAGGAAAGAAGGGAGGGAAGGAGGGAGGGAGGAAGGGAGGGAGGGTGAAGGAATGGAAGAAAAGGAAAGAAAAAAGATGATGACAACAAACATCACTCACCAAAATAAAAGTTCTGGAATCATGGGAATGCATGGGATAAATTGTCAGAAAACTTGGGTGTAAATTTGGAGTTCTGCCTCCATCTTCTTATGTGACTAGAAGCAGTTCTTTAATTTTACTGTTGGAAAGAGCAAATTTTCACTCTTGTCAAAAGGAAATGAAATTTTTGACCTCCCAGCTTTGTTCTAATTCTGACAATCTGCGCTGCAGGAATCTAAAAATTAATACTTAAAATTTATTTTAAAATTTCCACCTTTACTCATATCCTGAAAATCTTAAAATGTGCTTTTCAACCATCTACATTTCCTGTCCCTTTTCTTTATTTGTACTGTCAAGAGAAGTTGTTCCAGCAAATGAGTCAGTTGAGACGGAAACATTTATTTTTCTGATGTAATGTGTCAATGATGCTCTTTTAAAGTGTTTCCTGTATGTTTTGACATTAAGTAACATCACACACACACACACATACACACACACACACACACACACACACACACACACACACGGTCTGAGTAAAATACTAATGGTAAATCAGAGCCACTCTTCCCTTCTCCTTAGAGACTCTAGTTTGATTTTGCCATCTTCCCTTTCTCAACAAAAGTGCTGTTTGACATACATTTCATGTTTAGTTCTATGAATTAACTTTGTTTTGCTTTGGGACTCTCATACATTACTTGGGACCCAGCAAAATGGACCATTGGGCCCAGATGCCCAGTCTTGGAAAGGGTTGTGGACCCAGCACAAGAGGTCAGTCCCCAAAAATGCAGTCCAGTTCAGCAGGGACACACCAAGAACAAAAGAACAATGCAGCAGGGTAAAGTGCCAAAGAGTCCCAACAGAAAATCAAAATGGAAATTCTATAGAAAGAGTCAGGATGTTAGGGAGACAATGAGGGGGTCAAAGTAGAATGGGACTCCACAGAGGGAGGAATGTACAAGGGCTGTTAAAGACCTATGTAAGAACATGAATACCTCTTGTGTTGGTTAATTTTATGTGTCACCCTGGCTAGGCATGTCCTAACACTAATTTGGTCAAACCCTAATCTAGAAGTTGCTGTGAAGGTCTTTGGTAGATATGGTTAGCCTCTACAATCTGTTGACTTTAAGTAAAGCAGGTTGGCCTCCATAATGTGGGTGGGCCTCATTCAATCCGTTGTAGACCTTAAGAGCAAAAACTGAGGTTTCCTGGAGAAGAAGCAATTCTGCCTCAAGACTATAACCTAGAAATTTTGCTTGAGTTTCCAGACCGTTGCCCTGTGGATTTTGGACTCAAGATTACCACATCAACTCTTACTTGAATTTCCAGCCTGCTGACCTGCTCTACAGATTTCAGGCTTTCCAAGCCCCACAGTCATATGAGTCAATTTCTTAAAATCAATCTATCTGTATCTGTATCTGTGAGTATAGATTTCTATCTCTATGTCTATGGGTTCTCTTCCTCTAGAAAATCCTGACTGATCAGATCTCTGTTGTCATTGTTCTTCTCTAATGCAAGGATATACAGTTTGGAAGACTCTCCTGGCCTGAAAATTTGGGTTTAAAGCTGCAAGACCCCAGCCAAGCAGCCCTGCCTGGAGAAAATTGGAAATGGTCATTTTTTTTCTTTGACCAGCCCCTAAGAAATGTCTGCTACCTTCCAGGAACCTTATTTGGTGCTAGACTTATTTTGGTTCCCCCCAAAGCAGGCTCTGAAATAAGAATTTGAGTGTAAATAGTGTGGGGAAGTAGGGAAGTGAGACAGGATAGGAAGACAAACAGGGTATGTTAGTAAGTAGGGTACAGTTGCAGGCTAAAGTTCAATGCCACAGAGACTTCTAGAACACTGTATGCTCTGGGGGCATACAGCTGTGTATCAAGGATACAAATTTTGCATTAATTTTCTAGATGTTGCACTATTTAAAATATCTTTACCTTAAAATAAACAGACGCATATCTTGGAATACCTACACAGTCTTGTGAATTTTTGAGATAAAGCATGAAAACTCAAAGTATTTTGAGCTATTTGAGAACCACCCTTTTAGTTCAGTCTTTGTCTTTTCTGCTCTTTATCAAACAGGTAACTCAGTTTCCCATTTGAAGGCTTCTCCTTGCTGTGACATCCACTTCATTCCAGGGTTCATGGCCTTGCTCCTTCCACTGCATAGAGCTTATCTCAGGCTTAAGTCCTGGTAACAGACTTGTCAGCCCCTTCCCCAGGACCCCTTCATGTTAACAGCCTCTGCAGTGGGCCTGCTGGTTATTCACTACACGGCCGTGCTCTGCCCTTCACTGGCTCTGCTCCCAGATGACTGGGTCTCTGACATATGGTTTTTGATATTCTTCCCAGGTCTATAACTTGATCCTAATTATCCATAGGGACAACTTGTTTCCTTCCATAGTGGATAGAGACAGGCCCTACTACGATCTGCAATTGGATCTCTAGGACTTAATATTGTAGCTGTCTTATTCTGATATATATGCTTGTCTTGTAAATGTCACTATGCCTTCAAGAAAACTGCAAAAACAACAACAACAAAAAGATGGCAAGGAGGTGCTGCAGGGAAGGCCGCATAAAATGGAAAAGAAGCAGAGTTGTAATCATAGAAATGAAGAGAAAACGAGCTAGGTAGATCCTGCTCTACTTGGTTCCCTGAAACTTAGAGGAAGAGCCTGGAGAAACTAGGACATCACTTGGCAGCAGTAAATCTCTTTCTCCCCAAGCAGTGCAGCTTGTATTGAAGAATAGGTTATTTCTAATGTTCACTTCTGTTTGTACCACCAGAGAGAATAACCTAGAATTTCAATAGAGTGGTTGCTAGATACAGAGAGCCCTTCATCGAAAGTCATTTATGCACAGAAATATAGATCAATGGAACGGGATAGAAAGCCCAGAGATAAACCCATGCACATATACCTTATCTTTGGTAAAGGAGGCAAGAATATACAGTGGAGAAAAGACAGCCTCTTCAATAAGTGGTGCTGGGAAAACTGGACAGCTACATGTAAAAGAATGAAATTAGAACACTTCCTAACATCATACAGAAAAATAAACTCAAAATGGATTAAAGACCTAAATGTAAGGCCAGACACTATAAAACTCTTAGAGGAAAACATAGCCAGAACACTCTATGACATAAATCACAGCAAGATCCTTTTTGACCCACCTCCTAGAGAAATGGAACTAAAAACAAAAATAAACAAATGGGACATAATGAAACTTAAAAGCTTTTGCACAGTAAAGGAAACCATAAACAAGACGAAAAGACAACCCTCAGAATGGGAGAAAATATTTGCAAATGAAGCAAATGACGAAGGATTAATCTCCAGAATTTACAAGCAGCTCATGCAGCTCAGTATCAAAAAAACAAAAAACCCAATCCAAAAATGGGCAGAATACCTAAACAGACATTTCTCCAAAGAAGATATACAGAGTGCCAACAAACACATGAAAGAATGCTCAACATCATTAATCATTAGAGAAATGCAAATCAAAACTACAATGAGATATCACCTCACACTGGTCAGAATGGCCATCATCAAAAAATCTACAAACAATAAATGTTGGAGAGGGTGTGGAGAAAAGGGAACCCTCTTGCACTGTTGGTGGGAATGTAAATTGATAGAGCCACTATGGAGAACAGTATGGAGGTTCCTTAAAAAACTAAAACTAGAACTACCATATGACCCAGCAATCCCACTACTGGGCATATACCCTGAGAAAACCACAATTCCAAAAGAGTCATGTACCAAAATGTTCATTGCAACTCTATTTACAATAGCCAGGACATGGAAGCAACCTAAGTGCCCATCAACAGATGAATGGATAAAGAAGGTGTGGCACGTATATACAACGGAATATTGCTCAGCCATAAAAAGAAATGAAACTGAGCTATTTGTAGTGAGGTGGATGGACCTAGAGTCTGTCATACAGAGTGAAGTAAGTCAGAAAGAGAAAAACAAATACCATATGCTAACACATATATATGGAATCTAAAAAAAATGGTCATGAAGAACCTAGGGGCAAGACGGGAATAAAGTCGCAGACCTACTAGAGAATGGACTTGAGGATATGGGGAGGGGGAAGGGTGAGCTGTGACAAAGCGAGAGAGAGGCATGGACATATATACACTGCCAAATGTAAAACAGATAGCTAGTGGGAAGCAGCCGCATAGCACCGGGAGATCAGCTCGGTGCTTTGTGACCACCTAGAGGGGTGGGATAGG